>NC_066619.1:125342341-125654841 GCF_025201925.1 Gopherus flavomarginatus
GCCCCCTGCCCATCTGACCCATCACCCTCCACCTCTGCTTGGTGTGCTTCTAAAACTACAGAACATGGTGAACAGCATTAGAGGGCTCACAGACTATTTATTTCTAGTTGGCTTGTACCCTGAAGCAGGAGCATTTATATCCCTTCCTAACTACTGGCTGATGGGGTTTTTTTGTTTCTTTGTTTCTTATTCATAACTCTGGAAAGTCTCGTTATCCATGTAAATATCATCCTTTTGGAATCCTGCTAAGGGCTTGAGGTCTCTGCTATCTTGTACCAATGATATCAGCTAACTCTCTGTGACATGTATTTTTAATTTGTATTTTTTCTCTGTGCATTAACATCTGAAGGTATCATGGGGAAAAAAATATTTGCAATAATCATTTCCTCATTAAATGTCCCAAGCCACGAAGTGGTTCTGCTTATGACTGGATCCAGCAAGCTGTGTAGAAAGAGAAAATCCAGGTGACTGAGCATCTGAGCCTACATTCATCATCATCATTGCTGCATCATGATCCCAGCCCACTCATTTGTCTTCATTCAGCTCTCTAACTGCAGAATTGGGTGACTGGAATAAAAGCAGCGATTTTACTCTCTGCAATATTGGATATACAGAGATAGATTTAATTGAAATAGGTACTTAAACTAGTCCTGGGAAGTGGGGAAGAAAGGTGCATTTTTGTTTTCCCAAGTTGCACCATCTGGACATATAAAATTCAGAGCTAAGATGGCACTGAAGAGAAGTAATGCTAAACTTTTATGCATTCTGAACTCATTTCAGGGGAAACAAATGTCAACAGCTATATTCCATGACACTACACCAATGCTGCTCCTTTGAAGTTTACAATGGAAGTTAAAGGAGGGAGAAGTGTCTTTGCAGCACTTGTTATCAAAAGGAACTTTGTGACACTACACATCTTTCCTGTAGGAGAACTGCTGTTCCCTCCGTCGGCTCTCCTTTGATACTGCGCCCCGGAGTGAGAGAACATGCACAGAGCAGGGGTTTCCAGGGGAGGGATGTATTCCAGGTGAGTCCATGCAATAAGAGGATATCGCGCACCTAACCAGACAGCCCAAACTGAGCTGGCTTGAAAGCTGCTGTCCCTGCTTCGCCCAGGTGTCACCTCTGGGAGACCGTTTGCAAAGTGTACGCAGGGCTGCCAGGAAGTCACCCCACCCAGCCTGCCCAGGTAATAGCACAAGGCACTCAATTTTGCACCTCTCAAAGTTTGCCAGCAGAGGATAATTTGACTACCCTATCAATATGCTGTGGGGAGCAAGCAGTGCCTGGGAGGTGAAGATCTCATTGCCCCATGGCCGAGCAGGGCAGATTTTCAGGGCCTCGCTGTCACCTTCCTGCTGAGAGCAGAGATCAAGGACACAGCGTCAGGTGTTTTCTCAGTGTGATTTGTTTATTTATATGTACATGAGTTCTCATCTCTGGACCCAGGATGGCAGCAAACAACACGACACACAAGCAAAACCCCTTGGGCTGAAACCTCCTGCCCAGTTCTTCTGCCCTGTCCGAGCAACCAGCTGTCCTGCCTCTGCCTCACCCCAGGGTCTGCTCAGAAAGGGCTGCTGGCAGCTTAATACACAGTCTCTCTCCAGAGCTTGCTTACTGGTGGCCACACGCACATTTTAACATACACCCCTTACTCCAGCCCCTCAGAATGCTGTCTGGAGACACGGCAGCTGGCCCATCAACCTTCGTCTGCAACAGCTCCGAGCTCTCACTGCCAGCCACAGAAGATTGCTTTAGCGCATGCCTTGCGCCTCAGATGCTCTGATTAGTGATGTCTAGGTGCAAGTCATCAACCCTTCTTGAACAGGAACATTGTCAAAGGAAGCTCATGTGAAAACGAATAATGGGCAGGCCTGGCAGCTGTCACTAAGACATTTCCCTTACCGTCCCTCTGCACAGTGGCTACCCATGGAGCCACGCGCCAAGCACGCGAGTGCTCGTTTGGAGCAGGGCCATTTGCAGAAATGTCTAGCCCCAGGAAGGCAGTGACCTGTGCTGTGGCATGGACAGAAGAGTCAGAGTTTGAGGCCAGCAGGGACCACTCAAGCAATTATCAAGAAACACAGACCGTGATTGGCTGGCAGCGTAAGACCACCCCTTCCCAGTGGTTTCTGGGAACACACACCTCCTGGGGTGGTTGTGTGCAGTGTAGTTGTAGCTGTGTCAGTTGACCTAGATTCTTCATCTCTAGACTACCTATGTGTGGTGCATTCTACATAGGTCTGCGTCCCAAAGCCAGCAGGAAAAGCCAACCAGCATGGTGTCCAGGAGCGCCGCTTCTGAGGGTTGGTGCTTCTCGAACGGCATGAGCCACAGAGCAGTCCATGTGTGTAGGGCGAGGGGGGAACGTATGGCATTACATACAGACCTCGGACGGCCCCAGTGACAGGATCAAACACCATTTTTCTGACTTTCCCCCAACTCTCTTATTTCAATATCAAAACGTTAGAACATTTTTCTGGTTATTGTCTATGAAAGTTAAGGAACGTCCCTCCAAACGTCCTTTAGGATGATCATGGTTCAGCAAGATGTTCACAAGCCAACAGCCGTCAGTGCGGAAGGAACTGCGTGGGAAGCACGGTATGGCAATGGATGGGAGTCCTGGATGCATTCAGCGTGGGCAATGTTAGTACAAGTGCAGCTATAAAACTTCACTTCAGACACGAGTTAAAGTTGCTCCCTGACAACAGTAAGGTGACCTCTTAAGTCATTGGGTTCAGTGGGAGTTAGGTGCCTTAATCACGGAGGATCTGGACCATCATTAACCTCCCACTGCCCACGAGGCACAAACGTGCCCTTCTTCTTACTTCACAGGAGCCATAGTTTAGCAGAATGCAGAGTTCTCGCAGGGCTGGGCCCATTTCCAGCTAAACTATACCGCCACAGACATGCCGCTCCTCGAGAACCCCTCGCAGGGAGCAGAAGGGCCCTTATAGCATCTGATTTCAGGTATTTTGGCAGGACTGCTAGCAAGGTGACCGCTGTGGTGCTGCCACCTGAGACTGCGGGCTTTGTACAATTAGCATTAAAAAAACTCCTCGGCATGCCCACCACTGGTGGTGTCCCACACCAATGGAAAACAGAGGCCCCCTCCTAGCTAAACCTGCCTGTTGGGCTGCTTTTTGACTGCTGAATGCCCAGCACTAGGACTCACCAGAGTGGGTGTGGCCAATCGCCACACACAGCCCATGTCTGTATTTCTTTCTCAACAGATGTACCCAAGAATTTCCAAGTGACTTCATTGACCTACATACAAATCAGATTTGACTTGGGGATTTGTCATTGCCCTAATTGCTGGTCCAGCTCATTCTGGCACATCCACTAATTTAACTAATGCAGCCAGTAATGAGGCTCGAGCCAGAAAACAAGATGTATCACTTTGAATCAATACAGCCTGACACAGCTTTTAATTGGACTGATCCTTCCTCCCAGTTGCTGGACAGGCCTTCATCCAGACCTTGTGGCAAACTGCTCTAATTTAATGCTGAAGATGCACCAGCAGCATATCAGAATAACGATATCTGTGCGGGTTCCTATTTACTAATTGCACACGGGGCTTTGCTGGTGGGAGTAGGATAGCAACACCAGTTGTAAATCTTTTCTGACAGACCCTCCACAATAGACTGTTTGCTAAATGTACAT
Organism: Gopherus flavomarginatus; assembly: GCF_025201925.1. Lineage (NCBI taxonomy): Eukaryota > Metazoa > Chordata > Testudines > Testudinidae > Gopherus > Gopherus flavomarginatus. Next base: position 125,346,008 of record NC_066619.1, read on the forward strand.
TGACCTCAGTTTACTTTACCAAATTGTGCTAATTGCAAAAAGGCTCCATGTTGAAGTGGGAATTTTGTGTAATATTTTCCAAGTCCTGTATGTGCCTCAGTTTCCTCTATATACTGCACTGTTACCCAGTGGGGGGGCAGGGCAAGTCAAGAGACATAGGTATAGATCTCACCAAGCTGTCTGGGCCTTAGGCCTCATATCCATGGAGCATCTAAGAGGACAATGGCAAATCCAATTGCCAGGACATTGGCATCTAGCAACCAACCACCCAGAGAGAAATGGATTTTCCTGCCTCTTAGCAGGGAAACTGAGCAACCATCCCTCCTTGAGAACAAAGGACGGGAGAGGTGGCGGATAAGAGAAGTCAGGACTCTGAGCTGGAGTCTAACTGAAACACACAGACCTTGAACAATGGGGTTCATGACAGCTTGGCTGGGCTCTGGGCTGACCAGAATGGACTGTGCTTTAAACTTCAGTTCTCTGTGCTACCCTAAGGCCTCCCTAGTCTGTGTCCCAGGGCACTGATAACCCCGACTGTTCTGACAATGCTGTGTGGTGTCACTACAGATGCTCTGTGAGGTGCATTAATCCCTGCAGACCGGACAAGGCTCTAGCAGGGGTCTGTCTCAATTGGATTTGCTGAACAGAGCTCACAGTGTGAAGCAAAAGTGCAGAGATGCAGTTTAAGGAGGTGGTCAGGCCGCGTGGCTTACCCTGGAGGAAGAGTGAGACCCCAAAGGGCTCTGGCCCACTGAAGGATTCCTCCTAGAGACTGTTGCAAGGCTGGGGCCATGGCACTGATCCTGTAGCTCCAGGAGAGGTTTGCTTTGATTTCTTTGCTGAAGTGTTAATTTACAGCACAGGCAGAATGTTTCCGCTATGCTGGGCTTGTATTTATGGAGAGGGTTTTTCATAAGCCTGTCTGCAGGAGCTATACAATACCTTGAGTTCAACACCTCATGGGTCTTGCACCTGGTCTCTACACCGGGATGAGGAGGGCCAGTACCATTGCCCTGAGTGACCCTATATTCACCCCATCTACAAACAAAGTGCTGCACTTCCCTAGCTGAGAGGGATTTTACCCAGTGCCATGGTGGATTCTCCATGACCGGTGATTTTTAAACCCAGATGGGACATTTTTTCAAAAAGATCTGCTCTAGGAATTACTGTGGGGCAAGTCTCTGGCCTGTGTTACACAGGAGGTCAGGCTGGATGATCACAATGGTCCCATCTGGCCTTGGCATCTAGGAATCCCAGGTGAGCTCTCTAAGCATGAGGCTAAGAGTTCTAAGGTGGCCCCCACCATCTCTTCCTCCAGCGAGGCAGGCCCCTCACTCATTCACACAAGGAATTGCCTGTTCATGGATTGCTAGCAGAGCCCAGCACCTCCCTACAGCCTGGACTTGGGTCTCCAGGAAGGGGGCACAGCTTAGCCAATGGGAGATGCTGATGTGCTATCTTAGGAGGCTTTCTGCCTGGCATGCTAGTTTTGGTGAATCGCAGTCTATGGTGCCTCTCTCCCCCCGGTTTGTTGTATAGGGAGCCAAGGCACCTCCAAGCTCGGTGTCACAACGCTCAGCATTGCAATGCTGAAGTCCCTTCATGGATTCCACCCAGGCTATGTGGGGTACCGGAGGAGGCAGGGGGATTGGAAGTGGATTCAGCCACATGGGCGAGAGTGTGGTTGGGGGATGCTGAAGGCATTAGCCAGTCGGGGTACCAGGGAGAACAGAGAGCCCCACCAACCTCCATGGTATGAAGGTGCTCTTCATTCACATGAATAACCATAGCCTGCCCTGACACACCTTGGCCTTGGAGCGGATCTAGCCCAGGATAGCTACTGCCTCATGGACAGGTCATAGCCTCAAATTCTCAGTGTAGTACCTGCCTCACGCGTACACAGGGACTTCAGAGGCAGGGCCACCAAAAGGACATTCTTGCACTCACCAATTCAATCTGGCTGTGGATTGTAAAAGGCATTCTTAGAGCAGTGTGATAACTGGGGGGAGGGGGTACATGAAAAATATTAGTCTTCGGGAGGGAGAATTTAAAGGCAACATTTTACCATGTATAACAGAGGCACTGAACAGCACTCTCTCATCAGTTTATATGGAACTTGCATCTCCTCTAGCAAGGGGGCATATTGAGTTTTAGAGGTTTCAAGTTAAAGAGAACAATTTCAAACCAAATAGCTCAGGCAGATGAAACCAGGCAAGCAGAGACAGAAAAAAGAAGAGTCAATATGGTTCAATCCTAGTTCCTGTCGAAGCAGTTCATCACAAATTGCTCTTGCAGGGGAAATCACAAAGTCGACTGGCACCTGCTTCTTCCAAAGCTGCTTTGACTGCTGGCGTACAAGTCACGGCAGAACAGAAGTACTTGAATCTATGAGCCAGTTAGCAAAAAGCACAGGTGTTTGGGTCAGAGGAGGACTGCAGACAGACAATTGGCATCTGACTGGATCGTGCCAGCTCCTTTACAGAGCCATTGGGAGTAACGTGTTTAAAGGACTGAGAACAAGCTCTCAGTTTTAGCTGAGCCACCAGCCAGAGGAATTTCTCATTGGGAAGGCTGCCAGGAGACGACTCTTCCGGAGCAGTTCTCATGGGGGATGCTCAAAGCACTCTATGAATATCTCACACCCAAGCAGGTTTCATACCCATTGTAAGATGATGGTCAGGGATGGTCTAGACAGTATTTGGTCCTGCCATGAGAGCAGGGGACTGGACTCAATGACCTCTTGAGGTCCCTTCCAGTCCTAGAGTCTATGAATCTATGAGGCACAAAGGGGTTAACAATGTGCCTGGGGTCAAACATCAAGTCACCCAGAAGCAGGACCTAGGAGACTTCGTTCACTAGGTGACTAACTCAGATACTGGGGCAAAGGGACCCATTATGCTTGTCCAGTCTGATCTCCTGCATCGCACAGGGTGGAGAATCTCACTTAGTGATTCCAGCACCAGGCAAGTTGAAGTACAGTTCTGATCTCCATTTGATCAGACACCTGTACAATGTAGGGGGTGGCTCTCGTCAATAGAAGGGGAAAGAAATTAGATTTCCACTGCAACAAAATAAACCCTTTCATATTAGTAGCAGCTTCCAAAATGGTCGTGTTAGATTGTGTGTTCATGTTGCACCCCCTAAATCGCCAGCTGTCAGGAGAACAGCCAAGAGATAGTGTAATTTTCACTCTGCTAATAGCAAGGACCTCACACAGACCTACAAAACACAAAAAAAGAAAGATCCACCTCAGTTTGAAATAACAAGGTGAGCTCTTAAAAAGAGCTAACACTGGCCTCAGTTCAGGAAACCCAACTGAAATTGTGCTGAATTGTAACCTATAATCTTGTCCTCTAAAATCCTATTCTAGGGCTCTCTCATCCCTTCTCTTTCTTGAGAGCTGGAGACACCAGGATGCAAAGGCCCTGATTCAACAGAGCAACAAAGCACATACTTTACTGAAGTGAGTTGGAATGCCCTTAAAGCAAAGTTTTTTCTAAAGCAAGGCCCAAATCCTTACCTTTGCTTCTATTTCTCCCTCCGCAGCCACAGACTGACACAAATTTCCACCTCCACCACTCAATATTCTCTTCACTTTATTTAACACCCTAGAAATAGATCGTAGGCAAGAGTTTGAGAAAAATCAATGAGTTGTGTGGTTGCTGAACAGAATCCAATCGCATTAAAAACAGGGCCCAGAGCCCAGACAGTGAGAAGAAGGCTGTGTTTTTTATGGGTGAAAGGAGCTGTTCCAAGATGTCAGCACTTTATTTTTGTGGAATTGTTGATGCCAGCACAGAGGCTGGTCAGCAGCATAATGAAGAGAGCTGCTTTCTTGCTGAAACCAGCATAAAAGCTGTTGGATGCAACTGTGGAAGTAGAGCCAGGCCTGACAGGGATTGGAAGGGGATTTCAATGCAAACAGTCACCTCTGTGAGTAAGAGTCAGGCTGGCTGTAACCCTAAAAATGCGAGATTTGTAGACGCGAGGATTGTGTGAGGTGAGGGGGAAAGAACTGTGTGAGAAGTTGTTGTGACCCTGTGTAGATAAGCTAGAATGTGGACTAGAGCCAAAATAAGTGATAAAAATAAAGTTATCAGGATGACCTATGTATAAACAAAATGCAGCTGTTGCTTGCTCCTGTCTGTACAGTGTTGCTTAGTATTGTCTGTAATAAAAGGTATAAATGCTTGTGGTAATTCTTTACCTGTAGAGAGACCTGCCTAGGAGGGGCAAATCCTATGTCCTAGTGCACTCTCTCCCTCCACGCAGTTGCTAGAGAAATAAAGTATCTGACTTTGCTGCACCAAACCAAAAAGTGAGAACTGAGTTTATCTCCGACACAACCCAGCTGCAGGAGGTAACTTTGTTGCATAATTAATTCTCCCTGGCCAATCAAGGAGTAGGCGTAGGTTAAAGGGACATTGTCAGGAGACAGCCTGTATTTTAAAAATATCCTTTCACATGTTACTAAACCCAGTTTAGAATTGGAAAATGGAAGGAATTAGAAGAGACCCTAGTCAGTCTTTAATATTTTGGGCAGTTTCCCGTTGGCGAGTCACTCACTGGGAGCTGGACTGGGCAGTCCATACGTGGGTAAACACTCACAAGTGATCATATTGCAGGCAAACAGCACTACTCACATGAGCAATGCTCGGAAGGGTGAGCAAGATTTGTACTTTCTAACTGGCTTAGTCAAAGAATTTACTTCAAATGTTTTGACAGAACATATGATCTAAACAAACAAACATAGACCTAAAAAAATAAAATGTAAAGAGACGTGTCTGCTTTCCATGGAAGAGTTTGATATTTCACTAAAAACTAAACATTTTGGCTGAAAACCCAAGTATTTAGATTCAAGTGGAGCCTCATGGGAGGTGTAGTTTGGATGCCTTTTGTTCCTATTCTCCTCCACAGGCTGGGCTCTCTGCCTGGACTACATCTCCCATGATGCATCACAGCCAGGGACTCCTATGATAACCACTTGTTTCTCACCAAGAGGAGAAATTGGGGCATCATGGGAGCTGTAGTCTCCAGGGAACCTGACCCACAGATGACAATAGGAATATAAGACACCTGAACTACAACTCCCATGAGGCACTGTGGAACCAGTTAGAAAAAGAAATGAAGTATTTAAATTTAAAAATATATTTAGCCAAAAAGTCAAAAATTTCTGTGCAAATTTCACCAAAAAGTAATTTGTCAAACTGCTTTCTGAGCAGGTCTTTTTTCTAAGCCTAGATTTGTTATTTACTCTCATTTACACTTTGGGTAGGTCTACACGGCCACTGGGAGCATGCCTCCCACTGCAGAGAGACAGGTGCTCACCAGCAGAGTAGCCAGGGTAGCATGGGCAGTGGCTCAGACTGCCTGCCCAGGTATGTAGCCAGGGGATCCAGGTGGGTTTGTACTCCTGCTGCTAGCCTGAGACTACATTATTTTTAGCACACCAGCTCCAGGACAGCTAGCGCCCATCTATCTGCCTGTTCTGGGAAACACCCTCACAGCTGCAGTTTCTCTTTTCAGCACAATTCTGTTGCATTTCCAGCCGTGCAAGAACACTTAAAAATCAAAGTTTAGCTTATTTGCTAAAATTAAGGGGGAAAAAAATACCACCACACTTGTATTCGCATTGCTTTTTGTAAAAAATTAAGTTTTGGGCCTAAACTAGTGGATGTTCTTTTTCTGGGAGAAATCGAGAAATAACGCATAAAGGGAAACTGATTGTGCTGATAAAATAGTGTTACGACTTTCGTGGAAGAGGAGGGCAGCACGGCAGATACATACATTGGGGAAATAATGGTTCTGCTTCATTCTGTAACTGTTCCCGTTTAAAGGGATTATATGATTTGTGAAGAAAATCTGCCTTGTCACTTACTAATAGTGTCTCTTCCCCCCCTCCACACCACCACCGATAGTGACTGCCAGGAACAGCACTGGGAGCATCGCATGGGATTATTGCTGGGTGCTCTCCATGGTACAACAATCTAGAACGTCATGTCACATTTCCGTACGCTAATGATCACCCACTGGCACTCTCTCCCTAAGAAACTTCCCATTAAAGAGGTGGTGCGAATACTTTAAAATGCTTTTGATTTACGGTGATTCATTTAGTGTTCATGATGAGATTTATAGCAACTGACAACCACCCATCAAAGCACTGTCATCTTCTACTGATCCTCCCAAAACAAATAGCTTCTGGGCTTCACCAATGCTGTTCTGAAGCAGGAGTAATCCAACAAGATGTCATTCTGTACGGTACAAGTATAAATGAAACTTGTATTTTGCCCACTAAGTGTCATGCTCACCATGAATCTCTGATCCCAAACACTGCACAGATACAAAAAATAAAAATAAAAAAGTCAGTAAAAGAACGATTCAGCCCTATAGAGACGTGGGCCCGCATCTATCCAACAGCCATGTTATCACAGGGCCAGATGCTAATACGCACATGGAGTACTGCTGCACAGACCTCGCTCTGCTTGTTGCATCGTTTCACCTGAACTTGGCCAGAGTTCCTCTCTTTAAAGGGCACCCCCCAGGCCTAACAAGCAGTGCAGGAGTAGTAGGTTGGGGCTAACTGGGACCACAGGAGTTCTTTAACCTCTTCCTGACTGGTAAGGGAGTTGCCTGACCTCAGAAGTTCTCCTTTGCAGAGGGGAAGCCATACTCGCAGCGATGGGTAAACTCTGAAGAATCAACACCTGTTCCCCAGAAACGCTGACATGCTCCACTATCTCCTCCCCACCAGTGTGAGACCACTAGAAAGCCCTCCTTAGGGAGTTCATGCCCAGATCTTCAAAGGAATGTAGGTGCCTAACTCCCTTTGACACTCCTTTCCTAGATGCCTTTTGATTTCTGAAAGGGAGACACATGGCTCCAGGATGGAGGCGCTGCCCTTAGCACAGCTCTCACGACAAATGGAAGAATGAAGAAAATGGAATATGACAGCCAAGGAGTGGATCTGACTTCACCACTGGAGACTGTTTGAACTTTTCAACTTCACATATGCAGGGTTTGCAGCTAGTGCCACATCTTTGTTAGCCTTCCACTAACATATTACAGGGCTAGACCCTCAGCCTCTTCATTTGCAGACAAGTTGAGGGCCCAGAAGGCTTTTCCCCAAAACTGGCTTGTGAAGGATACGTCTAGCTCCTAGTTTCCCTGACTATGTGGATTGGGACTTTGTAATGGTTTGTAATGGTTTACCTGGAGATTCTCCTGACAAGAAAATCGCTGAGTGGCATAAAGCTGGCACAGCCAGCCTGACCATACCCCTGCCCCAAACTTTCCTAGTGTAGGGGGCACAGCCAGGAGAAGTGCAGAGTGCCCACAACTTCCTTCCATTGTGGTGACCCTGGCTGCCCTTGGGACCATTGCAGCTGGTTCAGCTTAGCATTACTCGCACCGAGGCTCAGGATCAGAGCAACATCCGGTGGGTCACAGCCCGAGGACTCCCATGTTTCCAGCCCCTCCCTGAAGCCGCACCAAGCACAGAAAGGCTGGTCACCAAGACCTGCCCCGTGGCCTCTGGTTTTATCTCCAGAAGAGGCACAAGGATCTGTACCAAGCCCCTCCCGCTGCTCCTGGCCCTGGCCGGGGAGGAGAGCTGAGCTGAAGTGCGAGCAGCCTCCGAGGAGGAGCTACGTCCTGGGCTGGGATGCAGAGGCGTGCTTTGGGCCTGCAGAAATGCCAGCGCAGGAGAGGGAAGAGGATAGTTTGGAGGCGCAGGTTCCTATTGTGGATAGTGCACAACTAGGATAAGCGAAGGAGGGGATGAGGAAGAAGCTGATGTCTCAAAGTGTTCCCAGTCGCCCTAGTTTCCAACAGCTCAGAGCAGCAATAATGGCAGTGGCCCAGGGAGGCGGAGGGAAGGAGTTCACTGGGTTTTATCTTCAACGATCTGTGTGATTGGAGCCCTGCATTTCAACCGTCACAGCCAGCTGTGCTAAACACAGTCAGCAATCGTAAGGGAAGAGCTCAGAACAGTGGCCCAAAGGGAGGCCAGGATGAACCCAGGCTGTTCATGCAACAGCCCAGCTCCACGGTGCTGAAAGATGGTTTCCGAGTGGGGCTCGAGCTTGGGCCACTGGAGAAAATAACTGAGAAGAGGGACTAGGCTGAAAAAAGTAACCGTGACTCTTTCCCTCCCTCTCTGCTATTGGCCATCAAAGGCTATTGCATTAACCAGCTGAGGAATCAGCAGTGCTGTCTGCAATTGAGAGGAGTAACTGCTTTAGATGGGTCCCAAAGCACAAGGCCAGCAAGTGAACTGATCGCTCCAGACTTTTAGAGCTTAAAAGCCCCTCAAACGAAACCTTGGGCCATGAACAGCTCCACCTGCCACACGCTTCATGGTCTCTCCTTCTCTCTAGCATCGCCTGCTAAAGAATCTCATATGGGTTGCTATATGCTACGTCCCTACTGCACCTATAGCTATGGGACAGGACCATTGGCTAAAATTCCAGTTACTCAAAACACAGCCCCCTTCTTGTACAAGCACATGGAATGGATTCCTCAGTCTCTTCCAGGAGGTTTTAAGATGAAATCCTTAGTGAAGAGGAGAGAGAAGTTTCTGGCCCAAATCCTCAAAGATATTAAGGCCCCACCAGAAAGCCCAACATTCTTAGTTAGTTGCCCACAAATTTGTATTTGTTAGACAAAAAAGTGTAATTCAATGCAGCTCTCAGTCTGTTTTGTGAGACGATCTTCATGAGAACTCTTACCGCTTCCCTCATTCAACCTGGCTCCATTGGGATCTAGGGCCTACCTGTTCTGGAGACTAGCTCAGATTTCCTCCATTGTCCCACAGCAATCCTCCAGCCTGGGGGCGGAGAGCAGTGATTTGCACTGGTGAAACCTATCCTGGCTTGAAATCCTTTCACTTTTAAAACCATCTAGGTTCAGTTCCCAGTACTGCCACAGAGCTGGGCAAGTCAGCTCATCTCTCTGTGCCTCAGTTCGTTATATGCAAAATGGGGTAGGAATTCCCGGCTTCATACAGGGTTGTGAAGGAAAAGTTATTAGGTATATGTGAGGAGTTCAGTTGCTTGGCTGATGGAGCCATGTGACTAGCTAGAGGATGAAATTTGTTCATTCACCATCCCCATGGAAATAGGTAAGGCACATGATCTGCCCTCAAGCAGCAACTGAATTTTTAAAAACTGTATACAACTCTTGCCATGGTGTCAGACAGTGACAGACTGCAGCTGCTGGAGGAGGGGAGGCAGGACATTTGACAGCACACGCAGCAAGTATGACAGAATTTGGCCGATGTGTTTTTGCTGATGGTCTTATCTGAACATACTCCAGACAGTTCACAATCATGCCACTGTGTGTATTTAGTTTTGCTTAGAAAGAACAAATGAGCATCCAGTGAAATGACAGAAACAGCTTGATAAGGAAGAACTGCACATGGGCTTTGCAGAACTGCAAGACACACACTGGAAATAGGTGATTATAGACACCACTTCGTTACACTCACGGGAGAAGGTCCAGATGCAGTGCAAAGTCATGTCTCAAGATGCATTTTGATGGAGAGCAGTAGCTGAACGTATGACTTTTGGAATTTTGTTTTAGACCTGATTTATACGGCACAAAAGAAAGTCTAAAAGCATAAACCTGGATAATTCCAGAACCCAAAACTTAGCTTCCCAAGAGTCCTTTAGTGCAGTGTACTTCCCTAGCACATCACTTACAAATACACAAACACGTGAAATAGGCAAGGAGCTCACAAATCTTACACCGCCCACACAGCGTAGGTCTACAAGGTAAAAATGCCAGCAGCACGTCTCAGAGGCCGGGTCCACAGACTGGCAGGGCTCAAGCCACAGGGCTCGAGACAGCTGTGTAGATGTTTGGGAGCAAGCTGGAGACTGGGCTCTGAAGTCCACCTCCTCCCTGGGTTCCAGAGCCTAGTCCAGACCACCTACATGGCTATTTTTGGTGCTCTGGCAGGAGTCCTGCAAGCCCAAGTCCTGTGACTCACTGACATGGGTGTATCTACACACTGCAAAAAATCCCCACAGGAAGTAACACGTTATTCTTACCAAACATTAGGAAGTGTCTAATCACAACACACCTTAAAGGTGACCCAAAATAAGCACACTTCTTTCTTCGCTCACCTCAAGGTATCATTGCAACATCAAACCCTTAAGAAAACAAAACTAGGAGCCATATCCTCAGCTGGTGTAAATCAGCCTACACCAGTTTACACTAGACAAAGATCAGGCCCCAGACAGTATAGATACAAAGATTCTAACACCAGAAAAGGACCCCAGTGATCAGCTAATCTGACTTCCCGCATAACACAAGCCAGAGGCTTCCCTGAATTAATTCCTATTTGAACTAAAGGATTCTATTTTTTTTTAATCTAATCTAATGCCAGTGATGAAGAATCCACCCCAACACTTGGTAAGTTGTTCCTGTGGTTACTCACTCAAAGAACTCAGCAAATCAAGGTCTCTTTATCCCTCCCCCCGCAAGTCTTGTTTAAAACTATTTAATGGTTTTAACGTGAACTGACTCCTAGGGCCCATATATTCCACTGAAATTAGCACAGAGCCTCTATAGACTGTTGAAATACAAACAAACAATGAAAGGTGGGCTTTCATACATCAAAACACAAACTTTTAAATTTCTCTGCTAAAGCCTCCCACAAGTTACCTTTGGAACGCACAGGATTGCCTCATCCCTACTTGTGTAATTCTCATCCTTACTCATCTCTTGACATTGCTCTTAAAGACAGAGCAGTATATTCAGCTATATTGAAATAATAAATTAAATGCAGTTTTGACTTGAGGGCAATAAAAGATGCAAATCATAGAAAAAGCAGAACAAGTTTCTTTGCAGAACCTGACTATTTAATTAACAACATTTATTTCTCCACAGTGAATGAAACATAATTGTCACCTTTACAGGACTAGACTTTTCCGGTCTCAGAGCTCCCACCTCAGGGTTTTTGACTGTGGGTGCATCTACACAGCAATGTAAGCCCGGGCTTGAGCCTGAGTCCCCTTGCATCCACACGCTAGTTGTGCTAACACACCTGGGGTCCCAGAACTCTGCATAGCCAGAGGGTCCGAGCCTGCATTAAGCTGGGACTTAAGGCCCAAAGAAACCCTATTGTTTTCCTGTGTGCATGTGGTCCCGGCTCGGCTCAGGTCCCAGAAGCCCTCCAGGGGTATCCCTGAGTTCCCAGCAGCAGAGGAGCGACCCTGCAGGCAGCCAGCACAGCATCTGGAAGTGCCTTTACAGCTGAGTGCGCTCCCATTTCCTGCTCCGGCTCCTTCTCACTGCTGCACAGATCAGGGAGCAAAGCTGACAAGCAGGAGGTGGCTCCCAGCTGCTGGGATGTTGGGGGGATGTCATCCCTCCCCCAGCTCTGCTGCTCACCCTCACTGCAGGGCAGCCCTTGGCCTCCTCTCCACTGTTTGTTGCTCCTGGCCCCCCTGGGACTGAGTGTGCAGGAGTGCCCAGGCTCCATGTACTGTGAGAACAGTTAGTGAAGCCAGCCCTAATGCTTCCCCACAGCCTTCCAGGGACCCCTTCTCCCTGCCTTCTGGGGTGCAGAGCACCCTGCACCCCAAGCCTTGGGGATGCACTTCACCACTCTGCAGTCAGCAGCAGCCAGGCTGGCGGGGGAGGGGGGTGTTCTTCCTCCGAAACCTCCATTTTATGTCAAACTTCAAAAACAGACAAATGAACAACAAACCACTCACCCACCAACACCTTCATTGAACAGCCCCTGCTACAAACTAAGAACTGCAGAGTTTCATTTGAATAGTCTGACAGCCCTGGAGACTGGTGTGCACCCGAGCTGGGGATAATTAGCATATGGGCATTTTCCTGCCACGTTGACTTAGCCTAGAGGTGCAGAGCCCAATTCCCAGGTTAGATGGGAGTTCAGAACAAAGCCTTCTCCAACCGCCGTCATTCTGCTGGGGCAGCCACCAGAGGAGCTAATTGTGCCGTTTGTGTGCTCCTGGGCTCCTTATGGGCACCTGAGTCCCATCGACAGCACAGGGTGGGCGGGAAAGTTTTCCCGCCATGTTCCTAGGGCGAGAGCGTAGACATGGGGGGAGGGGCGTGCACCAAGCACTTTGGGAAGTGTTTACTTTGACTCAGGTCCATGCACTGCAGTGTGGACACCAGAGCCCTAGGTTTGAGCCTGCGTCAGAAAATTTTTAACCTAGGGTTAAAATGCAATGTAGACGCTCAGCCTGGGTTCCCTGACATAGGTCAGGTCAGCTGATTTGAGTCCCACTAACCCTAGGCTTACATTGCTGTGTAGACATACCCTATATCAGGGGTAGCCAACCTATGGCACGTGTGCCTAAGGTGGCAAGCGAGCTGATTTTCAGTGGCACTCACGCTGCCCGGGTCTTGGCCACCAGTCCAGGGGGCTCTGCATTTTAATTTAATTTTAAATGAAGCTTCTTTAACATTTTAAAAACATTCTTTATATACAACAATAGTTTAGTTATATATTATAGACTTATAGAAAGAGACCTTCTAAAAAGGTTAAAATGTATTACTGGCACGCGGAACCTTAAATTAGAGTGAATAAATGAAGACTCAGCACACCACTTCTGAAAGGTTGACGACCCCTGCCCTATATCTATCTGTAGTGTGGGTGTTAAAACCATCTGCTCCCTCTGGCAGTCTAACATCAATCACGTTTTAGAGGAGGAGATCACTAAGTCTCACCTCACACCCCCACATTCCCTACTGTGGTTGTGGCCAGCAACTCACTCAGACAGAGAGTCTTGGGAAAGAAACGGCACCATTTCAGATGCCGAGGCTGCTGATTCAGACTGGCTCAGCACCATGGGTTTTCAGACATATGATGCAAGAATTTCTTGTGATCACCTAGTTGTTTTCATAGCTCCAACCTTGCAGAAGAAAGTGAAAACCTCACAACCCAGTGGCTTCAGTGTTAACTTGGGGTTCATGCTGCTTGTCCACGCATGCATCCTGCGCTGCTGGGACACAGCTTGGGGCAGAGACCTGGAGGCACCGCATTAGGGGTGTTTGCTTTTAGCCTAATTGCGGGTTCATCTTGAGGTGCAGAGACAAGAGAAACGTATTCCTTGAGCATTATCCCATTGTGCCTCCATGGAAGCTTCAAGCAGGACTCAGAAGGACTCTGAGGGACTGAATGTATGAATATTACTGACTATGCAGGGCATGCTTATGTGTGCATGTTTGGTGACTGACTACAAAGTGCTGTATCTGGTGAAGCAGTAAAGATGAGCATAACTGATCGTTCCATTAACGCCAACACACGCTTAAGTTGTGAAATGCAGGCATCTGCTACCACTCTGCCAGTCAATCAGCTCCTGTCTGAGCAGTCTGGAACTGCGGCCACTCTCGCCACCAGTACAGGCCTGGAAAGCAATTCAGTGGGGCTTCTGAAACATCACATGAGATTTAGTTTATGAAATACCTTATCTAGCAACTAATACTGCTTTAGAGGAAGCTGGAATGAGATTAGAATAGGCACCCGCTTGGGAGCGGAGGTCAACAAGCTAAGTGATACTGCATCTAACATGGTTTTCTGCAAAAGGGAAGTTATTAAAGATCCATTATAGAGGTGGTGCACTCTGGATAAGCAGCTGAGATAAAACGAAAGTGGAGCTATTGCAGCATTTAAGGTTTTGTCAGCATTTCCAGTAGAGTGCGTTCTGGTTTCTATTTTCAAAGGTTTGTAATGGAGCGATAAGAATTATTACTGATTCTATTCCAGTAACACTAAGACTGCATCCATGACGGCACTTGGGCACCATGATGCTCAGCATTGCAATGTCTAACTTTTAGGATGCTAGAAAATCCCTGGAACAATACTGTGATCCACAAAGCGGAGTTAGATGCCTACATTCCCTATGCAATGAATGGGGAGAGAGAGATACCTTAGGTCAGGTCTGCACTAGAAGCGCTTACAGCTGCAGCTTCCCCACTGCGGTGTAGGCACCTCCTGGGTGAACAAATTGGAGAAAGTCCAGAGAACAACAAAATGTTTAAACGTCTAGAAAACATGACCGCTGGGGGCAGATTGAAAAAAATTGGGTTTGTTTAGTCTGGAGAAGAGGGCGGGGGCATAACAGTCTTCAAGTACATCAAAGATTGTTATAAAGAGGAGGAGGAGGAGGAGGAGGAGGAGGAGCAGGAGCAGGAGATGTTGTTCTCCTTATCCACTGAGGACAGGACAAGAAGTAATGGGCTTAAATTGCAGCAAGGGAGGTTTAGGTTGGACATTAGGAAAAATACTTCCTGACTATCAGAGTGGTTAAGCACTGGAACAAGTTACCTAGGGAGGTTGTGGGATCCCCATCATTGGAGTTTTTAAGGAACAGGTTAGACAGACACCTTCAGGGATGGCCCAGGTAAGACTTGGCCCAAGTGTCATGCCAAGGATGGGACTAGACGACCTATCGAGGTCCCTTCCAAACCTACACATCTATGATTCTATGTTTCTCTCGCTGTAGCTAGGTCAATGGAAGACTTCTTCTGTCAACTTAGTAGTGTCTACACCGGGGCTTGGGTCAGCTTACCTATTTATCTCAGGAGTGAGAATTTTTCAAACCTCTGAGCAACACAGCTAGATCAACCAGCTTCTTATGTGCAGACCAAGCCTTAGACAGTGATTCGCAAAGGGGAGCTGCCTCAGCTAGCCAATGGGAGAGGCCAATGGGGAGGGGATGCTAAGCCCCACCTCCTCAGAGAGAGGCTCCTGAGTCCAGGATGGAAAGAGACACCTCTCCCTGTTAGCAGTCCATGAGCAGGTCCCACCCCCTGCAGCCAGGCGGCGTAGGCACCTAAGGCATTGCTTGCAGGAGTGAGTTAGGCAAGTGCCAACTCCACACACAAGAGCTGGGTGAGGAGGCAGCAGCTCCCTCCTTATAACTTTGAGGCTGGTGAACATCTCACATTCCAGCTGAGCAATTCCCACCTCTTCCATAGTGGGAGAAAGGGTTTGAACAGGGGTCTCCGTGCCAGGAAGCAGGGAGTTGCACCTGCCTCTCCCACATCCTTAGTAGCCTGGAGGGTTCTGGCAGCAGCAGGGGCTGAGTCAGAGGCTTTGGCTGCCTTTTGAATCAGATCGGAGGTCAGTTTCCATAGCCGCGTGCTGCGTTACTCCCTGACACTGAGTGGATTTGGTTGGAATTTTTCTTCTAGTTTTGACCTAGGTAAAAGACATCGCTCAGGGACAGCAAAAGCCAAGAGAGAGTTAGCTTAAGTCGCTACATATCGCTGTGTTTCACGTGGAGAAATTCCTTGGCCTCTACCATGGAGGAGGTCAGGTTACACGGCCTTTCTAGCCCTAGGATCAGTAACTCCACAGCTGGATTTGTATTTTCCTTAAAAAGAAAAGGCCAGATTCCCAGATCCAGCTGAGCTGTACCTGGTGCAGGACCAGGAGTGGGACCAAATATAGCTTCAGGTCACCTCTGTGCTTCCTTGCACCTCAGATCAAGGGCCCCGGCTGGTCTCTGCTCTACCCCAGGAGCATTCCAGCAGCCAGGCATAGCCAGTGTAGTGCTCTCCTGGCTCATCCACCCAGCTCCACCCCTTTCCCACCAAGCTCCCATGCCGGGATGGGCTACAAATGCAATAAAGAGTAAGGTATTCAAAAGTTTGTTGTTTTTAAATTGGGGAGGGGGGGTGCCATTTGGTGTAGCACCGGCCCTGCCTGCATGGCCACCAGTCTCAGCCTCTGCTTGTAGTTCATTCACACTCCGATTTTCCATTTTGTTGTTTGCAGTTTTTATTTTCTGAGGTATTTTCAATCGGATTCTCTGGTGGCAGTAACCCGTTGAAGGACCTGCTGTACGCTGTATGTATCGGTGACTTCCTGGATCTATTATTCAGTCTCAATCAGCCTTGCTAGCATCGCTGGGAGCTGCTTCTTTGGCTGACAATTTTCAGTCACTCTCACTGACACACTAATCTAGTAGCAACGAGCCCTCAGAAGCTTTTTTTAAAGAGAGCATCATTAAGCACTTTGGAAGGCAAAGCTTCAGTTCCCTACCACTCACCACACGACCAAGAGTGCTAGTGCTCTCCCACAACTAAGGTGTGAGGTAGGGAGCATCCATGTTATTTAGCCATGTTCCCATTTGGGCCATACAGATCAGGGGAGCGTGTCCTTTGGCTTCATCTCAGGTTCGGGCTACAAACAGCACAGGACAAGAAAGTCACTGTAAGGTCTAAGGGTTTTTTCTTTAGAAAGCAGCAGCAGCCATGAGCTAAGAGGCAGAAAGTCACATCCTCACATTCCATCTAAATTACATCAAAACAAAATGTGATACCAGGCTGGTAAGAAGGCTCCTGACCTAACAGTACCTGCCATGACCAGCTAAAGGAACAGATCTTAAGATCTTTAAAGTAAACTTTATATGACTGCATTGTGTTGGGCAAGAAACCATGTAATAGTGATGAGTGTGAAGTCTATGCTTCTATAGTTTTGCCTTTATGTTCTCCACTTCTCTATTGTTTATCTGTAGAGTCTGTCTGATTCTTTGATTGTTTGTCTGTTGCATAACTAATTTTGCAAGATTTAAATCAACTAAGGTGGTAGGATAGGATTGGCTAAAGAATTGTTTCATAATGGGCTAGGATGGGTGAAAAATACAGTTTTGTAGAATTTAACAGTTTAAAATGACTGGTTACGGCACAGCTAAGCAGGACCCAAGTTCCACTCACGATATAAACTGGAGTCCAGAAGGAAGTTCTTCGGAACCAACTCCAGGACACAGGCCAAGATCATTGCTGCCAGACCTCACTCTGCCAACAGCACTGTGCAGAAGCTGGAGGAGCCCAAGAAAGAAACCAACAGGACTCCACTGTCCATCACATACTGTCCCCAGCTAAAACCTCTCCAACGCATCATCCGGGGTCTACAACCCATCCTGGACAATGACCCCACACTTTCACAGGCCTTGGGTGGCAGGCCAGTCCTTGCCCACAGGCAACCTGCCAACCTGAAACACATTCTCACCAGTAACTGCACACCGCACTATAATAACTCTAGCTCAGGAGCCAATCCATGCAACAAACCTTGATGCCAACTCTGCCCACATACCTACACCAGCGACACCATCACAGGACCTAACCAGATCAGCCACACCATCACCGGTTCATTCACCTGCACCTCCACCAACGTCATATACGCCATCATATGCCAGCAATGCCCCTCTGCTATGTACATCGGCCAAACTGGACAGTCACTACGGAAAAGGATAAACGGACACAGATCAGATATTAGGAATGGCAATATACAAAAACCTGTAGGAGAACACTTCAACCTCCCTGGCCACACTATAGCAGACCTTAAGGTGGCCATCCTGCAGCAGAAAAACTTCAGGACCAGACTTCAAAGAGAAACTGTTGAGCTTCAATTCATCTGCAAATTTGACACCATCAGCTCAGGATTAAACAAAGACTGTGAATGGCTTGCCAATTACAAAACCAGTTTCTCCTCCCTTGGTTTTCACACCTCAACTGCTAGAACAGGGCTCCATCCTCCCTGATTGAACTAACCTCATTATCTCTAGCTTACCTGCATATTTATACCTGCCCTTGGAAATTTCCACTACATGCATCTGACGAAGTGGGTATTCACCCACGAAAGCTCATGCTCCAAAACTTCTGTTAGTCTATAATGTGCCACAGGATTCTTTGCTGACGTAGAGTAGCTATCCTGAATTAGCAGGGATAGACTTTTAGCGAGGACTTTTACCCATCTCAGAGTCAGCATCAGGGCAGAAGGGTGGAAGAGCCCACCAGATCATCTGGTCTGGCCTCCTGTATCTCATAGGCCACAGACAACACCTCACACCCGCACACTAAGCCCAACAACTGGAATGAGACCAAAGTATTTCAGCCCTCGGGAGACTAGAGTGTTGTATGCCACAGGCAGAGAAGAGGAGGGACCAAGGTGCACCAATGCCCAAAGCCCTGCAGTGGAAGGGAATAGTTTTAGTGAGATACACCAGATCCATGCTCCGAACTGCCAATCTGGCCTGGGTGAAAATTTCTTCCTGAGCTCACATATGGTGATCAATTAGACCCCGAGCATGTGAGCAAGAACCAGCCAGCTTAGCTCCTGAGAGAGAGAGAGAAAATGCTCAGGAAAGATCTTGGCATCATTGTGGATAGTTCTTTGAAAACATCCACTCAATGTGCAGTGGCAGTCAAAAAAGCAAACAGAATGTTGGGAATCATTAGGAAAGAGATAGATAATAAGACAGAAAATACCATATTGCCTCTATATAAATCCATGGTACACCCACACCTTGAATACTGTGCGCAGATCTGGTTGCCCCAGCTCAAAAAAGATATATTGGAATCGGAGAAGGTTCAGAGAAGAGCAACAAAAATGATTAAGGGTATGGAACAGCTGCCGTATTAGGAGAGATTAATAAGACTGGGACTTTTCAGGTTGGAAAAGAGATAGCTAACGGAGGATATGATAGAGGTCTATAAAATCATGACTGGTGTGAAGAAAGTAAACAAGGAAGTGTTATTTATGCCTTCTCATAACACAAGAACCAGGGGCCACCACATGAAATTAATAGGCAGCACATTTAAAACCAAAAACAAAGTATTTTTCTCACAATGCACAGTCAACCTGTGGAACTCCTTGCCACAGGATGTTGTGAAGGCCAAGACCATAACAGGGTTCAAAAAAGAACTAGACAAATTCATGGAGGATAGGTCCATCAATGGCTACTAGCCAGGATGGGCAGGGATGATGTCCCTAGCTGCTGTTTGCCAGAAGCTGGAAATGAGCCACAGGGGATGGATCACTTGATGATTCCCTGTTCTGTTCATTCCCTCTGAGGCACCTGGCATTGGCCACTGTTGGAAGACAGGATACTGGCTAGATGGACCTTTGGTCTGACCAAGTAGGGCTGTTATGTTCAGGGGCATCTCAGAGCACTGGCCATCCTGTCCAGTGGACTATCTCCAGCCTGAGCCAACCCTGATTCTTCAAAGGAAGGAGACCAGACACGCCCCCCACCAAAAAAAAATACCCCACCAGAATACATTTGGCAGGGGGTGGGGAGGATGAGGAAATAATCCCTTCCTGACCACTGTAGGTGACCAGCTGAAGCCTTGAAGCATCAAATTATTAGGAATATAAGACATGAAATGGGAGGGACCGCCGGGGCAACCAAGCCCAGCTCCCTACTGCCACAAGCAGCCCCGTCATACAGTTACTCATAAGTTCATCAAGTGCTCTCTTAAAACTGTGTAAGTTGTTGCTCCCACCGCTCCCTGTTCCAGAGCCTCACTCCCATGATGGCTAGAAATCTTCACCTCATTTCCACCCTCAATATGGGATTTCTCCTGCATCCAGCCTTGTCTCACCATGGCCATCTCCTGAAGGAGCCAAAATGTGTCCCCTTCGGTGCTCCACATGTGTCTCCTGAGGAGCAAGTAGGTCACTGTTGAGTAACCTAGAATCACAGGACATGCAGGGGACTTTGAGAGGTCTTTTAGTCTAGTCCCCTGCATGAACCCCCTCTCCAACACTTGCAGCCTGCTGGTGCCAAAATCCTGAACACCAACCAGCAGATTCAGACCCAGGTCTGTACCACTAGCACTATGCCCCTGCTATCAACCCAGCATGGTCTTTATGTGTCTGCCAGCAAGACAGAGTCATTTCCAGCTTTGGATCAAGGCCTAGGAAAGGTTTTCTGGTTGGGGGGTTGTTTTTCAGTCACTCTGTGGAATGGAGATGAATGCTGGCTGCAGGAGCAGGCCCAATAGCCACAGGCGGTTACTATTCCCTAGGTCAGAGGAGTTTGACCCATGTGCACATGACTAAAAAGTCAGGGCACTTTTCAGGATCTCACAGCACAGGCATACCTCAGTGAACATTTACGGAGCGGATTCTCGATGCCACACACAAATGCATCCTCCTAAAGCATTCATTTGTCTGCCAGCCTGGAAAATGGCCCCATTCTGAGCATTACAGACACTATGACCACAAGAAGACTGGCTTTGCCCGTGTTTTGAAGGGGAAGACCACTCTGTAGTCTGCATTCCCTTGAATGCCGAGCATCATCATGCTAACGAACACGTGGCTGCGGATACAGTTTAATAAGTGACAGCCATCTGAGCATCTGAAGTCAAGCCGGCTTTAAAAATGCAACTAGAAGCTCAATTCAACAACAACTTCTCTGGGCAGCATTGTATGTATTCCCGGGAAACATTTGCAACGAGATGGAATTGTCTCTCCCCCGCCCCCATGAAGGACTGTGCAATGGCTCTGTCTGAGTCCCCTGGAAGTGACTGACCTGAAAACTGAGGGGTAGGTTTGGGTACTGGGATTGGGCCAGATCTCACGGACACCAAAGCCCTGTCACATCACTCGAGCAGCACAAAGGGGCCAGTATAATTTCTCCCGACTCATTGGCTAGGGCACAACCCTAGAACTTGGCAGTCCCAGGTTCAAGACTCAGCCAAAGTCTCTGTGTGTGTGACCTTGAGCAACTCACTTGGCCTCTCTGGGCCTCAGGGCCCAGTTGCAAAAGGGATGCATAAGGATACGCACAGCATGAATCGTGAGATCTGCTGATGACAGTGCTAGATAAGAACTATCCATTATTATTATTAACACTGCCACAGACAGGTAAAATGGCCCTAGTGTAAGTGAGAATCGAGCCTGTTGAGGGCTACTGTTTGCTCTCTGAGAAACCAGAGGGACTTATAGAGCAATGAGGGTACAGGTATGAAGGATCCCCCGAGCACCATGCCAGTCGGTATCCATGGGACCAAAGCGTAGGCTGGTTGAGAACACTCTCCAGATGGCTGCAATACTGGACCAACCCATCTAGAGACTAGGTGGTCATTTGCTTTTTGGTGATCATGCTATTCAGGATTAACTCCATCAACTCCACTGGAGTTCCCTCCAGATTCCCACAGCTGCCCCAGCCCAGCCACACGCAAGTCAGAAGGGTCAGGCTTTCATAAATATCCCCGGCTGCCACCCAACATCCACACCACCTCAGAGCTGTAAAACATGCCAACCAGATCCAAATCTGAAACTAAATTGAGACTGCTCAGACACAGACAGACAAGGCTAAGAGCTGGTAAATGACTAACAGACTGGATTTGTGTAGCCAACAAATCCCAGAAATGAGAGTTCGAATTCTGTAGCCCGAGAGAACAACTGGACAGACATCAGAACAGCTTATGCCCCATTTCCTCCCTGGTCATACTTCTTCTGTGCACCAGTTATCTGTCACTAACAAATGAACCCCAATCTGCAGGCAGATCTGTGCCCTCACACTCAGATTCTCTCTGACTGTGCTTGGATCCAGGATTTCTGCTCATGCGTTCACACCAGCCTGCTAAATGCCATCAACATACCCGGATAACAATCCAGGTTAGGGTATTCTGAGAAATGCCTCATCACACTCTGCCACACAAAGCAAAGTAACACAGTTAGCCAGTGGTGGTCATGACTCGCAAAAGCAAATCCTTTGATTAGGACATGGCTAGATAAAGCATATGGAGTTGTGGAAGAGATTGCACCCTAAATCGCAAATCCCAGGCCTGGTTTAAGTCAAGCTGGATTTTAACAAAGCCACGACTGGCAAAATACAAAAGAACACAACACAACTGGCACAATCTTGGCCCTGAACTAAGCAATAGTGATTCTGGTCCTCTAGGGAAGCACGATGTACCAGGAAACACGTGTAGTGCATACTCATGTATAACAATGCCACACCAAGGCTGGCTACGGACATTCCAAGTCATGTCTGCTATCCTTGTTTACATGTTGATTTGCTGCATCAAGTCCTGGCTTGACCTCCTACCACGAGGGCAGCTATGAATGCCACATCCCTGGGTTATTTCCTGCTTACAGCATTTCCATGTATAAATGTGTTTGAAGCAATGATCCTCATGCCCCAACTCCACTGGGCTGGGCATTGCGTGTGGATGCCAGACTCACTTCCCAAAACAAGTCCTCTCCTCTCAGCTCATCCATGGTCAGAGATCCCGTGGTGGTCAGATGAAACACTGCAGAGACACACTGAAAGCCTCTCTTAAGAAAATTGATGGGGACATCACAAGCTTGGGTGCCACATTCTCCATCAGGCAGTGGGCTGTTTGCAGGAGAAGAGCCTTACCCTCACAGCTGAAAAGAGACAAGGAAGGAAAAAGAAAGAACTTTTTCTCCGCAGGCAGCTGACCTGCCAGGAAACGTCTGTACCTACTGCTGATGGATCTGTGGTTCCAGGGTCAGACTCTCGAGTCATCTCAGGACCCCTATGTAAATCTATGGTAGAGATCATCCTCAAATCAAGGGAGTACTGATGATGCTGTGTGAATAAATGCTGTGTACATTTCATTTTAAAACCCACACCTAAACAAAGATTTTACCCAGATTACAAAAAAAAAGTTTTTTTAAAAAGAAGTTGAACAGGCAGATGCCAGAAAATATGTAGAGCTGGGAACCACAAAGAGCTGAGATCATGTTAGGCGGAGAGAGTGTTATGCATCATTTCTTTTATTTCTTCTGCAAGTTGTTAAGCATGAAAACCCCTTGAAAAGGATACTGAGTGCACCAGTTGGTAGCTGTGAATGATGGAAGTATTATTGCAATGATGTTGGTGATTACGTGGTGGCTTTGAAATAGAGTCAGGGACACATTCATTTTAAAAGTCAAACATCTGAAAGGTGTTGAGGTTTGTTTGTTTTTAAACCAGTTACTGTTACAACTAGCACCTCAGATCACAGTTACGGAAAGCTGAAAGGAGTGGAAAGTGTGTTTCCAGTTTGGGCAAGTGAGAGCAGTTTGTGTACAGTCAATTTCACTCATTGCCTGGAGTGGTCAGTTTTCATCATCGTGTGACAGACCCACAACAGGGCAGAGGAAAATATTGCAAATAAAAAAAGAATGTGATTGCAAACACCACAAGCTGGCAGGGAGAGACGGGGCAGATGTGGTATCTGAAGTTACTTTTCATTCATTTTATTTTTCCAGCTAAGTGGCATTCCAGCTGGGCGTCCCTCTGAACTCGAATCATTTCTGTGGTAATACACCACCGTGCTGTGCCTGACCCCAGGAAAGGTCAGGGCACTGCAGCCAGAAACCATGCTATGGAGAGGGTTTATTAAACATTTTACACTAGGTGATGTGCTCATGTGGCAACTTCTTCCCTGGAGACAGATTTTGTCATGTAAACGAAAGCACCCCAAGATTAAAGAATACCATCAAAATGGTAAACGCCCCACAAATGTGTCTTTGTTCATAGGCCTCAGCTGCAAGCTTGTAATAAACACCACACAACTATAAACACAATTCTTTAAAGGATCCTCCAGTGTCGTGTTTTTCTCCTTTTACCTCTTCTAACCAGGAGTCTGATATGAACAAGAGACAGCCGCAGAGTTTCACACCGCTGGTGAGATCACTCAGTCGCTCTGCAAGGCTAGTCAAGGGTGTGCATGGGGGCATTAGACAACATCCTATCCCAGACTGAAAGTAGGGGTAGGTAACGTATCCTCCAACATGTCCAGATTTCCAGAAATGGTGCATGCCCAATTGCTCCTGCTGATACCTATGGGAGCGTCTGGGCCCTCAGGCCATATGGGGGGGGAAAAATAAAATAATCAGGCAACTTATTTAGGCACCTAAATATGATCTGTAGACTCTCTCTCTTCAAAAATCTTGGCCTAACAAGCTAACGTTGGGCCAGATCTGCACCAGCAAACTGAACCAGTCACTGGTAACTTAGCTGGTGCCCTTCTGTGAACAGCAATGCCATAGTGCATACCCACTAGCATTCCCTTTTGGGTGTGGTGGCTCTGTCCTCGAGCCACACACTCTAGCCAGTGAGTGCACTGCACTGACCTCTTGGACTGATCTCATGCTTCCTGACACAGCAGTGGCTTGAGGGACGTCTCAAAAGACCTCCTGGGAGTTCTTCAAACCTGTAGGAGAAGGAATCAGACTCTTAGCTCCTTGAGAAACAGCCATTTCCATGGCATAGCCTCAAACCAGAGGCCAGCAGGCCTGCTTAGAGTTTGTTTTGAGCAGGCAGACGGGGGGTTCTGGGAGCCCCTAAAATGTAATCTGAGTGTCTTGGGAGGCAGTGGTGGAAGTTGCCAGCCAGAGAATAGGCCCAGCAGTGCATGGAATTCATGCTGTGAGGCTCACCTCCTCCTTCACCTGCCCTGGGGTAAGGGGCTCCATGAGCTGCTGCTAGATTAAGTTGACTGGTGGAGCTCCAGGCCCACAACCAAGGGTGCTGGAACAATTTGTAGTGGGGGTATTGAAAGCCATTGAACCAAACTGTAAATCCAGTATATAATGGAAACCACTTCAAGCCAGCGGGTGCTACAGCACCCTTCTCCCCACACCTCTAGTTCCAGCACCTGTGCCCACAACCACAGACGGCTGGGAGAGAGTCGTTCTGGTGACCGGGACGGAGTGCCCAACACTGTTGGACGTAGTCCTGGAGGTTTCACCACATGACAGTCTTCAATTCCTGGAGACTCCCATGAATGGCATTGTAATCCCACCGGGAAATACCCCAGTGCACCTCAGCCCGGTTCAGGTGGGGCTGGGAAGGTGGTGGTGGGTGAGGTTGTGCTGGAGCTGTACATGGCAATGCCGAGTGTTGCAGGGATGAGTGACCGAGGTGGGCAGAGCGTCAGGGATCTGCATGCCTTTGCAGGGTTCTGGCAGGATGGAAATTGCCACATCACGACCATGCAATCGGCAACATCTGCCTGTTGTGCCCGGCATAACACCCAGGGTGACAGGCCAGGTGTCCAGCACACCACTCAATGAGGCAGTTGTGAGGCAGAGCCCGGCAGAGTTGCTGAGGAAATGATGGGTCAGTGCTGCCAGCAGTAGGTGTGGAAACACAGAGGAAGACAATTCGGGGCCCACGCAAGTCCCCTGTACCTCCATCCCCTCCATGGCTTTGCCTCAGTTTGGGATGGAGAGAACAGATGTTACCTGCTGAGGGTTTCCCCACTGCTTCCCTCTGGCCAGGCTGGGGTCTCCCTCCCCGGCTAAACTCTGATTGCCTAGTGGAACGTGCCCTGATGCAGACACCCCAAACTCTCAAGCTCCTGTCACAGCCAGAGAGCTCAGACCCGGCTCCTCAAAGGTATCGAGGCACCTACCTCCCATTGACTTCACAGGGAGCTGGTGTCTCATGCCCATGAGGAGCTGGAGCAGAGTTACAGTTCCTCAAACTTCAGCTTTCAGTTGGGACACGGAGGCCCTCCCCCAACCCCTTCTCCCCCATGCCAGCTCGAGCAAAGAGGGGCTGTTCAGCTGACTTTGGGGTCACGGCCCCTGTGAAAACCCAATTGTGCGTCTGTCATAGGCCTGACGGACTTTGCCCTCCCATGTCTCCCAGCTCCCCCCACAGAGCGCCAGCCCCAGGATGGCACACTAGTGGATGGTCAGCACAGCATCCCATCGTCCAGTGCCCCCTTGGCCAGCATAAGCAGCCACATGGGATAGCGACCAAGGGGAGTTAAGTCTCTCAATCTCTAAGAATCTGAGTATCTGAAAACAGACTTTTCCCCTCCTCCTTGAGGGCCAATTTGAAACCAAAAAGTCATGACACCACCAAGTTGCGTGATGGAGAACACTGCTTCCTTCCCGCCTTCTCCGAGAGACTGACCCAGAGCCTCCGAGAGGCTCCCGCTGACCTCCCACTAACATGGGAGACACGTGTAGCCAGGGCACAGGCCCACACCATCACAGCACCATGTTCATTTGCCAGTAGGAGGGATGTGTTTGACAGGCAAGCTAATTCCCAACACGAAATCCAGCCTGCTGTCCCTTCCGAGGGATTCTCTTCCCCATCCTGATGTGCCATCACTGCTCTAGATCACAGTTCAGAAGGTTATTAGTACCTTTGAATTTGTTCCAGTCTCTCCTATTGCAAAGGAGCCAGAGGGCTGGTTGCTGTATGCTCCCCTTTTATATTTGGCAGCAAAAGAGCCTCAAAAACATGGCAGTGGCAAGTAAAAAAAAAAAAAATACACTGATTTAAGGACAGGCTACAAGCAGGAGGACATTCCAAACAATAGCTCAGCTGGAGGTGAAAGCTGACCATGGCTGTGTCACAGAAGAGACCTGTAATGGAAACTGTTGGTGCAAGTTAGGTTGTGGCTACACTAGCACTTGTCCATAAAGTGTTCTGTGCTCGTGGTGTGAAAAAACCGCCCCCCTGACCAACAGACGTTACCCAGCGCTAAGGTCAGGTGTGAACAGTGCTGTGTTGGTGGGAGAGTTTCTCCTACCACCTCTTGCGAAGCCAACAGGAGAGCTCTCTCCCATCAGCTAGAGCGTCTCCACCACAAGCTCTGCGGTGGCACAGCTCTAGTGCAGTCGTGTAGACGTAGCCTCAGAAGGTTCCTCCCGAACCTGGACTCACTCCTGCAGGAATGCAGCACTCTGATCCCAACCCAGCAGAGCTTTTAAACCAGGTGCTTAGCTTTAAAGAGGTGAGTTCCCATTGAGCTTAATAGGCACAGTCAGGTGAGCGCACTTTTGCGAGTCACGCCCATGCCTGAAGATAGATTGAGGAGCCTAAGCTTCGGCACTGGTTTATTGAAACCGTGATGAGTATTATTTGTTTATCACCAAACGGTTTGATTCCCTGTTTTAATTGCACAACTCAGCGCAGCCTTCATGATGGAGCTGGCATGGCGCCTTCATGAGAGGCTGCCTCGGTTTGAAAGTTTGAGTTTCCACCGTGTTTCTGTGAATGGATTCATGCCATCCTGGATAAGTAGGCTTGACAGGATCAGATTAATAAGAGTCAATAAACGTTGATGTCACCGAACACACAAACAGACAAAAGTATTTCCATTAAAAAGTGATTGAAATTTACAGATAGGCAGAAAAAGCAGCGCTGCGCATTATAGTCTGATATTTACTTTGTGTACATTGACAATTTGTGTTTAACAGTTATAAAGCATTATAACTTTCTGAATCTCAACATCTCCTGCCATGAAAAACTGTCTGACCCACATCATTTCCCACAACTGTAAAAATGTACATTGATAAAAATAAAACACTGAGAAGCCAAACCTTGATATTATCTCTCAAAAAGAAAGCACTGAATTCTGCCAACCTGTATGTAGCTGTGTACATACACATCTAAATACCATGCTGCCCTCTAGCGGTCATTTTGGGAAAAGCCGCTTGATCCTAGCTAAATTAAAGGACATTGTGAACAATAAAAAAGTCACTTCTGAAAAGCATTTCACTGTTACAGCTGTAACATCAGACTGACAGATCTGGGAGTCAGTATCTTCCCCCTGTTTTCACTTTGTTTATTTTGCACATGTGGCTGCACTTCGTGTACAGATTTTCAAAGGGGATTTGGGTAACTAAGCATAATATTTTCAGGGGCAGCTAAGGTCCCGCTGCTCCATCATACCTAAAACCCCCAACTCCCACAAATTTCAGCACCTAAATACCTCAGAGGACCTGTGCCTAGGTAATTTATAAGCCTAAATCCTTTGGATTTAGGATTACACTCCAGCTGCTAAGTGCCTAAGTCACTTTTGAAAATGAGACTTGGGAGCCTAAATCACATAGGTGCGTTTGAGGAAAATCCTAACTCCCCTAGTCTTCTTTGAAAATCCTAACCTTTGCCAAAGCCAGTTGCACTTTTCCCCAAATCAGGCACCTTGCACCACTGAAGGCAATCAGATGGTTGCCATAGACATCAGTGGCTGCAGATTCAGGCCTATCCATTAGATTCTGCCCACGTGGATCTTTCACACAACAGCAACAGAGAAGAATTTCATAGTATAGGAAGATGATCATCAACTCGCACTGAGCAGGGGGCGGGGGGTGTCAGGGCAGCACCCGAGCCTCATTTGTTTTAAATGGGAGAGTGACAAGGGAGCTGAGGTAGTATCTTATTGGACCACTTCTGCTGGCGAGAGAGACGAGCTTTCATGCTTCTGAACTCTTTGTCAGGTCCGACTCTTGGACCGTCACATGTGGAAGAGTTGATGGTGCCACTTCAGAGTCAAGGGCCATATTCTGTGCTGGAATCCACCCAAGAGTGCTAGCAGCAGTAAATGCACCTCGCTCCCCTATAGAGCTTTCCATCAGCAGATCGGAAAGCACTTTACAAAGGCTTTACAAAGCACTTTACAGATGGGGGAAACTAAGGCACTAAGAGGGGAAGCAATGTACCCAAGATCACACAACTAGACACGAGCCGCGGCAGGAATGGACCCCAGACCTCAAGAGTCTCAGTCCAGTGCTTTATCTGCTAGGCCACACTGCTTCCCATCTCTGCTAAAGCAGCTATCTGCTCCAGGATATTCCTTTCTCCCCAAGGAAGAAGAGCAGTGCCCGTCTAGTCTTTGCTCAGACACCTCCACACAGGGGCCTAGCTCCCCCCCATCTAGGCCACAGGCGCCAACTCGGAGGTGCTCAGGGGCTGGCGCACCCAAGGGAAAAAAGCAAGGTTAGTTCTGAGCACCCACTGGCAGCCCACCAATCAGCAACACCTCTCCCCCAGCACCTCCCACCCGCTGTGATCAGCTGTTCCACGGTGTGCAGGAGGCGCTGAGGGGCAGGGGGAGGGAGCGAGGCTAGAGCACACTCAGGGGAGGGGGCAAAGCAGGGCAGGAAGAGGTGGGGCAGGAAGAGGCAGGGCCTTAGGGGAAAGGTTGGAGTGGGGGTGGGGACTGGGGCAAAGCAGGGGTCCAGCACCCTCCACCCCCCGCACGGCACATTAGAAACTACATGGCTCTGATCTGGGCAATTCCAGACCCGCACATCAATTGCTCAAATCATTATATTGAACAAATCCATTGCCATGGCCCCTTTCCTGCCTGCGAGGTATTTTGTAAAGGCTCAGCTTCTGGAACAAACAATGCTGTGCCAGGGCCTCTTTGGACAACCTGAGAGATCCCTGCTGAATGGTTTTCAGCTCGGTGCCAACTCCACACAGTGGAGCCTCCTGTGGATTTGTACAGCCCTTCCAGCCAGGAAGAAACACTAGTAGAAATGAGCAAGACCGCTCCCAGACAGACGGAGTACACAGTTTTCTGCTCTGTGACAAACGTCGTATTGCTTTCATTCTTCGCATTGATCTACTGGAGCATTACGTGGGCAGACAACATGTGGGGACCTGATGCACCTATGACAAGTCCTTCTGAAGTCAAAGGCATGCCACGTGCTGGTCAGTCCATGGCACAGCCAAACAGGCAGCTGGCAGTGAGTCTTCAGTGTCCCTGAGGGGCACGCCACATGCCAAGAAACACTGCAGGCCTTCCTGCAGAATTCTGCAAGCCCTGTAACTGGAGATTTCAAAGCAGTCTCTTCTTATGTGTTTGTACAGCCCCAAGCACAAGGGGTCCTGACCTCAGCTGGAGCCTCTGGGTGTCACTGCAATACAAATGCTAAACAGCCTTTCCTTCTCACAACACTCCCGAGAGGTACCGAAGACGTGTCCCCATTTTACAGATGGGCAAGCTGAGTCACCAAACAGATCCACAGTCTTCTTTTCTGCCACCCTGCTGCTTTAAGGTCAGGAAGCAAGTCTCAAAGTTATACTATGGAGTGAATTGCTGCTGCATAAGTAAGCAGGCAGATTTCCAGTGGGGTATTAAATAACAGTCTTTACAGCGCCTGGCTGAGGTTACAACTTAAGCCTGGATGTGTAATAAATATGCCAAGTAACTCCTGTGCACCAAGTAACCCAAGCTGGGCATTAGTGGGTTACTCACTCATCTTCTTCCTAAGCGAAACCTAACCCTATTAGGGCAGTTGCTAGGGATCTCTGGAGAGAGGCATCGCTAGGAGCTGTTCTCCAGCAGACTATAAATCTGAGCTTTGGAAAGATAAAGAACTCTTCCCCTAAAAGCCTCCTCACGGGAGGCAAAATGGGACACTGTGCAACCAGATCCTCAGCTGGTATCAGTCAGCGTAACTCCACTGCACTCAGACAGACCTGAGCATCTAACATTGACCCAAGTGTTCCAGCAGATTCTCAGATCTTTCCGTGGACCTGGATGTTTGGGGGAGTTTGACACCAGAGGAGGAAGTTTTCTTCTAGGACTAGAATTTTCAGTGTACCAAATGGAAACTCATCCCTCCGCCCTCTTCGGCCCCAGGGCCCAGCAAATCTAAGCCAACTCTAGTGACCCTAATAAAACAGGGTCGTGACTCACAGTTTGAGAACTGCTGAAGACCATCTGTAAGGATGGGCCACTATGACATTCCATGGGAACGGGGCGTTTCTCTCCTGAGCAGTAGTTTGGTGGAGTCTGGTTTTGATGGGCACCCGAGGAGACTGTGTCAGTTTTAACATACTAATCACTCAGGGGAAAGGGCCCTGGTCTCGAGAGGCCCTTGAGCACATGCAAGTGTTACGTGCTAGGCTGGATCAGGGCCCCTTTGAACTGGATTTTTAAAATCCCTAGAGCAGCATTGGCCAAGCAAGCAGGGGCAGAAGTTGTGCCAGCCAGTGTAACAGGTGATAGATTCCCACTGCCAGGGAATGGAGGTGGTTAGGTTCAGAGACAAGTGGAGCCGACATACTAGATCTGACAGACACTAATGGAGTCAGCCGGGCCCTCCACAGCCACAGAGTTACTACGTTGAGGGCTCCGGTCTCTCCTCCCCTGTACAGACTCAACCTTAAAATGGGTCACGCTTGTCCTGTTGAGGGTCTACAGAGCAGCAAAATTAATTAGCCTAGGCCACCTTCTCTGCTGGCCTAGCTACGGCCAAGCCAAGGCCATTAGAGACCTCGGCAGCACAGGTCAGTGGTAAGAACCGCGTTTGGCAGACTCTCCAAGCTGCTCTGCCTGCACACGCTGTGCATTTGTCCAAGGGTAGGAGCATTAAATCCTTCCTGGTTTTCTCTCTGGTGAAGAGCAATGGAACAAGCACGGCTGCCTCCTGAGCAG
Source organism: Gopherus flavomarginatus (assembly GCF_025201925.1). Classification (NCBI taxonomy): domain Eukaryota; kingdom Metazoa; phylum Chordata; order Testudines; family Testudinidae; genus Gopherus; species Gopherus flavomarginatus. The sequence continues at coordinate 125,376,938 of NC_066619.1, forward strand.
CCAGCCAACAGTGGCTCTTGCCTCTGTCAGCTTTTCATGTAAAATGGAAAAATGCTACCGTCCCAGGGCAGCTCCCTCACCCCCCTCCCTTATGGCAGCCATGCAGGTCCTCCTAGGTAACTCTGCACAGTCCAACCAGGCATGAGACTCATAGACTCTAGGACTGGAAGGGACCTCGAGAGGTCATCGAGTCCAGTCCCCTGCCCTCACGGCAGGACCAAACACTGTCTAGACCATCCCTAATAGACATTTATCTAACCTACTCTTAAATATCTCCAGAGATGGAGATTCCACAACTTCCCTAGGCAATCTATTCCAGTGTTTAACTACCCTGACAGTTAGGAACTTTTTCCTAACGTCCAATCTAAATCTCCCTTGCTGCAGTTTAAGCCCATTGCTTCTTGTTCTATCATTGGAGGCTAAGGTGAAGAAGTTTTCTCCCTCCTCCTGACGACACCCTTTTAGATACCTGAAAACTGCTATCATGTCCCCTCTCAGTCTTCTCTTTTCCAAACTAAACAAAACCAATTCCTTCAGCCTTCCTTCATAGGTCATGTTCTCAAGACCTTTAATCATTCTTGTTGCTCTTCTCTGGACCCTCTCCAATTTCTCCACATCTTTCTTGAAATGCGGTGCCCAGAACTGGACACAATACTCCAGTTGAGGCCTAACCAGCGCAGAGTAAAGTGGAAGAATGACTTCTCGGGTCTTGTTTACAACACACCTGTTAATGCATCCCAGAATCATGTTTGCTTTTTTTGCAACAGTATCACACTGTTGACTCATATTAAGCTTGTGGTCCACTATGACCCCTAGATCTGTTTCTGCCACACTCCTTCCTAGACAGTCTCTTCCCATTCTGTATGTGTGAAACTGATTGTTCCTTCCTAAGTGGAGAACTTTGCATTTATCTTTATTGAACTTCATCCTGTTTACCTCAGACCATTTCTCCAATTTGTCCAGATCGTTTTGAATTTTGACCCTGTCCTCCAAAGCAGTTGCAATCCCTCCCAGTTTGGTATCGTCCGCAAACTTAATAAGCGTACTTTCTATGCCAACATCTAAATCGTTGATGAAGATATTGAACAGAACAAAAGTCCCTCCCTGGGGTCTACCTTATTTGAGCCCAAATAAACTAAAAACCAGCAAGTCTATTCCTGCTCTCTTCCCCAGCCTCTTGCAGTCACTCAAGCTGCTCATTCTACTTGAGAGCAGAGTCCTCATCCAGCCACCACCCCTTGGGTTAGGTGCAACCTCTGCCTTTTTTCCCTGTAACACTCACCTGCAGCTGCTGCTGTCCTCTGGGGGAGATCCTCCCGCCAGGAGCACACCTCCTACAGTCCTTGGTCTAGGGAGCATTTCTCCTCAGGAGTTTCCTGCCTCTAGAATCTCCTTCATCTGAGCCCAGAGAACCCCTTATCAGGCTCATTAACTAATTAGCTGCCAACTAGCCACCTACAAATTTAATTACTTCCATGTGGGTTTGAGTTGGCGACATTCTCCCTCCCAGGAGCCTGTCACAGGTAGGTTGGTCCCTGCCCCCATTAAAGGGCCAGCCCATGACATGTACATTCTGACACAGCCAGTAACGGCAGTATAGCGTTGTGTGGCAAGCACTGAAAGAGGCAGAAGATTGAGAGTCTTTCACATGAGGAAAAGAATACATGGGGACAGAGACTGAGGTTAGCCTCATGCAGGCAAAGGGGATGAAAGTCAGGCTTGGCTCTGAGAAAGAATGAAAGACATCAGCCATGAGCCCTGCAAACCTGCCCAGCTCTGCAGCAGAACAATCACACTGCTTGTTGATTGCAGCTGATTGGGGAAAAGGAAGTTACAAATGTCATAAAACCACATCTGGAATGTATTTCCACAGAGTTTTGAGGGGAATATAATTAGGGTGACCAGATAGCAACTGTGGAAAAACAGGATGGGGGGTAGGGAATAGGCACCTATATAAGAAAAAGTCTCTCAAAACAGGACTGTCCCATTAAAAATGGACATCTGGTCACCCTAAATAAAATGAACAACATCCAGGAGGGTTGGGCTCCCCGTGACCCCCACCTATTATTTTTCCTTTTTCCACGTGGTCACTTTTCCAAAGTTGGAGATGTTGCGAAAAGTGACAGAGTGGACAAAAGAGAAAGGAAGGAAAAAGGAAAGAGTGAAGAAAAGGAAAGAATGAACCTAGACCCCTTTCTGTTGGGCTCAGCAGCACTCCAGTGAAAGCAGGGAGGAGCGGAGCAGCAGGAGCAGTAAAAGCAAAAATCCAACACCGCAAACAGCGTTTGTTTTTAGAAATTCTCCCTTCATTTTTCTACTGGAAATGAAACAATACTACCATTTTGAAATGTCCCTGCAACAAGCATAATCAAAGTGACATTTCCATGTGAAAATGTTTAGTTTCAACTAAACTCCATTTTTTTTTTGGCAGAAAAACTATTTCAGATGAATAATTTCAACCAGCTCTGGTGACCAGCTTCTGAGTCTGGTTTCAGACACCTTCCCTGAGTTCACCGGGAGCACGGAACTGCCAGAGTCCCACCATAAGCAGTGGGTCTACAGATGTTCTAGGCTACTAGGGAACAGTGAAATGAGTCATTACAAGAAGTTTTGGTGTGGTGAGAGGCGGGTTACAAACCTGGGATATGAGTGCCATCTAGTGGGATTGCCTTTTAAAATCGAACTTGGCCCACATACAAAAATGCAGTGATGATGATGGACTGTGAATATAAGCCTGTTTTCAGGCCTGCTAATGCCACCTTCCTGATATTTTCTATTCTGTTTTTTATGTCACCCAGCATTGCCATTGCTAGAAAATTATCCAAAAAGTCTAGAATATGCCCCATATCCTGTGTAGCTGGGAGGACACCAACAAAGATGTCTAATCTGTACTATACTGATCAGGGCAGGCTTTAGGCCAATTCGCCCGATTCCCCGGAATCGGGCCCCACGCCGGCGCTTAAGAGAGCCTCACGCCAGCGCCTTTTTAATTTTTACTGATCCAGCGGCGCTCTGGGTCCTCGGCAGCATTTCAGCAACAGGTCCTTGAGTGCCAGAGCAAGTGTAGGACCCGCCGCCAAAGTGCTGCCGAAGACCCGGAGTGCCGCCAGGTGAGTACGAATCGGGCCCCGCACTTGCTAAAGCCGGCCCTGATACTGATTTGCTAAGGACAGCAATATTCAGCTTGGAAAAGCAGTCTAAGGGGGAAATCCAGAAGGTATTTCTGGTCCTGCTTTGAGCAGGGGGTTGGACTAGATGACCTCCTGAAGTCTCTTCCAACCCTGATATTCTATGATTCTAAGATATGTTGGTACAGGGCCCATCCCAATGGACTAGGTCATGGCTAGGCCTCCAAGCACTACTGGAGTAATAATAAAACCTTCTGCTTTAAGCTCTTGGTTAGTTTTAGTATTGGTCCCCTGGAGTGTCCTTTTAATAGCTAAAGATTAAGGCTCCCAATCAAGGTGAAATATACCTGGCTGCCAGCATCCTCCTGCTCCTGGTAATGTTCCATAACCTGACCCCACACTGCTGGTGATATGCCGCCGTGCCAAGCCACAGCCCTCCACACCCCCAACCAGCCCCTCCCTGCTGGTGATGCTCCACTCCACTCCTTACCCACAAGCCCCTCCTGACGCTAGAGCACAATATAGACCCACTGGTCCCACTCACATGTGCCACTGACCCTGTATGTGCTATGGGACCCTGCTGTGAGCTGCTTCCAGAGCACAGAGCTTCAGTAGCATCTCCAGCCTGCTCTCCTCCACTGAGGCTGCCGCAAGCACAGGAGCAGAGACCCAGGGGCCGTGAGGAAGGTCTGTCTGATGCAGCGTTCTCCTTCCATCAGGCAGAGTTGCCTACGGAGAAGGGGTGTTGTTTTGTAGTAGTGCATGTGCTTTGCACATTTGAGGCCCTGCATTCAATCCCCAGCATCCACAGCCTTTTCTGGCCCTGATTGTCTGCCCTCACCATGTGCAACAGGGACATTCGGCCCCAAGACCCCAGCCAGTGCCGGTATAGAGACCAGGGGAAGGGCTGAGCACTAGGAAATGAAGATGAAAAGAACAGCTGCCCTTTATAAACTACAATTATGGCTTCAGAAAAGTTAATCCAAGGCTATTTCAGTCTCACCTGGGGAGGCTCCTGTCCCACTAGACTCCTCTTTGCTGGCCCCCAGCACCACAGTGTCTGAGCCCCTCACATCACTCCTGGATAAGGCTTTGCCCCATTTTACACATGGGGAACGGAGGCACAGGGTAGAGTCAGTCATTTGAGCGAGGTCACGCAGCGAGTCTGCTGCCAAGCCTCGTCGCAGTACTGTGCCCTCCTCCTGGCTACCCAGCATCTCAGCATGAGCGCCGACCACCCCGCACCGGTCAGTGTGCAGGAGGAGTACCAAGGCAGGATGTGACTGAATTGGCAACACTCTGCACACTAGATAACCAGCAAGTATCGCTTCTGGGCATTTTTAACGATCAGGCCCAGCACATGCTCACTGAAATACATGCCTAACTCTGGTAGTTCCCCCAGCCTGGGTTTCGGAGCCTACTCAGATGCTGGAGGGACAGTGTCGCACCAACATGACACAAGGCTGAGGGGCCATAAGTGCCATAGGAATGAAAGAGGCACCTCTGCTGCAGAAAGGAGTCTGAGCCCTCAGATATTACAGGTAATGGGGCTTCCTGTGAGTCAGAGGAAGGCCTGGTGAGGTGGGGACCATGTGCAGTACCCAACACAGCACTGCTCGTTCTCCTGCAGTGGGATTGGCGCTAGAAATACTCAGCATGCCTAGCAAAACTCCCCAGCAAAGAACCTTCTGCAACAGCCAGCCACCAGCGAGGGAATTTAGGAGCCACCCAGCAGTGAAGATGGTCTCAGGAGTGGTCCCCTTTCTGGTGTCAGCACAGGCATTGGGAAGCGTTAGCTAAAAGCCTTCTGTTCCCTGGAGTGTGCACTGTGGCCGAATGCTCCCTGCTACATGGCGGTCACTCCTCCCCTCCACGCCCAGCTAGGAGAGATTGGGGCTTGTGGCCCCCGGCCTGGCACCTTGTCTCGACATTTACACCCAGCTACGTGAGTGTCCCCCCCCCCCACACCCACAAGCCTGCTCTGCACAGCTGTGCTTGCACTCTGCACAGCTGTGACCACTCAGAGAGCCAGGCGTGGGGAACCAGGCCCCAGGAGAGTAAATCTGTCCTGACCGGATGCTGATTCTCACCTCACACTCTTAATTTGGTAACAGACTTAGAGTCTGCGGTTTAGACCTGGACTGGCTCCAGACTGATCTTTGACTCCTTGGCCCAGATGCTGAGCAGTGCACCGTGTGCCCACAGGCCACCCACAACCCGGCCCTGACACAGGGCTCCTGTGGGAAATGCAGTACAGTACAGGATCAAGGAATTAAGACTGTATCATAATGGAGATGCACACGGGGTATGTAGGAAACCTTAGTTCTTGGCATTGCTTAGTATTTGAGTGCTTGGCTTTTCACTGTAATGTTCTTTTCACATAGTTTTATTTATATATTTTTAAGGAGTAGTGAGGGGTGTATATAAGTAACGTGAGCGTGTGAATTGCTGTCTCCACCAATTGTGTCGATTGGTCTGTTTTGCTTCCTGTGGCCATTGCTGGCTAAGGCTCAAACCTCACTTTCAATATACAGAAGAAGTGTTTAGCAGGAGACTGTGCATTCCTCACTCTTGCTGGTGAACACCGACATACCGCACTAATCCCATTGATTTCAGAGAGACTGTGTGTGTAAGTAATAGCTCCTGGCAGGAGCAGGGGGTGTAATGTAGACTAGAGCCCAAAATAGCTTTTCCCCAAAACACTAGCTTGTGCAGAAGTTTGTAAGGGAAGTTATTTCCCCAGGGTGAAACAACCACCATTGCAAGGGCTGCATGAGACCTAAGCACCATATAAATCCTGTTTTGAGGGTTTAAATGTGGCTTATGTGATGCACTGACTTTCCCAGCTGTCTGCAGAGGGTGAATTTACCCCAAGTGAACAGTGACATATAGAATTTGTGTCACTTTTCTGTACTCAGGGACACCGAGAAACAGACCCTATAAAATGGTCAAAGAAGTCATCTTTAAGTCTCCTTAACTGGAAAGCATTTACACAATCGCTGCCCTGGTTTCAGAGAAAAACCTATTCCACCCTTACAGTTATTACCTCAGGGTTTGAAACTTGAGGGGCCGGGGAGTTCCTTCCTAAATGGAGCACTTTGCATTCTTCCTCATTGAATTTAATCCTATGTACTTCAGACCATTTCTCCAGTTTTTGAATTATAATCCTATCCTCCAAAGCACTTGCAACCCCTCCCAGCTTGGTATCATCCACAAACTTTATAAGTTTACTCTCTCTGCCATTATCTAAATCACTGACGAAGATGTTGAACAGAACTGATCCCTGTGGAACCCCACTTGTTAAGCCCATCCAGCATGACTGTGAACCACTAACTACTCTCTGGGAACAGTTTTCCAACCAGTTTTTCAACCACCTTATAGTAGCTCCATCTAGGTTGCTTTTCCCTAGTTTGTTTATGAGAAGGTCATGCGAGACAGTATCAAAAGCTTTACTAAAGTCAAGATATATCATGTCTACTACTTCCCCCTGTCCACAAGGCTTGTTACCCTGTCAAAGAAAGCTATCAGGTTGGTTTGACATGATTTGTTTTTGACAAATCCATGCTGACTGTTACTTACCACCTTATTATCTTCTAGATGTTTGCAAACTGATTGCTTAATTATTTGCTCCATTATCTTTCTAGGTACAGAAGTTAAGCTGGCTAGTCTGTTATTCCCTAGGTTGTCCTTATTTCCCTTTTTATAGATGGGCACTAGATTTGCCCTTTTCCAGTCTTCTGGAATCTCTCCCATCTTCCATGACTTTTGAAAGATAATCGCTAATGGCTCAGAAATCACCTCAGTCAGCTCCTCGAATATTCTAGGATGCATTCCATCAGGCCCTAGTGCCTTGAAGATATCTAATTTGTCCAAGTAATTTTTAACTTGTTCTTTTCCTATTTTAGTCTCTTCTGATCCTACCTCATTTTCACCTGAATTCACTATGTTAGACGTCCAGTCACCACCAACCTTCTTGGTGAAAACCAAAACAAAGAAGTCATTAAGCACTTCTGCCATTTTCCACATTTTCTATTATCTCTCCCTCACCCTCATTGAATAATGGGCCTACCCTGTGCTTGGTCTTCCTCTTGCTTCTAATGTACTAGTAGAATGTTTTCTTATTACCCTTTATGTCTCTAGCTAGTTTGATTTCATTTTGTGCCTTGGCCTTTTTATTTTTGGCCCTGCATACTTGTGTTATTTGTTTATATTCATCCTTTGTAATTTGACTTAGTTTCCATTTTTTGTAGGACTCTTACTGGAGTTTTAGATCATTGAAGATCTCCCAGTTAAGCCAGGGTGGTCTCTTGCTATACTTCCTATCTTTCCTGCGCAGTGGGATAGTTTCCTCTTGTGCCCTTAATAATGTCTCTTGGAAAAAACTGCCAGTTGTCTTCTATTGTTTTTCTCTTAGACTTGCTTCCCATGGGATCTTACCTACCAACTCCCTGAGTTTGCTAAAGTCTGCTGCCTTGAAATTCATTGCTACAAACAATCCCGTGCCACTGGATTAGCAAACTCATTCTCAACAGACGAGTAGAGTGGGTAGCACAGTTGCACTGGGGTCAGACCTGCAGTAGCATAGCAAGGGCTGGTGTACAACTCAGGGCTGTGGAAGAGATACTGCAGCTTTAAGCAAAGGTGCCAGGGCGAGGACTCGTGTATTTTTCATTTGCTAATGTGCCAAGCAGGCAGTATCTGCCATGACTTGAATTAAGCAAAGAGAGAAATTCAGAAATAAGAAAGGGTATTTTGGAAGCTGTTTCTAGCAGGAGGATTGAGACACGGTTATGCATGTCTATTCAAAACTGTTACCAGAAATCCACAGACATCCAAGCTCTGTGCTGCAGCATCTGTGTCTGCAGCTTCCACTTCCACCCCTCCAAATGGGATGCCATTTGTGGCTTGACTCTGGATTCCTTCTGTGCCTCCAAGTCTCATTGATTCAGTGGGACAAGGAGTGGAACCATAATGCAATTGAGAAGGAGACCTCTTCCTATGTAAATAGGCCACCAGCTTCCCGTAAAAAGCTGTACCTTCATCCCACTATAACTTTGCATCAAAGCATTGAATTGTCCAGAGGTTTATTGCATTTACTCTGAATACAGAGGGGAAAGTTTCTGCAAAGTTCAAAGAAAATGGATCAAAGCATTTTTGAGTTACAGGATGTTCAGAAAGGATACTGACCACAGTTACCAACTTTCATGCAGTTAATAAGCACCCCGACTTTCACAATAGGCCAAAAATCAAGCTAGTCCCATTTCAAAACAAGGCAATCCCTAAGAACCCCAACACTCTATGTGACTAGATCCCCCTGGTGTGCAATCTGGGGCTGTGGTGGGCCCACTGTGCACCCCTGACTCTCTCCCACCCTTGCCCCTTGTCATAAACAAATAGCTAAGGGTTAATAATCTTTTACCTGTAGACGGTTAACACAGGGAACCAAACACCTGACCAGAGGACCAATCAGGAAACAAGACTTTTTCAAATCTGGGTGGAGGGAAGTTTTGAGTGTGAGTTCTTTGTCTTGGGTCTGCCTTTTTCTCAGCTCTGAGAGTGATCTTTCTATCTGCTGGCTTTCTAATCTTCTGTTTCCAAGTTGTAAGTACAAGGATAGTAAGACAACAGGTTTATATTGTTTTCTTTTGTATTTACATGTGTGTAGTTGCTGGAGTGTTTTGAATTGTATTCTTTTTGGATAAGGGTGTTTATTCATTTTTTCCCTTTAAGCAATTGACCCTGTATATTTTCACCTTGATACAGAGACTATATATTATGTCCTTTTTCACTCTTTTTATATAAAGCTTTCTTTTTAAGACCCGTTGGAGTTTTTCTTTAGTGGGGACTCCAGGGAATTGAGTCTGCAGCTCACCAGGGAATTGGTGGGAGGAAAAAGTCAGGGGGAAAAATCTCTTTGTGTTAGATTTACTAAGCCTGACTTTGCATACCCTCTGGGTAAGGGGGAAGAGAGATTAGCTCTCTCGGTTCTTGTGTTTCCAGGACTGGAAACAGGGAGGGTAGAATCCCTTTGTTTAAATTCACGGAGCTTGCTTCTGTATATCTCTCCAGGAACCCAGGGAGGGAACACCTGGAGGGGAGGAGGGGGAAGGGAAATGGTTTATTCCCCTTTGTTGTGAGACTCAAAGAATCTGAGTCTTGGGGTTCCCCAGGGAAGGTTTTGGGGAGACCATAGTGAGCTAGGCACTGTATAATTCTTAGCTGGTGGCAGCGATACCAGGTCCAAGCTGGTACCTAAGCTTGGAGGTTTTCATGCTAACACCCATATTTTGGACGCTAAGGTCCAGATCTGGGAAGAAATGTTATGACACCCCTGCTTGCTGAGAGCCAAAGAAAAGAAGCAACAACCTACAAGTCAAACAAGCTACTAGCCAAAAACTAGCCAACAAGCAACTCATGAGCCAATTAAGCCAAAAACAAGCCCAATTTCTGTGTTTTTTTGTTCGTTACAGGTTTGGCAAGTCTGATTCTGAATGAATTATTTATTTTTGTCTAATATTTCTTGTCACCCTTTAGGTTAGAAGAGGCTTGATTCTACCCCTTCAATCTTTCCACAAAGTTAAACATTCTTGAAACCTCATACACCACCCATTTTTGCAGAAAATAGGCTGTAGTTAAAGAGAGTTATTAATGGTTTTTCTTTGTAACACCCAGCTCCATTCCATTGATTTCAGTGAGAACTTCAGGATGCCGCATTCCATTGGAGGGGTTTTTGCAACTGATTTCCCTTACAGCCAGATTAGGTAACATGTGTGGGAGAACACACTGGCTAGTGGCAGTTTAGGAGTAGCATACAGCTCCCTGGTTGCATGCTTTGATCAGCTGTCTTTAGCTCAAAGAGTAAAGACCTATGTACTGGGTACTGCTGTATGTTGAAGGGGAGGTAAGGTACCACGCTCCCATAATAGGGTGGATTGTCACATCCCTTGTAATGCAGGGAAATGGCATATGTCTAAGGGCATTGTAAACCTGGGCTCTGAGTCAGGCTTAAACCCAAACCCCACTACTGTCCAGACACGAAGCCTCTCAGGGGATATGGGCCTGCAGACTCACCCAGGTGTATGGGTCTGAGTCCGTGTCATGCAGGTCCAAACCCACTCACTTTGCAGTGTAGATGTAGCAGAAGCCCAGGTCACGGGGCTTCTGTTCAGAGAGTCCACCAATGGTATCCCACGATCCCCTAGGCCTGCATGTGCCAGCACTTCTAGCCCCCAATTTTCCATGCAGCTCCCAGGAACTAGAAGCAACCTCCTGGTTTAAGTACAGCTGCTTCACATTTAACCCTTCCTTGCCACATGACCTCCTCAGCTGCAAACACAGTTAACCCTCTGGTGCGTTTGCTACACTGCTCACTAATAAGCCCTGCATCTGGCACACTGCTAGCTGGCCAGAGGAACACAGCAAGAGTCTGGTCAGTCTGTGGTGCGATGAGAGCGTGACCTCAACAGGAGCACAAGAAACAAGTATGTGATACCAGTCTCTCTGAGCGGCTTGTACCACTGGTGAGTCACTGGACCAGCAGGAACAAGTCAAGTGCCCCAAGGCCTTGAGATCAAAGAACATAGGCCACACATACACACTGAGGAACTGTGACAGGGGGCTCTACTCGCTGCTGGACAGCGCTGCCTCCTGGTGGTTCTGGGGATTAGCTCTGCAAGGCTGACATCCCTGCCTGTGGTTGCACTCCATCACTCTGTCTCTTTCTCACCCTGCATCCCCCTTGCTCCAAGAGCTCTTGCTTCTTTTCTATGACTTGGCTGTCCAGCTAGGTCATTCAGCACTGTCCCCTTCCCAGGGTGGTCTTTCCAGGTCCCTTTCCACAAGTAGTGTCAGGCAGCCCTCACACTCACTGTCTTGACTCCAGCAGTCTTCATAGCCACTGGCCTTAACAATACCACTCTGCACTGGAGGGCAGGGGAACCCAGACCTGCCCCCTACTCTGGGCTTCAGTCCAGCGGCCTTAGCAAACAGTTAACAGTCAGCATCTACACCACCTTACCACTTTCACCCACAATTCCCTCCTACTGGGTGGCTTCTCCCTTACTTCAGGATGAGAGACTACAGGCTTCCTCCCTGCTGCCATCTTACCAGCCTCCTGGCTTTACAGAAGCCCAGCATGTTTCCTCACAGATGAGCTCCCTCCACACAGGCTAATAATGGGCTTGTCCCAGGCTGGCTCACTGATGAGCTGAGAACGTCAGGGCTAATTAGTGACCTCAGCTGGGTGTAATGGGGCTTGACTAGGCTCTGACCCCAGCAGTGGTGGTGAAGCAGAGGAGCCCTATTTAAGTAGAGCTGAGCCCTCAGTAGAGGAAGGAAGACTCTGGAGGGAGAAATACCTATTGAATTCTGGGAGAGGGACAGGTGTGAGCCCACCCTTATCAGAAGTCCCCTCACCCAGTGTAAGGGTAGAAGCCACTAAACCCAGGGTTCAACTGATCATGTAGGACAACAAATGATTAAACAGGGATGGGAGTGAGGGTCATAGGTTCAAAAGTAGGGATCTAGAGTGGGACACAGAACCCTGGATTATATATATATATAATTGGAGAGATACCTATCTCCTAGAACTGGAAGAGACCTTGAAAGGTCATGGAGTCCAGCCCCCTGCCTTCACTAGCAGGACCAAGTACTGATTTTGCCCCAGATCCCTAAGTGACCCCCTCAAGGATTGAACTCACAACACTGGGCTTAGCAGGCTAGTGCTCAAACCACTGAGCTATCCCTCCCCCCTTTGCTCCACAGAGCTGTCTAAGAAGCCAGCAGATGCCACCCAGAGGACCTCTGCCCAGGTGCATGAGACCAGGGAGGAGTGGAAATAGGCCCCACAGTCGCGGAGTGCCTCCTCATCTACCATCCTCCTTCTGGTGTTGTAGATGGGTACTTTGGCTAGGGCCAGGAGGAGGCTGACGAGGAGGTTTCACCACTTGGTGGGGCCACGGACTTCGGTATATGCAAAGGTGTGGGGAAAAGTGCAGCCAGAACCTCAAAAGGAGGTTCTGGAAGAGTCAGAAAAGGGGCTGCAACCTGGTGCATTCCAAATAGGCATGTGCCAAGGTTTCCCTCATGCCACAAAAGGGACAGGTGTCGAGAAAGGGTTGAACCGTGCCAGGCACACGCCCATACTCATGGCTCCATGAAGGACCCGCCAACGGATATTTCTGGCGGGCCATGGGACCAAGGTGGAATACAGGCTGGCCCACCAGGGTTCCTCACCTTCCACAGGTGGTAAAAGGTCCTGCCACTTAATTTTGGGGTGGGACACAAGGATGAGGAAATGAAATGTGTAAAGCACGAGCGTGTATAGTTGTTCTCTAGGCGCGGTTCAGAAGTGAATTGCCTGCAGGTCATGTAGCCGGCTTGGGTTAGAGGGGAGGGGGCCGGGGCAGGGGGCCTGTGGGGCAGAGGCCTGATGAAGAGGTCCAGAGGTGAGGGGTGGACAGGGAGGAAAACCTGATAGGTCTTGAGGGAGGAAAAAGGGGAGGTTTCCTCTGGGAAGAGCCTGAGGAAGGTAGGCTGAGGCACCCACAGAGAGCAGAGTAGACTCCTGACTAAGAGACTAGAAGAGGCTGGGGAAGGGTAGAAGAGCTATTAGTTATAAGTAGGACCCTTCATTTTCAATTTTCATTGTATTTTATTTCATTTTTCCAGGGAATTTATGAGTGTTTATTGCCACAACAACAAAAACAGGTGAAAATCAGTGCAAAAAGCTATTTTAATATTTTTTCTGTGTAAATATCAGGGTTTATTTTGGTGGACGGAAAGATGGGGGAAAGTATTCAGTAGATTTATGCTTTGAATTCTGTTCATCAATGTGGGTTGCTGCAGAACTAGAACAGAACTCGAAATACAACGCCACCGCTGAGTTTAAGAACATAATACATCTCTAATCCCCAAATACAAGTTTTCATTTTAAAAAACAGTTTATTGTTGTAGGCTTAGAACTATTAGCCTATAAATATTTACCTGTAATAATTGGATCACCCCATTTGCAGCACATGCACTCAACTTCATCCTTTTCTCCTGCTGTTGTTTTTTAAATTTTGACTTCCTTGTGTTCTGAAACAAATTCTGACACAGATTTTCATTTTCTTCCCATTTTAGTGTGTCAAATCTTTAAATGGTTATCTGCTAACAGCTTGAAACATGCCAGTGGTGGGCGTGAGATTCATCAGTACGTTCAGATGTGTGCACAGTTCAGAGCTTGCGTGCTGCCTGTTTGTTTATTGGGTGTATCTTCTAGTCTAATACAGAGCCTGACTTCAACAGGCAGTTTTGCATATCCACACAGACTAATGTCTTATCGTAAAACATATATCTCATGCAATGTACTGTATTTTCCTAATAAAACAAGTTATTCTTATATATTTGACTGATACAAAAGTAGAGGAAAATTCAGAAAAAAACTGAATACTTTTTGTAAAACCCAGGGAACTTTTTGGTAAAAATCAGTGTAAACTGAAAACAAAGGGGCTCTGCAGCAGGGAGACCCTCCGGGGAAGCTGTTGCAATGGCCGTGGAAGGGAGGCAGAAGGAGAATCCTGTTGACGAACACACAAGCTGGGAGAAACTGCAGGGGCCAAGAAAGAGGGGACTTTAGGGAAGCCCATGAGGGGCAGAAGGATTATTAGTTTGGGTATTTTATTTGGACTTTGAGTTGGACCTTTGGTATCCTGAGAAAGGGATCAAACCACTGTGTGTGGGGACCAGAAGGCTAAACCACAGAACACCCAGTGAGTGAGTCTGGGGAAGAAACCAACTGGGGGTGGTCAGTGTGGCTGAGAAAGTGGCCACGACAGGGGGGTGTGAGAAGGGAAGCCCCTGCAATGTGTCCAGACCTGATGGGGCATAGTAGAGGTGAGGACATGTGGTTACAGGGCTCTTCAGTCTAGCAGACTGATTGCATTCTGTCTAGTGGGCGTTCCCCAGGTGTAAACCCATTTGTAACGGATGCATAAACAATATTCCTAACTTCAGATACAAAAATGATACATTCATACAAATAGGATAATCAAATTCAGTAAATCATGACCTCTCCAATGACATCTCACATAACCCATCTTGCATAAAACACATCTTAGTTATGCCATAATAATATCATAACCATATCTCTCTGAAGAACATGGGGCGTAGTGTCACATGGGGTATTTGTCTTATAACACATTCTTTTTTCTGCAAGTACAGCCGGCCATGCCGGTCTGTCTTCCTGACTCAGCTGAAATGTCCCAGGCTGCCTGTTTTGTCAGTTCGAATGGTAGCAGCGGATGTTTTCAGTCCAGGGCTGCCAGTCTGGGCTATGCAGAAATGTGGGGTGATTTTAAAGAATGTGTCTCCATCCCACATCTGCATCTGATTGACTTTTGTCTCCAGTTTCTGGCTGGTGAGGCATGTGAATTTCTCTTGGGATAGGAACTCTAGATGGTCAGTTAAATTCTAGGGCAGCACATACTGATTACATCTGCCTCTGTAGCCCACGACCCCTTGCATACAAAGGTGTGCTGGTCAGACACCAGACACTGAAAAATCTCCTGAGCACAGGTGGATGGCTGTCCTCCATCAGCCTGGAACAGAAGTTCTCATTCCCACTCAGGTGCCCTGCGGATAACAATGCTTCCAGAGCTTGTCCTGCCTAAAGGGACTGTAAAGCCAAAGTTAGTAAGAGGGGCCTCGAGGAAAGAGGGGAAATGAGATTAATGAAGTATGAGAAAACTGACATACCCAAATTAAAATGATGTGTTTTGACTTGCTGGAGCTTCTGAAGAGGCCAGTGGATAAAGTCTGAATAAAATAAAACTAAATCATAAAAAGTATCATCCTGTGACCTTGAAGAGACGCAGCCCCTGGAAGAGGAGAGAAATCCTTTTCCCTCCTGGTCCGACAAGGACCACAGCAGGCCCATCCCTCTCTGCTGGGCTGAGACAGGAGACGGGGGGAGTGGACTGTCACCCAGCGTGGGAGAAGGGAGCGAATGAAGGCCGAAATGATGCAGGATGTTTTGGCGAAGGCTGAGGAGCAGGTGTCAGAGAGCCAAGGAGCCACCCCAGCATGAGGTGAGATTGGCAGCGCTGCTCCTGGGGCAGACGGCAGGTTGAGGGAGGAGGACAGAGCACAGCAGAAACAACTAGCTCTCATGCACACCAGGCTCCAGCTTCACATGCTGCATCCTCTCCATACTACTGTGTCCTGCAGCAGGGGCTGCCCTAGAAGTATTTCTCAGGGTACACCCCAGGGCTCCCTGCCGCCTTTCTCCTGAGTGGGTAGCGGCTGTCCCAGCCAGGGTAGGGGGAGCAGGGGGCTGGGCTGTGGGATGGACAGGGGCGGGGGCTGTCCCAGCTGGGGTGGGGGGAGCAGGGGGCTGGGCTGTGGGGTGGCAGGGGGCGGGGGCTGTCCTGGCCGGAGTGGGGGGAGCAGAGGCCTGGACTGTGGGGCAGGCAGGGGCTGTCCCAGCCAGGGTGGGGGGAGCAGGGGGCCGGGCTGTGGGGTGGGGGGAGCAGGGGTGAGGGCTGGGGGCTGTCCCAGCTGGGGCGGGGGGAGCAGGGGGCTGGGCTGTGGGGTGGGGGGAGCAGGGGGCTGGGCTGGGGGCTGTCCCAGCCGGGGCGGGGGGAGCAGGAGGCTGGGCTGTGGGGTGGGGGGAGCAGGGGTGAGGGCTGGGGGCTGTCCCAGCCGGGGTGGGGGGAGCAGGGGGCTGGGCTGTGGAGTGGGAGGAGCAGGGGGCTGGGCTGGGGGCTGGGGGCTGTCCCAGCCGGGGTGGGGGGAGCAGGGGGCTGGGCTGTGGGCTGTCCCAGCCGGGGCGGGGGGAGCAGGGGGCTGGGCTGTGGGGTGGGGGGAGCAGGGGTGAGGGCTGGGGGCTGTCCCAGCCGGGGTGGGGGGAGCAGGGGGCTGGGCTGGGGGCTGTCCCAGCCGGGGCGGGGGGAGCAGGGGGCTGGGCTGTGGGGTGGGGGGAGCAGGGGTGAGGGCTGGGGGCTGTCCCAGCCGGGGCGGGGGGAGCAGGGGGCTGGGCTGGGGGCTGTCCCGGCGAGGGTGGGGGGAGCAGGGGGCTGGGCTGTGGGGTGGGAGGAGCAGGGGTGAGGGCTGGGGGCTGTCCCAGCCGGGGCGGGGGGAGCAGGGGGCTGGGCTGTGGGCTGTCCCAGCCGGGGCGGGGGGAGCAGGAGGCTGGGCTGTGGGGTGGGAGGAGCAGGGGTGAGGGCTGGGGGCTGTCGCAGCCGGGGCGGGGGGAGCAGGGGGCTGGGCTGGGGGCTGTCCCAGCCGGGGTGGGGCCGCCCCCTTGCTCCTGCCTGGCGGTGCTGTCCAGCTGCTGCAGCCGCTGCCGCGCGCTCCCTGCCCAGCGCCCCGCGCCATGGCCCGGCTGCTGCTGCCGGTGCTGCTGCTGCTGCTGCTGGCGGCGCGGCGGGGCGCGGGCGGTGGGTGCGGACCCTGCCGGCCCGAGCGCTGCCCCCCGACGCGCTGCCCGGCGCCCGAGCTGGCGGCGCGGGACGAGTGCGGCTGCTGCGAGCGCTGCCTGGGCGCCGAGGGCGAGCGCTGCGGCGGGCGGGGCGCCGGGGGCCCGCGGGGGCCCCGCTGCGGCCCGGGGCTGGTGTGCGTGAGCCAGGCGCGGGGCGCGGGGGCGCCCGAGGGCACCGGCCGCTGCGTGTGCAAGGAGGACGGGGCGGTGTGCGGCTCGGACGGGCGCTCCTACCCTAGCGCCTGCGCCCTGCACCTGCTCGCCGGGCCCCGGCGCGTCCGCAAGGCGCACGACGGCGAGTGCCGGCTGGGTGAGACGGGGCCGGGCGCGGGCGGGCGGCCGGGAGGGGCCGGGCCGGGCCGGGCTGTGTCCAGCGGGGCGCCCGCTCTCCCCAGTCCGGGGATCCCGGCGCGCTGGAGCCGCCGGGCTGGACGGACGGGTCCCGGGGCTGCTGCGCTCCGAGCAGGGTCTCGCTGCCTGGCTCTAGCGGGGTGCCAGGTGCAGCGCGCGGCGGGCTTGGACCGACCCGGGCATGGGGTGGGGATCAAATGCCTTTGTGCCCCGCTCCCCTCCTGGACAGCGCCTGGAAACCCTCGGGCTCAGGGGTATCTTTCAGTCCTTGTGCAGGACCCGGCTCCCTTTGCGTTTCTAACGAGAACAGTGACACTTTCTAGGCACTTTGCAAACGAAGGTTCATTCCCGTGGCTGTTTGTTTAATGTTTGAATTGTTTCCGTATGATTTAGTGTAGGTACCGGGTTGCCCTTTGAGGTACCATTTCAGCCCCCAGCCTGTGTGCACTGGAGGTACAAACAACTGCACGTGCATTTGAACAAGTCTAAGATTTTACCCACAAAAACCCATTTGGACAAGGGAGTTTTGCAGATACACTTTTCAGCCCCTGTGCCAGTGGTCGCAGTGTTGTCCTGAAAGGGGGGCACACGTGCGTGAGCCCAGTCTTGCACAGGAGGCCAGGTGGCGTCTGGGGGGGAGAATTTGGCCGTGTTTGTGCGGTCCCTGGTCAAGGTGAGCTGGGCAGGATGTCTCAGGTGTACTAATGTGAGCTGTGTGTGAGGGCCAGGGTGTTGCGGATTTGTCTGAGGCTGTAGTGTTTCCAGTCTCCCTTGAAGGAGTTGTTTTAATTGTACTTTAGCTCTGTGGGTGTTGGCACGGATTGGCCCTGCAGCACGCCAGGGGAAATAGGACAAGAGCTGCAGGCTGTGGATGAGTTTGGTGGGTCTGCAGAGGGGTTGCGCTCCTCTCCTCAAGATACTCATGGAGGAGCAGGAGAAGCCTTCCTCCCCGAGGAGTAATAGCTAGAGGAGGTTTGAGGGGAGATTGAGGTGAGCAGATTGAGGCTGGATGGGCCAGGGAACGCTGTGACAATGCTCCGCAGGGCTCATGGTGGGAGAAGTGGTTATGGATACAGTCTTATGAACTGATGGGCAAGGGGCTTGATTCACCCTGTGGCTGCAGGGTGTGCACTGTGTTTTCCCCTGCGGCCCGGGGCCTCTGAGGTCCTGCCAGAGGGGAGCAGCTTTCAATCTCGCCATAAAGCTCCAGCCGCGGGCTCTGTGAAGCATTGGGATCCTGCTGCCCCTCCCAGGCCAGAGCCCCTGTTGTCAGCCACTCTCACTGCCCGGGCTGTGCCAGCCTGCTCCGGGTCCCCTGCAGTGGAGTGAGAGTTACAGATGGCACACCCCAGAGCAGCCTCTGCTCTGGAAGGCGTTTCCAACACAGGGAGCCCAGAGCAGGAATTCTGCATTGGTGAGCGCAGCCCATTCACCCTGTGTGTTTTCATCCCCCCTGCCTTCCCAGAGCCATTAATGGAGAGAAAGGCAGCACTGCATTCTGGACTGGCCAGAGACATTTACCAAAAAGTAATAGTGCTGCTTGTCAATTCAGTGTTCTGGGTTAGATCCTGCAAGGTGCTGAGCACTCATGGCCCGATCCAGCAAAGCACTTCACCACGTCCTTCACTTTAAGCACATAAGACGGGACTTACTCATGTACTCAAAGCTAAGCATATGCATAAGTGCATTTCTGAATCGGGGTCAGAGTGAGACAATAATACTGGAAAGGCCAACTGAGGCTATATAATCTTGAAGTATCAGTTATATGGTCTGGCAGTGAATGAGTTAAGATTAGGTGCTGGTTCATTCTGTGACAATGTCATAATCCAAAAGTTTGAAATTCGGTTCCTCTAGTGCTTATTCTCTGCTCTGTCTTGCATTCCTAAAAAGTAATTTTCTGAGTTTCTTTTTGAAATGGTTCACTGGAGGGATATAAGCACATTTCTCAAAATCCTTTTCTCCAAATGCACATGCAGGATTATACTGTCCCTTGACCGTAAATTACTCTTCAAATAAACTAATAATACAGCTAATGCCTCCGAAAGGCAAAGGTTGGTTTTTGAGCCTTTAAGTGATGAGAATTGTAGAGACATTACCGACAGCATTAGAGAATGGAATTCCAGATTAGACATGCTTGCTTTTAATATTTTTTTAAAAATGACTCTCTGCCTTCATATAATCAGCTTATTTGGACAGTTAACTCTGTTAATGTTTCGGTAATTAACCTACATTTTCAGAGTTGATAACTTGGTAATAAAAATTGACTTGGAATTTGGCAAACAGATTCTTGGCATGCTAAAAACAAAATAATTGCCATGGATTTAAAAGAAAAACAGAACCATTTTGGTCACTTCAAAGTCCCTGTAGTGTTTTAAGAAAAAACAACAGAAGTATACCATGTTTAGAGACTTTTTTTTGCACTTGAGTAACCAGACCTTTTGATTTAAATGAGCTGTGGTTGGTTACTAATCTTATGACGCTCTGATCATATTTGGTATTTCAAAAAGGAGTTTAGATTGACCAGGAGATTTCTGTCCTTATAACTTGACACAAGGGAATCTTTTCTTAGCTGATTCTTAATGTACAGTTAAATATGTATATACTCAAAATGTAAAACTTCCCATGAAAGTAAAGCCTAGGATAATTCTCCCTTCCTCTCCCAGAAAACTAAATACACCCCAGTGAGTCAAATCCTAAACCCTGCACAAAGCCAAAAGCAGAGGGGACATCTGCCAGAAATGCACTCTGCTCTCCCTCCACAGCCCCAAGAAAACTGCTCCCCACCTGCTCCTGCAGCCCCGATGTTGCACTAACCTCAGAGACAAGTGCAATTCCCCTATATTGTGTAGCTGCAGACTCACTGGACATGCCCCATTCTGCCCCCCAAAACACCCCCGCCCATTGCAGGGGGTGGAGCCCTTTGGATTCTGCACCCAGGAGCTACAGGACTCCCTTTGCAGGCTCCCTACATGTCATCCTGCTGCATACTGAGCCTTCTGCCCTGTAGACGGATAGAGGATGGGGCAAGATGCAGGATTTGCTCCTATCCACATAATAAAATTAAGGCCCTGTGAGGTTGTCTGTGGCCCATGTGGAGTTGAAGGGGCTGGCCTGCCTGCAAGGATCCAACTGCAGGATCAGGGCCTTAATGTTGTAGTTTAGGGGCAAATCTTAAGCAAAGTCACTGCATGGGTGCCAGAGTCTGTCTGCGGATCTGATTGCAGGACCAAGGGTGCTGAAACAATTTGTGTAGTTTGGATGCTGGGAGCCATTGCACCAAACTGTAAAACCTATATATGATGGAAACCACTTGAAGCCAGGGGGTGCGGCAGCACCCCCAGCACTCTTAGTTTCAGCACCTATGTGCAGGACAAAAGCCAAGCAATTCTGAGCATCCCATACACTATGCCAGTCTTCCTGTCCACAACAGTGTGATCTGAGGACTGTCAGCCTTTGCACTTCCTGCCACTGGCAGATTTGTGTCACAACCACATCGTTACTGAACGGTGGTTGTTAGAATCAGGCAACATTTTGTTGCATTTTCCTCTTTTTGTTTCCATAATGATGAAAGTGCAACAAGGAGGGGGCATTTCTGTATGTGAGCACCTCATTATAGTATGACCCTAGGGCACTAATTTATTCAGCTGTAATCAGAGGGATCATTTTTAACAGTTCCCCCTGGGAGATGGGTTGTGTGCAGACTGGGTAAGCCTGGGTACCAGCTGCTTTCTTTCCTTTTTGTAATCAAACCATCCCTGTGAGTTTGTTTAGTTTTTAATGAGCATCCCTGAAGCCCAGAGAGGGAAAGTGCTCCTAAATTAAATGTGATTTGGATTCTCATTGTGTAGCTGGCACATTTCTGAGCAGAATGGTGCGCACGGAGATCAGTTTAAAATTCACTTCCCGTTCTGGCTTTTAAACATCCTGTACTGTAGCGGGGAACACTGGGCTATTGAAGGTTTGGACCCTGGGTGTACACTAATAGTGCTTCCTTAACTCTGCTGCCTGCCTTTTTATCAACACTTTATCTGGGAACAAACACATTAATTAAAAGACTTTACCCCCTTTTCCAGAGACAAGCCCAGGTTCTTGTACAATCCTGCGGAGGAGGCTCCACTTTTCCAGCAAGGAATCTCCTGTCAGATGGAACAGTCCTAAGAAGCCTTTGAGCCGCTGTCACCCAGAGTGTTCTTTACAATACTCTGAATATATGAAGAATAAATGCCTGATCTCCTTTCATCTCTTCCAGCGCTTTTCATACTCCCTTTAATCCTCTCGCTGACTCAGCCAGTGAGAGATTAGGCAAAAGCTCTGCTAAATTCAATGCCAATGTGAGCACAATTTAATATTCATAAATTAGTCTTGTACCGGTAGATCCCAGTGAGCTTGGCTTTGTCTCTACAATATTCTTTCCTAGTGATCTGTTTTAGTGCTGGAATATGCAATGACAGGTGCAGGTCATGCTCGCTGTAGCTAAGGTTGCAAATCAGATTCCATTAAAACTTTGTTACTTAAACTTTTACAAACTAGTCAACTTTGGGGCAGATGTTTTTCATGGTAGGTCTGTGCCTGAAAGTGAGTAATGTACTTGTTTCAGAGTGTTTTAGAAGTATTTGAGAAAAATTCCTCTGGCTATTTTTGAGTTTTATAAAGGTGGGGAGGGGATTGCATGGTTGTTCAGTGCAAACACTGAAATGGGCCCTGCCCCTTTTTTCCCCACAAAGGCTGAAATGCTTTGAGCAGGCTCAAACCCTCCACCAGGGTTTGCAGGTCAGAGTCAGAACAACTTGTGCTTCTAACCTGATGGAGGAATATAACTTGATTGGAGCATTTCAGCTTTCTTGACTTGTGGAAGTTTGTTATATGGGAAGGTGCTGTCAGTTGCAACTACAGCATGAGTTATTTGCCTGTCAATTTTGTGTGAGAATTTGAGTAGGCCTTATGCTAAGGGTATTAATGAGGTTATTAACTTGTCCTTGTTAGCACAGATTAGCATTTTAAGGATGAAACTTATTAGTAGAAAATCTGTAAAATCTGAAATGCCACTAAATACTTAGGAATCTAAAGAAACCAGGATAAGCATCCACTTCAGCAATTTAAGACTAAAGAAGGGAAGAAAGCAAAGAACTAGCAAGCTGTAAACAAAACCAGTCGATAGGCCCTGAGTTCTAATCTCACCTCAACTGCTGACTGAACTTAATACCTTGGACTTCTACAGCATTGTACAGTCCTTATTTCAGCCCCTCGCCCCAGATACAGTTATTTTCCCTCAGTTACCAGATGGGTAACAGAGGCAGAAAATTGGTGTCTCAGTTTTTGTGATATGGCGATTCACCTGGATATCACAAAGGATGAACAAGCAAAGGTTAGTGAGCACTCCCAGAGGAACACCCTCTGGGGAAGGGTCATTTGTGAAAAGTTGCAGGAAAAATGCCTTCTCCCCCGCTCCCCCCAGTGAATCCATTTTCCTTGCCATGATGCTCCAGTGCTCTTCCCCACTGCCCACCAAGGCATCTCTGAGGGAGGGAAAATCTCTGGGCATCAAGGAGGCGCATGGAAGGATGAACTCCCTCTGGACCAGGGCTGGCTCCAGCTTTTTTGCCGCCCCAAGCAGCAAAGTGGAGAAAAAAAAAGATAAAGTCGTGATCGGCAGCACTTCGACGGCAGCTCTACCACGCCGCTTTGTTCTTCAGCAACGGGTCCTTCACTCCCAGAGGGACTGAGGGACCCACCACCAAATTGCCACTGAAAACCCGGACGTGCCGCCCCAAGCACCTGCTTCCTTTGCTGGTGCCTGGAGCCGGCCCTGCTCTAGACCCAGGCCCAGACCACTCCTGTCTCAGCATCCAACATCACTGCATACAGGAGAACAAACATTCCGCTCTCTAGCCTGCCTCTGCAGCCTCACACAGAGCTTGGAGGTGACATGAGACACACAGAGTATATCAACTAACATAATATGGGAGGTAGGGGCAGGTTGGTAGAGGCATCTCCTGGGGAAAGAGCAGGTACCCAGAGCAGCATACACCAGGCTTGGTTTAGGTTAGGAACGACCAGGCAGGGATGGGTTAGAGATCTAAGCATCATCTTTGGTGTTTAGTCTCCTTGGCTCTAGGATCATATCCAGAGAGGGTGGGCGCAACCACGCGTCTCCAGGAGAGAGAAACAGCTCCATTCGGTTTTTCACACAAGCCCTTCGGATGGGAAGCTCTGCGTGTCCTGTGTGAGTAAGCTGGGGAGCAGGGCTCCTTGGAGGGCTTTACAAAGCGGGCTTTGAAAGTGTGTGACATGGCAACGTTATAGCCTCTAAGCCTTGGGGTCGAGAGGGGCCAAGCCAGATACTTTGTAGTTGGGAATTATCAAGCTCTATTTGCACTTTTCCCTTAAAAATAAAATACTCAGACTAGGTAATTCCATGCCAAAATCTGACATGAATGCAGATATTGAAGTTGTATAGCCCAGCTGTCAGCGCTAGGAACTGGAGAGTTCAGATTGAAAGGGGACAGGGAGCATTTTGGCTTTATCTAGTAGCATGAGGGATAGCTCAGTGATTTGCACAGTAGTCTGCTAAACCCAGGGTTGTGAGTTCAATCCTTAAGGGGGCCATTTAGGGAACTGGGGTAAAAAATTGGTCTGAGGATTGGTCCTGCTTTGAGCAGGGGGTTGGACTAGATGACCTCCTGAGGTCCTTTCCAGGCCTATGATTCTATGAGCTTGGAGCAGGGATGTCCTGGGACTCTCATGCCATCAGGAAGCAGAGCATGGAATGCAGCTGTGCAAAAACAGGCAGCTTCCATGACATTCCCCCCAAATGGTAGCAAGTGACAGTGAAATCCTGGGGTGCTCATGCCTCACCCTTACTAAGCTGCTGTGCACAAGTGTGAACCCAAGGGAAAGGAGGCGTGAGCCCTGGCAAAGCAAGTGTGTTTGCAGAATCCAGGCGAACATGGCATGGTCTCCTGCAAGCCATGCCTAGCTCTGAATTAAAAGACTCTGCAAACCAAAGCAACTAGAGGCTGCTTTAAAGTGCTTGGCTCAGTGCTGGGACTGATCGAGCACGTGGAAAGGAAGCAGCCACTAGCCAAAGGCAGGTTTTTTTTGCTTGGCTGCTGTTCCTGATCCCTCTGCCACCACTGATGTGGGTAACCTAGACATGGAGAGGCTGATCTGGTGCAATGGAGGTTAATCCAGGGTCCTGGGCTCTGAAATGCTCGTAGAATTTGCTGGTGGTTCATGGCATGATCCGTCCCCCTCACCTGGGAGATTTCCCTTAGGAAATCAGTGCTGGAGTTAATAGTCCCAAAGGCATGTCTCCATGCCCTGTACTCCCCTGGGCAATGGGAGGGGAAGGGAAAGCCCAAGCAGGGAATGGAGAGCCAATGACGGCTGGAGGGAGAAGCCGTGTTAGCACATACTGCCAGGGCCAGCGCTTCCATTTAGGCGACCTAGGCGGTCGTCTAGGGCGCCAGGATTTGGGGGGGGCGGCATTTTGCCACCCTCGGCAATTCGGCGGTGGGGAGTCCTTCCGCGCTCCAGGCCTTCAGCGGCAATTTGGCGGTGGGTCCTTCTCTCGCTCCGGGACCCGCCGCTGAAGTGCCCCGAAGACCAGGAGCGCAGAAGGAACCGCCCCCTGCTGCAGAATTGCTGCCGACCAGGAGCGCGGAAGGACCCCCGCCTAGGGCACCAAAAACCCTGGCGCCGCTCCTGCATACTGCTCTCCACACCACAGTTCCAGGGTATGTGGCAGCACAGAATGGAGGCTCACCCTGGTGAGAATTCTGAGCCACAGCCCACGCGCTCTTCCCCACAGGCAAGGTCTGAAACTCCTCCTCCAGAGTGGGGAATGAGGGTGAATCTCAGTGTTTACAGCAGGAATTTCCTGTGGGAGGGAGCGATTGGATCCTTTTGGCATCCCTGGGAGCTGTGGGGGCTCATTGCCTCTGACAATAAATCAAGTGTGGGCACCTTTCTAAAAGAGACTCTAGCTCCGGGACCAGCTATGGGCCTGAACCAGGAATCACGAGGTGAGGTTCTCTGGTCTGGGCTAAGCAGGAGGTCAGGCTAGATGGTCCTCATGGTCCCCTCTGGCTTTAAACTATGAAATCGGGCCACGTATTCAGGATCCTAAATATGGAAACATGCCCAGATCTTCCAAAGTATTGAGATGCCCATTGATTTCAATGGGAATTAGGTGCCCAAATACTTTTGAGGGTTTGGCCCAGGCATGGAATATTGGTCTCTGGTTTAGTAAACCTGGCCCTAAATGAAGAGTTATCAGGCGCGCTGAACAGGCCAGCCCCAGGGAAGTCAGTAGGAGCTGCAGGCACCCAGTGCTTTTGCAGATCAGGACTTCGTGACTGTCTCATATTTTTTTTAAAGTTTGGAAGTGGATTAGATGTTAGTGTTTGAAACGTTACGGCTGCCACACAGCATTACTCTGCTGCCACATTAAGGTCTTTCAGGATTTATAATTTCTCAGCTATTCAGGGCCGTCCTTAGCCATAGGCAGAACAGGCAGCTGCCTAGGGCACCACTAGGTCTGGGGGCACCGCTCTGCTGGGAGCCCGGACAGACCGGAATCAGTGGAGCATGTAAGAGCAGGGCTGCTGGGTCCTAGAGAGAGGCGAATGCAGCACAGTCTGAGGGAGGGGATTGGCTGCTGGGGTCTCTGGGAAGGGGTGGGGGAAGGAACTCACCTGTAGGATGACCAGATGTCCCGATTTTATAGGGACAATCCTGATTTTTGGGTCTTTTTCTTACATAGGCTCCTATTCCCCTCCACCCCCATCCCAATTTTTCACATTTGCTGTCTGGTCACCCTAGGTGTGGGTAATTGTTACCTATATAAGACAAAGCCCCAAATATGTGGACTGGTCCTATAAAATCAGGACATCTGTATCTATCACCCTAGCTGGAGAGCGTGTCTCTCCCCCGGGCTGGCAGCGATCCATCTCATCCAGGGGGGAGCTGCACAGGGCAGGATGAGCTGCTGTGGCTCCATGGGTGCCCCGTCCCTGAGATCAGATGCTGTGCTAACTTCACCATGGTCCGTTGGGCTGGCGGTGGTGTCCATTGGCATGTGATCAGACCTGAGGGTTTGCTGCTGCTGTTGCCACTCAGCACCCCAAGAGGTAGATTTGGTGGTCCTGCAGTTTTCCACCTATCTCCTCCTCTACTGCAGCTGTTGTACCAGCAAGCTGGGGGGTGAGCCAAGCATGAAAGCAGTACT
Organism: Gopherus flavomarginatus; assembly: GCF_025201925.1. Lineage (NCBI taxonomy): Eukaryota > Metazoa > Chordata > Testudines > Testudinidae > Gopherus > Gopherus flavomarginatus. The sequence goes on from NC_066619.1 coordinate 125,403,105, forward strand.
GCGTTGCCATTTAGATTGTCATTTAACAACTTTGTTCACCAAAAATGTTTGCTAACAATCCTGAATTCAATTTCAATATATTTTTTAAAAAAAATCAATATCTTAGCCAAAAACCGAAAATTAAGTTGTTGACAATTATTTGTGACAAGTTTGGCATGGGGAAGGAAGTGGGCCAGTTTTCATCAGAGAAACAAAAAAATGTTGACTGACTTTCCTATAGCCCTGTTACTGCTAAATAGAGCCCTCCAACAACTGTAATATGCTCATCTCCTTACTAATGTATAGCGCAGGGGTCAGCAATCTACGGCACATGTACCAAAGGTGGCACGCGAGCTGATTTTTGATGGCACGCAATGGCGGGCTGAGCAGGCTGGCGACTGATACCCTAGCTGAGCCACTCAACCTGCTGTCGGCCTGGGGTTCCATTCACTCAGCTGGTAGTGGGCTGAGCAGGACTACATTCAACGAAATAAGAAAACAAGAGCAACTTATGACAAAGTGCAAAAACCTAGAGCAGTGGTCCCCAACCTTTTTCATTTGATGGTCATCAGACGAAGGACCGTGGCAGTGGACGAGCATCCGCCGAAATGCCGCCAAAATTCGGCGGCATTTCAGTGGCAATGCATCTGGATGACACTGTTTATCGGCGGCAAGCAGTGTCATCCAGAGGCATAGTTGCTGAAATGCCACCGAATTTCGGTGGCATTTCGGCGGATGCTTGTCTACCGGCCAGTACGCAGGTGCACGGAGAGGCCCCTGACCTAGAGAGCCTCCTGAAGCACAGCGATCATTTTGATTTAAATGGACTTGAACTGTATGAAGAATTGAGGACACTGTCATCAATGTTGCCACATGCAAAATTGATGATGGACATTGTACAGTTTATTCATACCAGCAAACTTGTTGACATATATCCTAATGTGCACATTGCCACTCATATTCTACTGATAATTCCTGTAACAGTAGCATCTAGGAGAACAGAGTTTCTCAAAACTAAAGCTCATTAAAAACTATTTCCGCTCTACAAGGAGTCAGGAACACTTGATTGGTCTTGCTGTTCTTGCAATCGAACAAGACATTACTTTGTCTTTGTCATACGATGACATTATTACTGATTTTGCAGCCAAAAAGCCAGAAAGATTGCTTTTAATTAAAAACAAATCCTTGTTTCAATACCTCTTCATATACATTTCCAGTAAAATGTTGACAAATTAAAAAAATTATATTATTTGCATCATTCAGTCAAATCAGAATTTTTTCTATAGTGCTACTTCTTTAGTGCTAGTCCTTCAGCATTACAGGACTCCACTGGCCATCACATACAGTCCCCAGCTAAAACCCCTCCAACGCATCATCAGGGATCTACACCCCATCCTGGACAATGACCCCATACTTTTGCAGGCCTTGGGTGGCAGGCCAGTCCTCGCCCACAGACAACCAGCCAACCTGAAACATATTCTCACCAGTAACTGCACACTGCACCATAGTAACTCTAGCTCAGGAACCAATCCATGCAACAAACCTCAATGCCAACTCTGCCCACATATCTACACCAGCGACACCATCACAGGACCTAACCAGATCAGCCACACCATCACCGGTTCATTCACCTGCACGTCCACCAATGTAATATATGCCATCATATGCCAGCAGTTGCCCCTCTGCTATGTACATCGGCCAAACTGGACAATCTCTACGGAAAAGGATAAATGGACACAAATCAGATATTAGGAATGGCAATATACAACAACCTGTAGGAGAACACTTCAACCTCCCTGGCCACACTATAGCAGACCTTAAGGTGGCCATCCTGCAGCAAAAAAACTTCAGGACCAGACTTCAAAGAGAAACTGCTGAGCTTCAGTTCATCTGCAAATTTGACACCATCAGCTCAGGATTAAACAAAGACTGTGAATGGCTTGCCAACTACAGAACCAGTTTCTCCTCCCTTGGTTTTCACACCTCAACTGCTAGAACAGGGCCTCAGCCTCCCTGATTGAACTAACCTCATTATCTCTAACAGACGTTTTGGAGCATGAGCTTTCGTGGGTGAATACCCACTTCTTCAGATGCATGGGTATTCACCCACGAAAGCTCATGCTCCAAAACGTCTGTTAGTCTATAAGGTGCCACAGGATTCTTTGCTGCTTTTACAGCATTACAGTGTGTTTAATTAAGTTAAACTGGTTTTAATAACATGCATGTGGCAAGTTTTCCAATAGTGTAAGCTTATGTTTGTGTTGCTAAGAGCAAGACAGGCACGGGGCACCAGTTTAATAATCCCGCCTAGGGCACCATAAATCCTAAGGACAGCCCTTCAGCTATTTGTGAGTGTTTTTTTAAACTCTTATTCTAAAGTCTTTATTAGATCAGTGTGTTGGCTGCTGAGTTTACTAGACAAGAGCGTTTTGTTATGCTAAGCTCTCCGTGGCAATTCAGCCTATGAAAATCTACAGAAATTCTTTCATACCTCAGCATCTGCATGTAAAGCTTCTTGAATGTGTCATATAAAGCAGAGAGAACAATGCGCCCCGGGAGCTTGAGAACTGCCCTCCTCCACAGCACCCCCCAGAATCCCAGCATTCATAGCATGGAAATTAAGGAAGGGATTGTTGTGGATATGAGCATGGGCTCACGTTCACCCAGGAGCGGTTATAATAATCCCTGCTTAGTAGAGGCAGCTCAACAATGCTTTAATAACATTATTCATAGCCACTTTTGGAATTGCATGTGTGTCTTTAAAGAGACACTGCTCCCCAAAATAGTCAACATTTTCCACCTGCCCCGGAACACACTGCTAGCTGGAATCGGTGCCAGGGTCACAACTAGGAGTAAACATTTGACAGTAGCTAGATGTAAAAATAACCTATGGGGCAGATTTGTTCCTTACTCAGGTTTGATCTGCTGGGAGTTGGCAGAAATCAAGAGTGCCTTTGTCACTCAGTAACGTAGTGCATTGTTATAGGACTTCCATTTCTTTGGGTATAATTCTCTATAACTCAGCGCTTTTATTAAGGGAATCAAAGTAACGGGGGGAAAATAATACTGTGCAATCCAGCACTGATATTCACAGCTTACTTGTGACTACACATCACATAGAACATCAGCAGCTGAGGTTGAGCTGTGTTTCCGTTATAACGTCCTAGTTTTAGAGTGTGTCAGTTCACATGGAATGACTCCAGGCTAAGCTCTGGCATGCTAGCTCGTGTTTGGGAATGACATCCACTCGCCAGAGCTCAAAAGAATCGATTGAACTCGCTGGCCCGCAATCCTTCATTTCTCCATTGCACACAGATATGGCTGTGGTCTGAGATGAGTGAGTGACCTTAATTTCCACGTGTCCTGCGAGGCACACCGGATGAGCTGAGGATGGAGTTTTAACCTGATTTTGCATTGGTTGTTTTGAATTTTGATTGGTTTGGGCTTTTCACGGCTAACAGGTCTCACAGAAGAGGTGTGTAACAGAGCTTGTTTTCGCTCTGGTGTTAAAGCAGAGCGCTGTTCTGCACATTTCCTGTAGGACTTGTAAACTGTTAAATGCTATCATTTCCATAAATACACCAGGAATGGCTCATGGTTCTATTTTTAAGCAGAGTAGCTGTAGCTTACTGTGTGTAAAATCTGATATTTCCATTTGCATTAAGTTGGGAATGTGACATTGAACTGTTGTGTCCTCTTAGCTCTCCAGCCTGAGATGCCTTTTCATAGAATATCAGGGTTGGAAGGGACCTCAGGAGGTCATCTAGTCCAACCCCCTGCTCAAAGCAGGACTGACCCCAACCAAATCTTTCCTTTTACACTGCGTTACTGGTGAACAGCAACCCCTCCAGGCTCTGCTCACTCACAGCCACTAGCATATAAAGTCACTCCCAGCTGAGTACATCAGTGCTATGCCCAGCCAGCCATGAATAGATACAGGGTGTCATGCGCATATCCCTCAGTGTCAGCCTTGCCTCCCCGCAGAAATGTGCGTCTTGTACTGCTCAGTAGCCCTCTGGACAGTACAAGCTCATAGATAGTTCATCAGTCCAACACTGGGTAGTGATTGTGCATCAGCCCTGTTGCCCTAAGCAGAGATTCCCAAACACTTCAACCAAAACACACTGGTTTACATAAAACAATAGAACAAGTGTATTAACTAGAGAAAGATGGATTTTAAGTGATTACAGGTATAGATGCATATAAGTCTGGACTAGTTACAAAAAAAATACAAAAGGATAAACACACAAGCTAATTCCTAAACTTTACCAAGGCTAATAGGTTTAAAAGAAAAAAAGGAGTTTTTCTCACTAAAAGCCTATAGCAGTCTTCCCTGTCTGGAAAACCTCCAGGCTAAGACCACTCCCCCAGTTCAAGGATGCGTCTTTTATCTTTCAAGGGATCTTGCTGCTGTGAGTAGAGATGGAGGGAGAAAGGTGAGGTGGAAATCACTGTCTCCCATTCTATATCCCACTCCCCTCTTTAAGGATTACCCTCCACTGGAGTGCAGACAAACAGTCTCCCGTATGTGTGAGGTTTGAAGCGTTTCTGGGATGACATGTAAATTCTTTGTTTATACCATCCTGTTGGTTGGCCACTTAAGTAGGTAATGGCTCCTTAGCACGTTGCTGGCATGCTAGTGTGCCTTTGTCTCTGAGAAAATGGTCTGAGGGTGTTACCCAGAACTACAGCATCTTTCAGTAATAATCATATAGCAACATCACATAATTTTACATGCAATGATGTTACACACATTTCAACTGGACAATAACATTCAGTAGATTATGAGTTTTCAAATGATACCTCACATGGCATACTTTGTACAAAATATATCATAACCATATAGAAGTGGTGAACATGGGGTACAGGGTGTCACAGGGAAGCAGTGTCAGATAACCTTAAATTGAAGACAGGGAAATGTCAATATTTTTGCAAAGGTAGCTTCCTATAAATGGACATTTGAAAAGACAACCTAAACCCAAACCTTGCTGGCCATTATAGTAACTGACAGTCTTGATGGACAGCTATCTGTTTTCATTCTGTTGAGTAGTTAAGTAAGGTTAGTTGCAACTACACCCTGTGACCTAACACAAAGGTCTGCATTAAAGACAGAACTCTAGTAGTGTAATTAGGGTGAGTAGATATCCTGATTTTATAGAGACAGTCCCAATTTTGGGGTCTTTTTCTTCTCTAGGCTCCTATTACCCCCCATGCTCTCTCCCAATTTTTCACATTTGCTGTCAGGTCATCCTAGGTGTAATAGAGGGAATGCTATTGTGAGATACAGGCAAACTGGCGTTGGTGTTGACATGTTTTTAGAAATATGGGATTTTGTTTCTTTCTGTATCCCTCTTTATTCTGAGAGTGAGCATCGGGTTCGCATTCTGCCTGTTTAATTTGCTTAAGCAAAGTCAAGATATTCCCACCAGGCTGTGAAGCCTTCACAATGTTTCATGATTGCAATACCTCAACTGAAGACTTGTCATTGGGGCTTGTCTACACTATTGGCTGGATCGATGGCAGCAGTCAATCCAGCGGGGGTTAATTTATTGTGTCTAGTATAGACGCAATAAATCAACTGCTGATCGCTCTAGCGTCAACTCTGGTACTTCACCTCAATGAAAAGCGCCAGGGGAATCGACGAGAGAGCATCTCCCATTGACCCACCACATTGAAGACACCGCGGTAAGTAGATCTAAATACGTCGACTTCAGCTACGTTATTCACGTAGCTGAAGTTGCCTAACTTAGGGCATGGCTACACTTGCAGATGTAGAGCGCTTTGAGTTAAACCAGCCTTCAGAGAGCGCAGTAGGGAAAGTGCTGCAGTCTGTCCACACTGACAGCTGCAAGCACACTGGCATGGCCATATTAGCAGCTCTTGCAACGGCCACAGAGAGTAGTGCATTATAGGCAGCTGTCCCAGCATGCAAGTGGCTGCAATGTGCTTTTCAAATGGGGGTGGGGTGGGGTGGAGTGGGACAGGGAGTGTGTTGCGTGTATGTGGGGGGAGAGAGTGGGTTTCTGGGGGGTTGAGAGCATGTCAGCATGCTGTCTTGTAAGTTCAGACAGCAGCAGGGTCCCCCCCCCCACCTCTCTCTCTCACACACAGCATTCCACAGTAATGGTTGCTTTGTCTCAGAGCAGATAAGCAGCCAGCTGTCAGAAACAGAGCTTTCAAAGGGCCTATCCGCATTCCTACAGCGATTACAAAACAATGACAAGAGTGGCCACTTGATTTAAGGGGATTATGGGATGCTTCCGGAGGCTGATCAGAGGGCAGTAATGCAACACCTCATTCACACTGACGCGGGCATTTCAGCCAATGCACCCCAAGTGTTAATCTCCTTGCCGAGGTGGAGTACCAGGAGCACTCTAGCCCTGGAGTCAGAGCGCTCTACGTGCCTTGCCAGCATGGACGGGTAGTGAGCTAGAGCACCCGGGGCTGCTTTAATGCGCTCTAACTCGCAAATGTCAAGTGCCAAGCCCTTAGATCAACACCAACCCCACCCCATAGTGTAAACCAGTCCTGAGTCATAGTGATGCTGGGAAAGCAGCCTGATTCACCATAACCTCCTGGCAATTTTGCACCATCTAGCTTTGGGGTGGTTGAAATTCCAATCCAGCTTCAATCCTGAAGAGCTCATTTATCAAACGCAATCACAGAAAGCCACAGAATAATCGCAGAGTAAGGTCCTGATGTGTGATTGTGTCAGTGCGTTACGTTGCACCAGTAACAATGTGAGTCATGGAACTACACCTTCACACTGCAAAGATGACAATGCACTCTGAAGTTATTGGCTCTCAGTTATTTGGTGTCTGTGTAGTTAGAATTGTAATGGATTAAACAGTGATGCTGCACCTTGGAAATAAGTGAGACGTGCAGGGTGTGTCGAAGTGTCTGTGCAAAGTGCGTGTGCTTTTTAAATGCAAAGCCCTGTGACGTTTTTGATATAAACTGGGACCATATAGAACATGGTTTGCAACCAAGGTCCTGTAGTGGCACCAAATCTTATGTAAAGAGGGTCATATAAGGTGTCTAAGACCAGGTTATGGGTTGGTGGTTATGATTATGCTGTCTGTATGTCTGTATCATTTTGTAGTTGAAGTTATGAGTATTGGCTCTGTACTGTCTGTATTTCAAATTTGTGCTGTAGTTCTGGGAAACATCCCAGACAAGTTGGTGTTAGCTCTGCCTAGCCTGCTTGATGGCCCATTAAGGACCATCAGCTACACAATTGACCCATTGAGAGGAGGCAGATATGCCTTGTAACTCAGCAAAGTATGCAGGGACTTGCCCATGTGACTCCAGACTCCATTTTGCTGTAATTTTCCACAGTAAGAACAAAGAAGTGTTCTTACACCTGGAAGAGCCTATATAAGGCTGATGCCTCATCGCCATCTTGTCTTCAATCCTGCTTCTTACCTCTGGAGGGACTTTGCTACAAGCTGAAGCTCTACACAAGGGACTGATGACCCATCCCAGCAGGAGATGTACTCCAGAGACTTGATTTAAACCTGTAGTTTACTCCATCACTGCTACAAGCCTGAACTAAGAACTTTGCCATTATTGTATGTAATTGATTCCATTTAACCAATTCTAGCTCTCATCTCTACCTTTTTCCCTTTATGAATAAACCTTTAGATTTTATGTTCTAAAGGATTGGCAACAGCGTGATTTGTGGGTAAGATCTGATGTGTATATTGACCTGGGTCTGGGGCTTGGTCCTTTGGGATCGAGAGAACCTTTTTCTTTTACTGAGGTGTTGGTTTTCATAACCATTCATCCCCAGGACAAGTGGGACTGGTGGTGATACTGGGAGACTGGAGTGTCTAAGGAAATTGCTTGAGTGACTTGTGGTTAGCCAGTGGGGTGTAACCCAAGTCCTCTTTGTCTGGCTGGTTTTGTTTGCCTTAGAGCTGGAGAAAACCCAGCCTAGGGCTGTAACTGCCCTGTTTAAGCAATTGGTCCTGAATTGATACTCTCAGTTGGGTCCCACCAGAACTGCATTGTCACAGGCCCTGACAGCCAAACAGGGGAAATGAATGAATATTATGCATGCCCTCCTGCAAAAAATTACACTAAGGGGGAAAGGATCATTGCGTACATGAATAAAGAGGAATCTGGGTTAGAGAGTAAACACAAGTGAGGACTAAAACCATGTGCAGAATGAAGAGTATAAATGCTTTACTGGATGAACACAAGTGTGGTATGGAAGGACTTGACCCCAGAGGTTAAATAAATATATTTTAAAGTAGGGGTAACAGGTAAAAGAGCTAGTGTAAAACATGAAACCCATTCCATGACTTGGTGCTTGGTGGTCCAGGGAGGTTGCTATCATTTTAAGGTCGTGACCTAGTTAAGTTAACAGAACTATGCCTGTTTACACCATCTGAGGATCTGGGCTGATGGCTGCAAAAGATACAACCAAACCTAAATTCCCCCTTGCTAGACAGGAGAAATATTAGAGGGAATCTGAATAATGCTAGAGCAAATGATCAAGAAACTGGAACAATGAGTGGGGGGCATTAAAGGCCGGAGAAGGCTAAATCTCCCCCTAATCCAGGCCATGTCCCCACCCACACTCCATCCAGAAGCCCCACCCTTGCTCCCCCTCTCCCTTAAAGCTGGCAGGGGCTCAGCTCCAGCCGGCAGCCTGGAGCTTGGGGCTCAGTCTGATGGCCAGGGGCTGGGTTGGGCCAGTGGCAGCCTGGGGCGGATGGCTGGGACTGGCCAGCCAGGTCTTCTCCAGCGGGGGGGAGGGGGCTCTGGCCACCGGCAGGCAGGGGAGCAGAGCCTCAGGTGGAAGGAGTGGGTCCAGGGGGGCTAGATTCCCTGAACGGGGGAGGAGAGGGGAGGGTTCATCTGCCACCCCTGACTGGAATATATGAAGACTGACGACTGGCATTGAGGAAGTGGAAAAAAGCAGAAGCCTTTAGCACGTTTAATTAAAGCTTCTCTAGAAATGGAAAAGGAGAGAACTATCAACTGGGGAGAAAATAATGGAACTCTTCCATTGAGGAACAGAGAGGAAATCTAGGTCACTGGAGACTGGTAGCTGCACACTACATTCTGCCAATGGAAGAGATAGCTGAAGTAGTTGGGTCTTCACTAGACCTGAGCAAATACTTGATTGCTTGGTTCAGTAGCCAGACTGAAAAATGTCACCCCTCCCAGCCCCTAGTGTGGTTTGTTTCAAAGCAAAACTGAACTTCTCTTGCTGAAACAAAAAACAAAAACCAAAAAGGTTATTCAAGTCAAATGAAATGTTTTGACCGTCATTTTGAAATGAAATGTTGATTCGAAATGCAATGTCAGAATGGACCGACATTTCAAAAGATAGGGGTTTTCCAAGTTATTTTGGCTGAACATGTTCCTGAATTCACAAATAGTTTTGAGGCCCTGAAAAATGCATTATTTAGCAAACTTACTATTTACTGAAATGTTTTTGCCCAGTTCTGTTCATCTCTCATGTGCGATGGGGCCCAGGTGGGTTAGTAGCTTGTGGCACAGTCTTGTAAAATACCAGTGGAGTACCACAAGGACTAGCACCGAGACAACTGTGCTGGCTTCAAATATCCATGCTGGCAAGAAGGGTCATGCAACAAGGTGACAGAATTAGCAGATAGCGCTCTGCCTGGAAACTGCATGGAGTCTCAAGCAGAGACTCTGGTGTTTAGGAGCACGGAAAGATGGTGACACCTCAGACCCTGCCTCTCCTCCTTCCACACATGCCTGATTTGACTGACCTTGATTAAACCCTGTTGTGCTGCACAGATGCACCCAGCTTTGTACTGCTTGTGTACATCGGAGTCTCCTATTAATCTCCATTGCGAAGACCTAACAGATGGAGAGTGGCTAGTCGGAGAAATCAGAGTGCTGCACCAATTGACGGCCTAGGGCCACCTCCCATATGCCAAGGAAAGTGTCCTGCTGGCCCCTGGTGACTGTGAAGTTCAGGGGGTGTGGTAGGAGACAGTCACCACTGCAGCCTGACGTACAAAAATGTGTTACATCACCTCTTTTGCTTGAAGGCCTTTTATTTAGGTCCTGCCCAGTTCCCACAGTTTGAGAAGTTGGAGGATCCCAGGCCATGGCGATATTTATTTATTTAATTATATCCGGCGTACCTAAGACACCAGCCATCTATAAAGAACACTAGAAATATCACACACACAGTTCAATCTGACAACACAGGACTTTTCTCAAGCCCTGAAAATAAGTGTCACCATCAGTTCAACCCCAATCACACACCTCCTCCTAGAGAAACAGACAGTGTTTTGCATCAGACACCTGGAGAAATAGTTGTTTTTGCATTGTCATGAAGGTCACAGAGTAGGTCAGAAAACAGGCAGGAGTGCATATTCATTACCCATTGTTGGAATGACTAACTTACTATGAGTTTGTACGGTCCAGGGGGCTGCTGAACAGGACAAGATGCACATTTCTGGGGAGCCAGGCTGGGACTGAGGGATATGCAGGTGTTGCCCCGTACATAGTTCATGGATGGCTGGGCATAGCGTTCATATATTCAGCTAGGGACTGCATGTAAGCAGAATCTGGAGGGGTTTGCTGTTCACCAGCAAAGCTGCATGAAAGACATCCCCAGGCTGGTGGCTTAACGGGACACTGCTGTTCAACAGTCCAGATTGTACCCTGGGAAATGTCACAGTAGGTTGATACTATCGCCTAGAATTGTTTGCAGCACTGCATTCAGGGCTGGCTGTGACACACCGTTAAATCTGCTCCTTGAGAGAGGCACTGCTCAATAAGGTGCCAAAAGACTCCATTCTGTATCCACTGACGTTTCTGAGTGGTTCAGGTGTAGTTCCCAGTATACTGCATTGAAGTAATTCAGTCTAGACATGAGAAAGGTTTAGATAAGCAAAGCAAGGTTCACATCCACCAGGAATGGCCAAGCACAGAATGATAAAAGCACTGTTGCTATCGGGACATCTGGAAGCAGCTGAGGAAGCAACAAGACCCCTCAAGGTGTGTAACACAAATTGAGCAGCCTCCCTTGGAGAAAGGAAGCCTGTATTGCAAATGTCATCTCCATTGTCTGCTCAAAACAATGGCTCTTTCTGGCATGAAAATAGGGGTTAGAAATGGAAGTGCCAGCTCATCCGTAATTACGTAGTTGCTGCTGAGATGGGATAGTACTGATGGTGCTAAACACTTTCCGGATGTATGTTTAACAGATGTGCAGAGAGGCTAGGGAGAGTCAGAATTATTTGAAATAATCTGTTTCAGGCAAGGATCAGATAGGAAATATCGTTATCCAAGAATTTTAATGTTGCCTTTAAAGAAGGTGTTTGAATGTGAACTGGAAATATCTTTTGGGTTTGTGTGTCTTTTTCTCCTTCTTTTCTGTTCTGAACTGCTGACATTCTGTGTTGCAAGGGATCATGGGACATGCCACGTTGCTTTATTTTGATTGAAAATATTTAGAGGTTCATCCTCAAGGCCCAAATAACCTTTGGGTTTTAGTGTAGCTTGTAGTATGGGATTATTTCTGCATTAAGCTGCTCGTTCCAGAAAAGATCTCAGTCCATCTCTCTTAGATGGTTTTGCACTTGCACCCGTCAGCACAGTATCAGCATCCCTCACACCTTAATTATGTTGACAAAGTGGAATTCCTGGAGCCTTCTGCCTGTCTGCCTTTGTTTATGTGGGCATTGTTTGGGGTTGTGCTGCATTGTGAATGTCATTCTGGTTATGGTGTGAAGGCTTTATCAAAGGGGAAGGCCTGGCAGCTTTTCCTGAAGATGGCCAGACTGCATTGAGCGAATCTCTTTTGAAGTTGGTGTCACAGCTAGATCCTCTCAGCTGTGAACCCCCTATCTCTGGCTCTCATGTGCTTCATTCTGGATTCTCTGAGCCACATTTTCTCAGAGGAGCAGCGCTGTCTTGGCATTTCGTAGATGGAAATGCAGCCTCGATAATGAAGCTGGGACCTGGTCCACTAATGAGTCCGACATTCAGGACATGCTGGTAGTGGAAACGACGTGGGGCCACTTTAGGGCTCATAATGACTTAGGCCATGCAGCAGGTGGACAGCTGCATTGCTTTAATCTGCTGGAGCCTTTGCATTGCTTTCATCTTCAGCATCAGCTACAGCAAATTACAGGCATCCAGCGTGGCCAGCGATGGATTGCCGTGGGCGAGTCTGTGTCTGGCAGGAAGAGGTGACGTTTCTGAGCGAGCTGGAGATGGAAGAACGCATTTTTAGTCATAGATTCTCTCAGATCACATGAGGTCAGTGATGAGTTAGATAGGACCCCAAGCCCTCACGCTATGTTGTTGACCACAGTCTGTCCATGTTCAGTGGGAGAGGGGAACCGCATCCTGGCTATTTGAAAGTGTTTCCCTCTTTCCAACTAGCACATCTGCAGTTATCCCCAGGCTGAGTTAAGCCAGATGCTCCTCCTCTGAGACCCGCTTCTTGGGGGCTTTATGACAATAAGGTGTGTGCTCCTGACAGGTTAATGTCCTATATGGTTACATTCTTCCAGCTGGCTTGTCTCCACAGTGACTCTCTGAAGTAATCCTAACTGAAGGATAAGTGAGAGAGTCGTGTTTGGCAAACTGTGACGGTACTGGGCCAAACAAAATTACCAAGTGTTTGGGATTCCAAACCAACTGAACCTGAAGGCTGCCCCAAGACACTCTGTCAGTAACGAAGCCTTTCAGCTCAGGTTTTGTCACTGCAGAAGTTTAAGTAACAAGAGGATAAAAGAGACAAAGAGAAAGCCTTCACGCATGAGAGCAATTCAAATGCTATTCAGTTTCAAAAGCAGCATTGCAGTTAACTGAATTAAGTTACTCCATGTTTGGCATTAGAACTGTAATTTCAGTACTGATTAGCATAGATCATTAGCATTTGCCTTTTTATTTATGTGTCTGATTATGTACAAATCTGTTTGTTTTTCCAGATTGTACATATTACGGGCTAACAATATCTTGAACTTTACAAAACTCTGAGGTTTCCCATGATTTTTTTTTAATGTTTCATGATAAAACCATCATCACTATATCAGGAGATTATAGCAGTTGTTGCTATTAACGTGAAAATCCCCTCATAGACTTAAAGGCCAGAAGAGACCATCATGATAATCTAGTCTGACCTCCTGCACATTGCAGGCCACAGGACCTCACCCACTCACTCCTGTAACAAACGCCTGACCTCTGGCTGAGTTACTGAAGCCCTCAAATCTTGATTTAAAGACTTCAAGTGACAGAGAATTCACCATTTACTCTAGTTAAAACAGGCAAGTGACCCCTGCCCCATGCTGCAGAGGAAGGTGAAACCAGCCCCAGGGTCTCTGCCAATCTGATCCTGAGGGAAATTCCTTCCTGACCCCAAATATGGCGATCAATTAGACCCTGAGCATGTGGGCGATACCCACCATCCAGACACTTGGCAATGAATTTTCTGTAGTAACTCAGAATCCTCCCAGTTTAATGCCCCATCTCCAACCTTTGGAGATATTTGCTAAAAGCATTCACAGATGGGCCATATGCTATTGTAGGTAACCTCATCGTACCCTCCCCTCATCACATTCAGTCTTGTAACTTTTTTGCCCCCAGGGCTCCCCTGGGAAGGCTGTTCCAGAATTTTACTCCTCTTCTGGTTAGAAATTTTCATATGATTTCAAGCCTGAACATGTTGATGGCCAGTTTACATCCATTTGATCTAGTGCCAACATTGGCCTTTAACGTAAATAACTCCTCAGCTTTCTTTTGGTTAGAGTAAACAAGCCAAGCTCCTTAAATCTCTTCTTGTAAGGCAGGTTCTCCATTCCTCTGATCATCCTTGTAGCCCTTCTCAGCAACCTGTTTCAGTCCAGTTTGAAATCATTTTTCTTAAATATGGGAGACCAGAACTGCACACAGTATGCCAGATGAGGTCTCACCTCTGCCATGTACAATAATACTAACACTTCCCTCTCTCTACTGGAAATACCTCGCCTGATGCATCCTAGGACTGCATTAGCCTTTTTCACGGCCACATCTCACTGGCAGCTCATAGTCTTCCTATGATCAACTAATACACTCAGGTCTTTCTCCTCCTCTGTTGCTTCCAACTGATATGTCCCCATCTTATAGCAAAAATTGTTGTTGTTCATCCCTGAGTGCATGACCTTGCAGTTTGCTCTGTTCAATTTCATCCCATTTCTATCACTCCATTTTACAAGATTTTCCAAATAGTCTTGTATAATATCCCACTTCGCCTCCATATTGGCAATACCTCCCAGCAGTGGGTCATTCACAGATTTTATTAGCACATGCCCACTTTTTGTGCCAAGGTCATGAATGAAAACATTAAATAAGACTGGTCCCAACACCGATCCCAGAGGAACTCCACTGGTAACCTTCTCGCCCAGCCTAACAGTTCACCTTTCAGTGTGACCCACTGTAGTCTCCCCTTTAACCAGTTCCTTATTCACCTTTTTGATTTTTATATTAATCCCCATCTTCTCCAATTTAACTAATAATTTCCCATGTGGAACTGTATCAAATCCCTTCCTGAAATCCAGGCAGATTAGATCTGCTGCTTTTTCTGTGTCTAGAAAACTGGTTATCTTCTCTCATGTTGGTCTGGAACTATCTACCTTTTGTAAAACCGTGTTGTATTTTATCCCAATCACAGTTTACCTCTATGTCTTTAATTAGCCTCGCTTTCAAAATTTGTTCTGACCTTGTGCACAATTGAGGTCAAATTAATGAGCCTGTAGTTTCCCAGATCACATTTTTTCCCTTCCTTAACTATAGGTACTGAACTATATTTGCAATTCTCCAGGCATAGGATACGACCCCTGAGTTCATGGAGTCATTAAAAACCCTTTCTATTGGGCTTGCCATTTCCCTAGTAAAACATCAGTCAAAAGCTTTGCCCAACAAACAGCTCTTGGATATGCCCAAAGACAGCACCATTTTTGAATGTTTTTCATTCTGTCTTTCAAAGAACTAAGTGTGCAAACAAGCTGTATTCAGTATTCTCCTCCCAGTCCCATGAAAAGCTTTTCTCTGCTATCAGCGGATGGCCTTATTCTGCCCTCAGGCAGGGCCAGCACTACCATTTAGGTGACTTAGGCAATGGCCTAGGGTGCCAGAATTTTGGGGGGGTGCTATTTTGCCGGGGGGCGGCACGCGGGTCTGGTGGACCTACCGCAGTCATGCCGGCGGATGGTCCGCTGCTGGAAAGGCTCCGGTGGAGCTGCCGCAGTCATTTCGGCGGATGGTGCGCTGGTCTAAAGGCTCCAGCGGACCTACCGCAGTCATGCCTGCGGTAGGTCCACCGGAGCCTTTAGACCAGCGGACCGCCCGCCGGCAACACTGTGGCAGCTCCACCAGAGCCTTTCCAGCAGCGGACCGTCCACCGGCATTACTGCGGTAGGTCCACCAGACCCGCGGGGGGCGGCGAAATGGCCGTCTGCCTAGGGCGTCAGAAACCCTGGCGCCGCTCCTGCCCTCAGGTGCATGTGCTGAACTGCCATTGGTGTTTAATGTTGTATAGGACTTTCCATGGTGCTCATTTCTATACCTGAGAATCTGGGGTACCTTGTGAATACCCCAAAACAGAGGGGAAATCTTCCTTCCTTTTTACAGGTGGAGCTGGAGGCAGAAAGATGCAGAGTATCTTTACACTGCAGTCAGACATGCCCCAGCTGTAGACATACCCCAGCTACCTTTGATCTGGCTCGCGCAAATAACAACAGCTGTGAAGCCGTGGCAGAAAGGGAGCCACTCGAGTGCATAGCCAGGGTCCTGTAAGGAGCCGAACACATCACCGGTCTTACACCAACATGCATACTTTAAATCCTGCCCAGTGTGGCAGTGTGCCCCAGGTGACCTCTTGAAGTCCCTTTCCGCTCTACATTTCTATGATACAGTGAGTCTGTGTCTGTCTTCTTTTGTTTGAATAAAGGCACAGGATACAACAGCATGTCCTAAATATATGTTCATTGCCATGTTTTTAGAATATTGGATCATAATTTGCACATGATTTAGTGGCTACTTTTTGGTTATTTTTTTTCTTGCTGTGACTTTACACCCTGCATTCTTCATAGAAATATGCTTATGATATGAATATGGCATAACTAAGATACGTTTGATACCAGGGACGGCTTTAGGCCGATTCCTCTGATTCCTGTGAATCAGATCCCGCGCCTCAGAGAGCCCCGCAGTGTCCGGAAGAGGGGCCCCACAAAGTAAGGTCATGGAAGACAAGTGCTACCGAGGAAGGACCCTCTGCCGAAGTGCCGGCGGAAACAGCAGCAACTGATTGAGCTGCCGCTGAATTGCCGCCGCTATCTTCGGCAGCAGCAAAATCGCTGCTGCTGTCTTTGGCAGCATTTCGGCGGCAGCTCTTTCAAATTGGGCCCCATACGTCCTAAAGCCAACCCAGTTTGATACAACATGGGTCATGCAAGATATCATTGGAAAGGTTATGATTTACTGAATGTGATTATCGAATTTGTATGCCTGTATCATTTCTGTATCTAAAGTTAGGAATATTGGCTATGTAACAATTACAACTGTGCGTGTACTTGGGAAACACTCACCAGGCAGCAGGCCATCAGCCTGGATGGGCTATTAGGAAGAAAGAGTTGAGCCCAGGCTGGAAAAGGGATCTGGTCTGTGAATATGGTGTCTGAAGATTTAAGCTCCAAGCAGGGTAGCTAACCTTCAAGAATTTTTACATCCTGCCCAAAAGCAACATTTAGGGTGAGAAATTACTTTTTGAAACCAGTCTCTTTAAGCTCAGTATGCATGTTTTATTTTATTTGCTTAATAATCTGCTTTGTTCTGTTTGCTATCCCTTAAAATCTGCCTTTTGTAGTTAATAAGCTTGGTTTTGTTTATTATAAAACCCAGCTTGTGCCATTTATAACTGCGGGCGGGGGAGACAAGAAGTTGTGCATATATTCCTGCACATGAGGGAGGGGACAAATTTATGAGCTTCGCTGGTATAGATTTCTCTACAGTGCAGGACAATCTTATTTGGGGTTTATATCCCAAAGGAGGTGTGTGCTGGGTGAATCCCCGAGCTGATTCTTCCCACACAGCTGATCTCAATGTCTCTCTGTCCATTTGCAGGTGGGTGTGTCCCTACCTGCACGTGTGCCAGAGAAGGCTTGAGGGCCTGGCACAGCTAAGACAGGGTGAGGAAATCCAGGCTAGTGGAATGGGCAGAACCAGTGAGACCCTAGCATATCAGGTGGCATCCTGGATGGGGGGGGGTCCAACCCGTCACAGGCATGTTTTTAGAATATTGGATCATAATTGCACATGATTTAGTGGCTACTTTTTGGTTATGTTTTTCTTGCCTACTTGAGGCATAAATAAGAACTCATTGATAAGGAAACAACTAAAGTGTTGCACTGAGAAGGATTTTAAAACCGTAACCTTTCCTGCCTTGATACTTGCATATTGAAAATCTTTTATAAACACTGGTGAACTAAAAGCAGGCATTAGGTGCAGTACATCAGCTGCACAACGAACTGCTGGCAATTCATCCTGAAAGCCCCAGTGTATCAGAAATCACTTATCATAATACTCCCGATTCAGTTCTGCAATCTGTCATAATGTGCAACTTTTCTCCCCAAAAGCTTCAATTTACATCCAAGGATAACAGTATCTTAAAGCAGATGTGTGCCATTAAGTTATTAGAGCATCAGAATGCTTGGAAGCAGAAGGGACTCAGCAGGTATTAATCTTTGAAGCCAAAGGGAATTACTCCATATTCTGTATAGGATGCTTTATCTTCTTACAGACTCAATTAAGTAGCATTACTCAGTAAATTCATTTGTCAATGGTAATTTTAAAGATGGAGTACCCTGTAACAGATGGTCTTTTTTCCTTTTCTTTTATTTTCCAAAGAGTGATGTGTCCTATGCCAGCTGCCAAAGGGAAAAAATAGTCTATGTTTATACCAGCTGAGTTCACACAGTATTCAATATTCTGCATGCGTCCGCGTACGGAATAGAGATCAAAAGTAGTATCAGGTGCCAGGCGTGATGGGTTCACACAATGGGATCCCATGATGTGAACTCTGGAGATCTGAGCTTTAATTTGGCAGGCAATACTAGAAATCATAACTGGAGTGACAAGGAGTTCTTGGATATTGACAGAGCTCAAAGATTTCCTCCTGGGCTAATTGTCTTCTGAGGAGGAGGAGTACTCCTGGTGGGGAATCCAGGGTGACTGTTTCTAAATTACCTTTCTTTGTAGAGGCAGTAAATGCTAGTGGAAAATTGGCTTAATTTGGCAAGGGTGCACTCTCTGAGGAAGACTGCTATTATTCATAAATGTTGCTATAGATACTGATAAAGCTGAAAGAAAAATGGGAAATATGGTGAAACTAAAACACCTGAACCTCACTAAGGCCTTGTGTTGTAAGTCCTTTCCTCTCTTCTCTCAACAGATGTAAATCATTGTTCTTTGTTCCATGACCATTCAAAAGAATTGTTAGATAGTTCTAATTAGAAATGTAGTCCTGAAATACTATTGTTTATATTGCACATTTGTTGCATTGCGATATTTTGTCAATGGCTTTTGTTTAAGATGCTGCTACCCGTGATAAGAGATTTGTCATGACTGTTTTAAAAAGCTAAATAAATAAGTTTGTAATGCTAATGGCTGTACAGCCCTTAGGTCATAATCCTGCATAGATTTGCATGCATATTTAATTTTACGCATGTGTAAGCCCATTGGTTTCAATGGGCCTACTCACTTGTGTAAAATTAAGCTTATGTCTTTGCAGGATCAAAGTACAGTGTTAGGTAACAGAGCTCTGAGAGCACTGACAGTGACCTCTTTCAGCATCAATGATACAATCCAACAACAACAATTCATGAAATAGCTTCTTTTTTCAAATGCCCCCTCTGGGAGCATCGTTCTGTGTGAGAGTGTCTATAGGCCTGTCTGAAATGTGGCACTGTATGATCACTGCTGTGCTCGGAAAACATGGGCCAAATTCTCCTGTGAGATGGCCATTACTTTGAACAGAAATATTTTGAAAACTGAAGTAAATTTGGATTATGTCGCATACAGAACCCTGTAATCCTAAATTTACCAAAATCTATTATATTCTCCTAGCCTGTTTTAAGCAAACAATCTGCAAACAAGATGGGTGAGAGAGTTCTCTCTCTCACCGGCAGAAGTTGGTCCCATAAAGGATATTCCCTCACCTACCTTGTCTCTCTAATATCCTGGGACTGACATGGCTACAACGGCACTGCATACAATCTGCAAACAAGTCGGTTGCTCCAATTAAAGGGGTAGAAAATGGGCTAATAACAGAAATCTGGAAGCAGCCTTAACTGTGCCATCTCCAGGATAACCTAACATCAGAAATGCATTCTTTCCATTTCCAAATTATGTGTAACTGAGTTCAGGGTATGGTATAGTTTGTCTCACAGTGTACCTTCTTCCTAGGAATACAGTAGCT
Organism: Gopherus flavomarginatus; assembly: GCF_025201925.1. Taxonomy (NCBI): domain Eukaryota; kingdom Metazoa; phylum Chordata; order Testudines; family Testudinidae; genus Gopherus; species Gopherus flavomarginatus. Next base: position 125,422,540 of record NC_066619.1, read on the forward strand.
GTTCAGTGGTCACAGCTAGGCACTTAAGGCTAAGTGTATGTCCCATTGACTTCCGCTCACACACACCTCACTGCAGGACTGTAAACTAGGGAAATACAACCTAGATGGAGCTACTATAAGGTGACTGCAAAACTGGTTAGAAAACCATTCCCAGAGAGCAGTTACCAATGGTTCACAGTTATGCTGGATGGGCATAACCAGTGGGGTCCCGCAGGGATCAGTTCTGGGTCCACTTCTGTTCAACATCTTCATCTGTGGTTTAGCTAATGGTATAGAGAGGACACTTATAAAGTTTGCAGATGATCCCAAGCTGGGAGGGGTTGCAAGTGCTTTGGAGGATAGGATTAAAATTCAAAATGATCTGGACAAACTGGAGAAATGGTCTGAAGTAAATAGGATGAAATTCAATAAGGGCAAATGCAAAGTGCTTCACTTAGGAATTCCTATGAGTCTATGATTAAGGTTCCATGTTTGTCAGAGGTCAAGGATCCCATGGCTTCTGCGGCGGCTGCTGTGTCTGCCACTGGGGCCGCCTGAGCAGCTCAGGCAGCCCCTGGGCCAGGTGCACCAGCTGCTGCTGGGGCAGTCTCAGGATCCCCTAGCCCCTAGTAGCAGAAGTTTGGGAGTGGGGGGTGGGAGCTCAGGGCTAGGGATTTGGGTGCCTGGTGGCGCTTATCTGGATGGTGGCTCCCCTCCCTGAGCTCCTAGCTCCATGTGCTGCCACTGCCAGCAGGCACCGCCCCCGTATCTCCCATTGGCCATGGTTCCCAGCCAATGCGAGCTGCAGAACTAGGGCTTGGGGCAGAGTGGAGGTAGCATGTATAGTTCAGGAACCGGGTAGGGAGCCTGTCCCAGCCCCACCAATCCTCCCCCCCCAGCACCCGTGATGTTCCCCCTGCCCCACCCGAGCACCTGTAGCGGGCCCCCTGCCAGCACCCGCAGCTCCACCTGCAGGCTGTGGCCCCCGGGCTACAACACTCCCCCCAGCACCTGCAGCATTCCCCGGTCAGTCCCCCAAGATCCCCCACAACAATACACAAGTTTTAGTCAGGGATATATAGCAAAAGTCATGAACATGTTACGGGCCGTGAATTTTGTTGATTGTCCGTGACCTGTCTGTAACTTTTACTAAAAATACCCGTGACTAAAACATAGCTGTATCTATGATTCTATGTAGCTAAAAGGAATGGGCTAAAATCCATCTCTGTTTCAGTTTATCTGGTGGCAGATAGAGTAAGACAACAGTGCATTGATTTCTATAAAGAAGCCAAGCTTCTCAAGTAGAAGAGCTAAAAACTTTTTAAAATAAAAGCTCAGAACCATTTCTGTGGCCTCTGGTTTAAAGATCCAAACCTTTGCTATTGAATCATCTCTGGCTGGATGGGGTAATCTGTATGTTTGTTACATTTAAAATTGGCACATAACATTGAGAACTATTAGTAGTCCCATGGAAAAGCACTAAAATTGAAGTGTTCTTGTTATTTCCAGCTCCTGTGATTGTTGTACCACCAAAAAAGATCCATAATCTAACTGGTGCCCAGGTGTACCTGTCCTGTGAAGTGAAGGCAGTTCCTACTCCCATCATCACATGGAGAAAGGTATGCCAAAAGCGGATTACATTTTAGCCAAGAGGTTACGCAGAGTCTGATGTGTGTAAGACAGAGAAACTGACATGGGGCCAAATCCGCTGTTAATGTAAACTGCCAGTGGAACCAGTTTTCACCGGGAGAGAATTTGGCCCATTTCTTTTGCTCTGTTGCCATACCTGATTTCAGATTATTATAGTCATAAATAAAATGGCATTACTAAAAAATGAGACTCGAGGGCAGTAATTCCTTCAGCTCGTTAGCATGCCCCATCTGCAAATAGGGGCTATGAACACCTGCGTCCCTGAGGGGCTTTGAGAGCTGAAGTGTTGGTCTCACCAGTTTTGAGCAGCACTGAGCTCAGGAGAGCATCTCTGACTTACAGCAGCCCAGGGCCTGGCCTCAGTACATCCCTGCGGGGGAGGAAGGGAATTAATAACCCAAACCCCACTCAGTGCTCAGGTTGAATATTGGACTGGCTTGGCTGGGGGTGATTCTGGGCTGAAGGCTGGTCTGACAGCGAGACTGATGATATCTGCATAAGGAGTCCTCAGAGCAGCACCAGGGGCAGAAAAGAAGAGCCTCAGCCTAGAGACTCTGGCTGTGGGACAGAAATCTCTCTCCCCCACCTTCAAGGAACCAGCTCTGAGGCTAAAAGGGGGGTGGTCAGAGAGCTAGGGCTTTGGGGATGGCCAGAGGAGTGGGATGCTACGCTCCTGGGAGCTAGGGACAGACCTTGAACAAAGGCAGCTAGGCACTTCTGCCAAAACATTCAAACTAGGGTGCCTATAGTTAGGCACCTAAACAGAAGGGGCATGGCGCACCCAGCAGTTCCTATCCCAAGGTCTATGTTGGGAGAATGGGGAAGCTACTCCTCATCCTGCACACCCACCAGTTACTGACAGATCCAGATGGAAGGGGGAAGAGGAGCCCCAGGCTGTGACACTGGCTGGATGTGTGCAAAGAGAAAAGTCAGAATCTGCCTGCAGCAAGCTGGGGCAAGCAGGGCTACAACCAGCAGCGTACCACCGTGTAAGAGGGTGGCACTGCCTCATGTTGGCTCCTGGCCCTTGACTAGGATCTGCCTCTCGCTGCTCCCAATAGCTGCAAGAGGCTCCGCTCCATACTCCTTCCCCTCAGTGAGAGCATCACTCTGAGATGCTCAGGGGAAGATAATGGCATGTGTTCTTCTGTTATAGGCATCTCTCTGTGGAGCACAGGTGCACATTGCAGAAGCTAGTTGTGACGGGTTGGATCACAGAAACCCCCTTGGGAACTGCCAACTGATGTGCTTAGACTACTTCTGCCCCTGCTTTCCCTGCCAGCTTGAGACTCCAGCGCCCTGTCTTGTTGAGCCAGACACTCTCGTCTGCTCCAGCACAGACCCAGGGTCTGAATTGCTTGCCCCAAAGCTGCAGACTTAGCTGAAAGCAGCTGACAGAAGTGTTCCTGTCTTTAACACTCAGATGCCCAACTCCCAATGGGGTCCAAACCCCAAATAAATCCGTTTTACCCTGTATAAAGCTTATACAGGGTAAACTCAAATTGTTTGCTCTCTATAACACTGATAGAGAGAGATGCACAGCTGTTTGCCGCCCTTCCACCCCCCAGGTATTAATACATACTCTGGGTTAATTAATAAGTAAAAAGTGATTTTATTAAATATAAAAACTAGGATTTAAGTGGTTCCAAGTAATAGCAGACAGAACAAAGTGAATTACCAAGTAAAATAAAATATGCAAATCTAACGCTAATACAGTAATAAAACTGAATACAGATAAAATTTCACCCTCAGAGATGTTTCAATAAGTTTCTTTCACAAACTGGCACCTTCCTAGTCTGGGCACAATCCTTTCCCCTGGTACAGTCCTTGTTCCAGCTCAAGTGGTAGTTAGGGGATTCCTCGTGATGGCTGCCCAACTTTATTCTGTTCCACTAACTTATATATCTTTTGCATAAGGTGGGAATCCTTTGTCCCTCTCTGGGTTCCCACCTCCTCCTTCTCAATGGAAAAGCACCGGGTTAAAGATGGATTCCAGTTCAGGTGACATGATCACATGTCACTGTAAGACTTCATTGCCCACTTGCCAGCACACACTTATACAGGAAGACTTACCACTAAAACAGCCATCTACAGACAATTGTCCTGGTTAATGGAAGCCATCAAGATTCCAAACCACCATTAATGGCCCACACTTTGCATAACTACAATAGGCCCTCAGAGTTATGTTTCATATTTCTAGTTTCAGATACAAGAGTGATAAATTTACACAAATAGGATGACCACACTCAATAGATTATAAGCTTTGTAATGATATCTTACAAGAGACCTTTTGCATGAAGCATATTCCAGTTACATTATATTCACACTCATTAGCATATTGTTATAAAATCATATAGAGTGCGTCACACTAGTAGAGGCAGCAACATGTTGAGCTCATACCTGCCAAATGCAGAGGCAACACACCAAAGAGCATGATGCTTTTAAAGTATTCCATACCTACGTTAACAGTATGCCAATGTCATAAAACCCCACAGGTCACAGAGTCACCCAAGGGAATTAAACTCCTGGAAGAATTGCCTGGAGACAGAGTAAACATGGCTGTCCAAGTTCGTGGTGGTCCTTCTAAACATGAGAGCACAGGGTGGGTTTTGGTAAGTCCAACAAAGCAAACTGTACTGAGGGCAGAGGTGGGGAAAGAGAGGGGCAGGCTGATTTTGGAAGTTTTTCCAGACAAGAAATACAGTACATTGCAAGCATGTGATGGTACAGTTCCTAGGGGAGACATTTTAAGAGACTGAGCAGAGTTTAAAGTAGAATGAAAGTTCCTACAATCTAGCAGACTGAATTTAAACCAGACATTTTAGTCCTTGTTTTGAAGGAGGAAATCTAAAGTCCTTCAGATTTTTCATTCTTATCAAGAGTTGATTTATGGCTTCCCTTTTGTGCTTACTGTTCACGTGTTGAGAGTGTGATGTTCTCCCCTTTCGTTTTGCCAGATTAACCCGTTGATGAAGGAAGATGAGGGCGTTTACCAATGTCATGCTACCAACATGGTTGGAGAAACACAGGCAGAAGGGAATATTAAAGTCACTGAGCAAAGTAAGAGGACTAACTTCCTAGAACCAGGTGACATGCTATAGCAGGGTAAGTTTAACATTACAAATCCACTTCAGTACCGCAGAAACCTGTTACCCTTTTTTACATTCACCTACTCTTGTTAGTCGAAAGATACAGATGTAGAAGCAGCATGGCCTAGGAACAGGGAATCTGGAGGAACCTGGAGATGGTTAAAGGTTGAAGCATTGGCTCAGTACTATCTTGAATAAGTCATTTTCTTCTGTCTACTTTACTAAACCCATGCTGACGTGTAGGAAGATAAAAGAAGGGCATTGCGATGTGCTAAATACCTTAGATTTCCAAAAGCAGATACTGCTGCACTGAACATTTCTGGGTAGATACGCTTATAAATATAATTGCTGTTTTTAATTCAGCATTTAATGACTGCAGTGTAAATACATATTGTACATGATCAGAATGCTTGACATCTTCAGACCAAAAACCATCATTTGGTACCATATTCTAAAGATGATGCTAATGTCAAATGCCAAGGAGACAGAGCAGACTTCCCTCATCTATGACCAGTTCTTCTCAGTCATCTCCTCTCCTCTGTAATATCTTCTCATGTAAATAGATGCAATTCACCTCAGGGCAGAAGGCCAGCACAATACCTGTGCTACGCCTTCATCCAACTTAAGTCCTCCAGATGGGATGTAAGCGGTGCATATGCTTTGTGCTGACTCTTTTGCACCCTCAGGGTGAATCTCACCCAGAGAAAGGAGTGCAGACCCCAAGCAGATAAACAAGCGTGTGGCCGTGATTTAAATAAAACCACCAAAAACGTCCTTCCGCTGATAGCTTCATCATCCCCAGAAGTGTTAGTATAAAGGCCTGATTCCCCACTGCATTACTCCAATTCTACACTGGTGCGACTCCATGGATTTCAGTGAACATTTGAATAACTGGAGTAACATAGTGGAGGTGAATTGTGCCCAGTACGTGATTCTAGCAAGGCGAGGCTGCGAAGCAAAAAGGGTGAATAGTGATCAGTGTCTTCTTGTGCAGCTCTGTGCAGGAAAATTAATGCTTATTTCTGGGAGAGATACCCTATGTTTTAGCTGAAAGAGTGTTTTTATGAAAAAAGATACATCCAGTTTAGCAAATACATTATTCAAAGGTATATATTTTGTGCTAGTTGCAGCCATGACCATGTCTCCATCACAGTTCAGTTTTCTATACAAGTTATTACAAATCCCTGGATAATCCCTCAAACTGTGCTTTTTTTTTCCCTTCTAGGGAGAAGTGATTCAATCTTCACTCCAGGGAAACAAAGATTGTCGAGCACAGGCTAAAAACAAGTCAATTAGTGGCTTCCTTGGCTATCTTACATTATAGAATTAGGAAACTGCATTAATATTCTTGTTACGTGGTTAATGACATGTTTTTTGTACTTTTCCTATTTAGATCAATTAAATTATTAAAAATCTGTAGTTTATAACAGGAAAAATGAGCAATAAAATGCTTTTCTTTTAAACCATTTTAAAGATACATACTGTCTTGGCGTTGCTTTTTATTGGCACTCTCAACTGTAACAGTAAGGGGCGGCAATTATGGTAGGGACCATTTAGTGTCATTTCTGCATGTCAGTCTTGGCCCGAAAGACAAATCACAGCAATATAACAATGGTCTTTATTTTTAAAGCAAGCCACTTCTTATGAAAAAGAAAGCTGAACATTTAATGGAGCTTTGGCAATTGTTGCTTTTGGGTGCATTCAGTCACTAGAACTAGGACACCGTGTTTTGAAGAGATTTATAGTCAGAAATGGATAGCTTCCAATGTCCAAAACAGATATGGGTAGCCCTGATTTTATGAGCCCAGTACTTAGTCTACTGAGAAGGGAGCAGTGATTCATTAGATTCCAAGGCCGGAAAGGACCACTGTGATTCTCTAGTTCTGCCAAGGGCAGCAGAAATAATGTGTTTTCACTGCACTTCTGACCAAAGCAGAGATTCTGAGCAAATGGACTGCACCCCAACATACTGTGGTATGAGAGAGCAGTGATAGGTTCCTACACAACAGCCACATCCCCTGACCCTTTTCAGATAATCCTTATGTGTTCTCTGTCTCACACGAGTCAGTAATTAACACTAGGTGGCCCAGTCACTAGTGAGTGACACTGGCCCTGTGCAGAGGTTCTGCACTTAAGTAATGCACCACGTGAGACTTATGTGGTGCATGAAATCCATGCTGTACATCAGTAAAGTCCAGTATAAGTGATGCACAGGCTGCACGCTGAGTCTCTGCACAAGGACAGAAGTCACTCTGGTCTGCGTTAGCCAGGGTTTTAAAAATCCTCTAATACAGCACATACAGCAGTATTGATATCCCCAAGTGTTGTTCAGAAACTCATGAGGTTGACTTAAAAATTGTAATTCTTTTTCATTTGCCAGCTGGATTCTGAGCCTGTGGGGGCACCTGTTTCACATCGTAAAGCTTTTCTCTGCAGCCATAAGTGTTAGAACATTTCATTTTCAGTGGAGGCTGAGGTTCTCAGAAAAACAGCAGGTACGACAAGTGGTAGCAACAAGTGCATGCAAGGGCTGTGACCAGCCATTGGGGGGCCCAGAAGATGCTCCGATGGCTCAGCCATGGTAGGAAGGGTCCTTTCCTCACCTGAGCGCATTCCCCACTATGGACATGGCAGCTGAGGAGGGGGTTACTATGCCCAGCCTCTACCACCGGGCCACCCATGCAGCCCCCACACCCTGTCTCGGGGCCACACACCCCCATACCTTGCCTCCGCCATGGGACCAAGCTAGGGTTGCCAGCTGTCCAGTTTTTGACTGGAACATCCAGTCGTAAAGGGACTCTGGCAGCTCCGGTCAGCACCACTGACCGGGCCGTTAAAAGTCCGGTCGGCGGCACAGCGGGGCTAAGGCAGGTTCCCTGCCTGCCCGGGCTCTGCACAGCTCCCAGAAGTGGCCAGCATGGCCCTGCGGCCCCTAGGAGCAGGGGCAATCAGCGAAGCTCCACGTGCTGACCCAGCACCAGCTCTGCAGCTCCCATTGGCTGGGAACTACGGCCAATGGGAGCTGCGTGAGTGGCACCTGTCCTTTCCTGCACCCCTACCCGCTGCCCCAGGTTGAAACCCCCTCCCGCATCCTAACTCCCTCCCAGACCCCACACTCCAACCCCAGCCCTGAGACCCCTCCCACACCCAAACGTCCTCCCAGAGCCTGCACCTCAAACCCCTGTCCCAGCCCTGAGCCCTGTCCCGGAGCCTGCACCCCAAGCCCCTTATCCCTGTCCCCACCCCAGAGCCCACACCCCCAACTGGAACCCACATCCCAAACCTCCTCCTGCACCGCAATCCTCTGCCCCATGAAAGCTTATGCCCAAATAAATCTGTTAGTCTTTAAGGTGCCACCGGCTCCTCGTTGTTTTTGTGGCTACAGACTAACATGGCTACCCCCTGAAACATTAGTAGCACACTGTCATTATCCTGTTCTGGACCAGAACCACTTTTTAATACCACAAAATCCCAGAACGGTCAGTTCCAAAGTGGCGCACACAATGAGTGTGTACACATGGCTTATTGCCTTCATATTTTAGTAATGAAAACTGATCCGCTAGCCTGTTCCAGCTCAGAACCACTTTTTGAGACCAATAAGGATCCAGAACACCAGGTTCTGAAGTGCCTCAGGATTAATTTTGTACTTATACACCAATACCTTGTGGAGGATATTTAAATAATGAGAACTGATTAGAAGCACACTGTCATTAACCTGACCCAGATCCACTTCTTAACACAGGTAAGGACCCAGGACTGTCGGTTCTGAAGTAGCTAAGAGTGACCAAAATGATTCACATAATACAAATGAGAATAATGCTATACTTTCAAGTGTCCCTTATGGGAAATAATACCTTTATGAATAGAAGTGCCTGGAACACTTCCAAGATAGCACAGGGGGCCAGAATGATAGACATAATACAACCAACCAAGAATAATGCTATAGTATGGAAATCCTTCTCTGAATGCACCTTCAAATGGCCATTCTGTGTGATTAATTCCCTTTATGAACAGAGCCACCCAGAACACTTAGTTCCAAAGCAGCACAAGGAACCAAAAGGATGCACGTAAGACAGCTAAGAATGGCATAATATTGCTGGGAAAATGACCAAATCAACCTTTCTTTACACATTCCAGTCAATAAAGTAATGTATTATTGATTCAAAACATCTGGAACTGTATATAGCTGAAGTGAAGGGAGACTAAGGTAGGTCTATAGAATACAGAACCAAGGTAGAAAAATGTAATCCTTGAAAAACGCAGCTAGAACTGACTTTTAATGCTGTACCACCTTCTGTGAAGTTAAATGTTGCATATTATTTGCAATTTGTAGAAATATTAGCCTTTTTTTGTCATGATTTCTATTGTTGGTAGTAGTAAGAGTAGTCGTTTATACAGTATTTCCATATAGTCTAAAAAAGTGGGTCTAAAAAAGCTTTACTCTAGGTCTTGGTGTAGATATGAAATTTTCCTGATGGACACATTTCAAATGTATATTTTTGTTTTCTTTGTATAGGGAACTGTATTATATAGGTTCTATGCAACAATCTAATTGGTTTTTTTTTTAAATCAAAACCATTTTTAACATTGTTTTCCTTTTTCATAACAGTGGAATATAGTGAGGCCTAAATAGTATTTTGAACACAAGAAAGTGATAAACTAACTTTATTTTCACAAGTAGGCCTGTATCACAAAAGTTCTGGAATTGTTGTTTGTCTGTTCACTTCAACTGTTTGCTCTGATTTTAAACAATGTATCATTAATACACAAGTACAGAGCAAAAGAAGTTTCACAACTTTTCTATCAGCCTACATCTACTGCCTTGTTATTTTAATAAGATATTTTTACTTGTGATTCAAACAACTTCTGTACAGAACTAGCAGTGAACCTGGTGAAAGAGTAAACAGCCGTAAAGACTACAGAAATCTTGATGGCTTAACAAAGAATTGCAAAGAACCCCTCGTTTACCATCAAAAAACAGTTGTTATTAGCAGGGCCGGCTCCAGGCCCCGGCACACCAAGCGCGTGCTTGGGGCGGCATGCCGCGGGAGGCGCTCTGCTGGTCGCCGGGAGGGCGGCAGGCGACTCCGGTGGACCTCCCGCAGGCGTGCCTGCGGAGGGTCCACTTGTCCCGCGGCTCCGGTGGAGCATCCACAGGCACGCCTGCGGGAGGTCCACCGGAGCCACAGGACCAGCGGACCCTCTGCAGCCACGTCTGCGGGAGATCCACCGGAGCCACGGGACCGGCGAGCAGCAGAGCGCCCCCCGCGACATGCCGCCGTGCTTGGGGCAGTGAAATGGCTAGAGCCGGCCCTGGTTATTAGACATCTCAGGGTGACAGATGTCTACAGCTGCCTGTGGAGAGCTAGGAATTGAGTTGCATAAGAACTATATGTTTTCAAGTTGAAATGGGTCAAGTAAGTAGGCCTCCCTGTAGAACAAATGCATAAGATCATTCATGATCAACTATTATTAAACCAAAAGTGGTCAAAAACCTGAATTAGTCACTTTGAAAATTAAAAAACATTGAATTAAATGGCAAAAAACTTCATTGACACAGAGTTAAGGTTGCCTAGAATGGAGTCCAGTCCTAGCAGCTGAGGCTACCGAAGTGCCATCTAGCAGCTGCTAGAGCTCAGCCCGAAACCCTGAGCTACCAGGAACAACAGTGGTAAATGGTGCTAGTGCCTCCCCTTATTTCCTTCCAGAGGATCAAGAGACACCCACCATTCCTGAACACTGTGATCTGTAACAAACATGAACTAAGAGGCAGGTTATAGTGAACTGGGCAGAGCGCGAACAAAGCTACTTACAAGTATTGCAAATTGATCACTTAGAGCTGAATACCAGGTAAAACACTGACTGGAAAGCAGGGCACCTCCTGATCAGCTGTTTCATGGCATGCAGGAGGCTTGGGGAGAGGGAAGGAGCATGGGCATGGCAGGCTTGGGGGAGGGAGCAGGAAGGGGTGGATTGGGGGTAGGGCCTGGGGCAGAGCCAGGGGTTGAGCAGTGAGCACCTCCCAGCACACGGGAAAATTGGCACCTGTAGCTCCAGCCCCGGAGCCACATATTAACTTCTGAAGAGCTGCATGTGGCCCCAGAGCCAGAGGCTGGCCACCCCTGCTGTAGCTGAACTGCTCAGTAATAGTGACCATAATGTAATTACATTTAACATCCTGGTAGAGGGGATAATACCAAAGAAACCCACCACATTTAACTTTGAAAAGGGAACTAAAGAGAAATGAGGACATTTGTTAGGCAGAAGTTAAAAGAAGCTGTCACAAGCAGCATGAGGACTACCTAAAAACACCACACTAGAGGCTCACATGCCATGAATACTCCAAATCAGAAAAGACAATAAGAGGATCAAAAGAACACCACCATGGCTAAATAGTGGAGTGTAAGTGTGTGGACTCACCCCTGTGGTGCTTCCTGCTGGTCTCTCAGGGAATTAGCTCAATTTCCAGCCTGGAGCGCCCTCTGAAGGCTGGTGATCCACTACCACTTGGCTCCCATGTCCCTCCCAGGACCCGGTGCCCCTTTATCTGGGGTGCTGCCCCTGGCAGTAACCCCTTTCTCTCAGGCTCTCCCCTCCCCAGGGAACCCCCACCCACTATCCTCACCAAGCCTCAGTATCAGGCTACTGCCAGTCATTGTCTAGCCCCCGCGCCCTGGGGCAGACTGCAGTATCAGCCTACTCATCACTGGCAAGGTTGGGTTAAATAAATAGAGATATCCTATTGGCTACAACTGGAAGGGACCTTGAAAGGTCATTGAGTCCAGCCCCCTGCCTTCACTAGCAGGACCAAGTACTGATTTTTGCCCCAGATCACCCCCTCAAGGATTGAACTCACAACCCTGGGTTTACCAGGCCAATGCTCAAAGCACTGAGCTACCCCTCTGCCCTGCTGCCTTTCCCTACCCATGGGTTGCCCTCTGCAACCCCCAGAACCCTTGGCCTTCTGCTAGGCCACAGCCTGGGGCTTTCCAGGCTAGAGCTCCGCAGCTCCTCTGCCTTTCCCCAGCCCTGCTCCACTCAGGTACCCTGTCTCTAGCTCCCTACAGCCAGGCCCTTCTCCCTTTACAGGCAGAGGGAGATTGTTAGAGCTCCTGGCTCACAGCCTCTTTATACAGGCCAGCTGTGGCCAGATTGGGGCGTGGCCCAGCTGCGGCTGCTTCCCCAATCAGCCCAGCTTTCAGAGCTGCAGCTCTTTCCAGGGCTGCTTTCCAGCCCTCCCAGGCAGGAGCAGGTGTCCACCCCACTACATGGAGTAACGGAGGCCATTAGAGGCAAAAAGGCATCCTTTAAAATTTGGAAGACAAACCCTGGTGAGGATAATAGGAAGGTAGACAAACACTGGCTGGTTAAGTGTAAAAATATAATAAGGCACAAAAGAATTTGAGGCAACCAGCTAAAGATACAGAGATTAACAGTAAGATTTTAAGTACATCAGAAGCAGGAAACCTGCTAAACAGGCAGTCGGGTCACTAGATGACCAAGGTGCTAAAGGAAGACCAGGCCATTGCAGGGAAGCTAAATAAATTCACTGCAGAGGAAGTGGGTAAGATACCCATATCAGAGCTACGCCTTTGGGTGACAAATCTGAAGGACTATCACCCACTGATGTGTCAATAGAAGAGGTACTGGAACAAATTGATAAATAAAACAGTAACACATCACTAGGAGCAGATGGTATTCACCCACAGGAGCTGTTGTGACAATTGGGTCTACACATTTACCCATATAGTGAACTCAACTCTAAACAGTATGTAAAAGTTCAGAAGATATTACAATAACCTATAACAACCAGTGCTGATGCGGAAAAGGCAAGAAAGGAAGCCAGAATAATAAATTAGTCTGAACAAACAGGCCAAGTCGATATGCTTCAAGGACCGTGTTGAAATAATGCTTGTTAAAAACAGGATATGTGGAGCCAGAAGATAATGAGCCAAAATTCGCTTTTAGGGCTAATAGCTTGACAAAATAATGAGGTGATGAACTCTTTTGTGGGGAAAGTACAAAAGAACAAAAACAAAGAACATTCAAAAGAATGGAGGGAAGCACCTGAGGCAGGCGTCACCATCTTAGCTGCAACCCCCACCTGGGACCTTGGGCCTTCATCATCCTTATCTTGAGAAGTATCCTAACTAGACCAGAGAGAGGGGCCCAGGTGACATCATCACCTTCTGGCTCCAGCTGAGTCCCAATCCCACCTCGGGATGAAGGACTTTAGCAGCAGCAGTTCATCTCAACTCACTTCTTCTCTTTTTCTGAAAATGATAGTTTTATCATCTTAAGAGCTTGTCAAACGAGATGTTTGTCTTTCTAAAACTCTCTCCAGCTAACAGGAAAGGGACCAGGGGATGCTGTTAAAATGAAAGCCTTATTTAATGCTTCAGATTTCAAATGTTTTAACTTTTTTTAAATGTTTTTTCTTCTTTTTCTGTATCTTTAATAAAAAGATTAGAAAGATTGTTAATGGTGTGTTCACCAGAGTGCTAAGCAGGCTGAGGTCTCTGTACACCAAGCTCTGAGTTTTGTTTAACACTGTTCAGTGTTAGACAGTGACTGGGTTATGTTAACACTACTGGCCCTGCGCTGGGGTGCTCCCCCTATACCACCCTTGAAAGGGTTCATGAGGTTGAGAAGGGGGCAATTAATTTGGAAGGCTGCACCGGAGGAAGAGACAGGATGGAAAGGCTGACTGGAGGTGGAGCCCAGCTGAGATGGAATGGGTGGGGCTGGTATAAAGACAAGAAGTTGACAGCAGAAAGGAGTGTCAGAGAGAGAAACTGCCGTCATTCTCAAGGTGAGAGAAGGCAAAATAAGAAGTAGCCCAGGGATACAGACAGCATTAAGGTTTGGGACTGTGCAGACACTGACTGCTTGTGGTAGGGTCCCTGGGCTGCAACCCAGTGTAGAAGGCAGGTCTGGGTTCCCCTACCAGCCACTGGTTGTTCAGAAGGCTGCAGACAGGTTTCTGATTTACACAGATCCCAGTTGTCCTACCACCCATAACACACACCTCTTCTGCTGATTTCCAGGGTTATCAGGGGCCAAGACCCTGCACAGAAGTGCAGGTATATTTGCTAAGTCACCCTCAGGAACTAGAGACAGGTGCAAAGGGGTCCAGTGGGGATACAAATACCACTCTTCGCCATCCAGTTAAACCCAGGAGGAAGCTTAGGTTGAGGCTTATGTTTTGCTGTTCCTAAGGACTAAAGGAAAACTACTAGTAAATGGCTCAGGCTGTGGTGGAGGCATGTGGACATGCCTCCATTTGGGGTCTAAATAGACCTGCCAAAACTACTGTCTTTCTGCTGCAAACTACTCTTGCCCATTTCGCTAGGGAATGTTGATCAACCTGTTTTTTTTTTTCGTGATGTTGAGTTCAACAAGGCATGGTATGGTCAAAGCTCCCATGAAATCTGCCAGGGAGTGATAGATGTGTGTTTCAAAACAGTTGAGGCACAAAAACATTGAGAGAACGCTTCTTTTCCCCTCATCTCGGAATACAGACAATCCACACCAGGATACCCCCAGAACTGGTTACTGACTGCATGCAATTAATCCAGTCATGACTAAAATATCGTTCTCAAGTTTGTCTAACGCTGTCTGTTGGTTTTTTAAGAGTTTTAGTGTTAAAATGCCATTCCCAAGGCCACTTCAGCTTGTTCCAGCATATTTTTGTTCTCTGTGCTGCTTTGGGAGTGTTCCCGGTGGTTTTAATAAAGTTATTTAGAACCCTCAACTGGCACTTGGAGGTGGGTTTGAAGTAGGACTTTTCCCATACGGTGTTGTGCTCAGTTAGTTGTACTATGTGTGTAATGTTGGTCCCCTGTGCTGCCCCGGAACTGGGTGTTCTTTGGTGGTTCTACTCATAAAGGTATTTATTGCCTAAAATGGGCACTTGAAGGTGGGTTTGGACAAGGTTTTCTGTAGTACCGTGTTATTCTCAGTTAGATGTATTTGTATATCATTTTTCTGCCTTGTGTCAACTCAGAAGTCTGTGCTCCTGGTTCTTTATGGTGTTAAAAATGGTTCTGGGCTGGAATAGGATAATAACAATGTCATTAGTTTGCTCTCATTCCAAAATTATTGTTAAGTGTTTTTAACAATATCAGCTGTGTTTCACAACAACTTTATTTATTAAAATGTCTTTCTGGGATGTTCCGGAATATTTATGATCCCTGTGCTGCCTCAGAACTGAGTCTTCACCAGAACCTGGTGCGAAGGTTGCGGATCTCTCGAGGCATCTGGATAGACTTGTGTGTAGTGCTGGTCAGGAGCTGGTAGTCGTGGTACATGTAGGTACCAATGACATAGGGAAGGGTAGAAGAAATGTCCTGGAGGCCAAATTTAGGCTGCTGGGGAAAAGACTGAAATCCAGGACCCCCATGGTGGCATTCTCAGAAACGATCCCAGTTCCACGCGCAGGCCCAGGTAGGCAGGCAGAGCTTCAGTCTCAATGTGTGGATGAGACGATGTGTAGAGAGGAGGAGGTTAGATTCATTAGGAACTGGGGAAACTTTGGGGATAGGGAGAGCCTATACAGGAGAGATGGGCTCCACCTAAACCAAAGTGGAACCAGACTGCTGGCACTTAACATTAAAAAGGTTGCAGAGCAGTTTTTAAACTAAGAGGTGGGGAAAGCCAACTGCTGCAGAGGAGCACATGGATCAGACAGAGACTTATCTTAGAAGATAGTCCATTGATAGAGATTCTCTAGGTTATAGTTGTTGTCAGAGGTGTTGTTGTCAGATGCTACCAGTGTGGTGCTCTGCTTTCTCTGTTGGTATCACTCGGCTGCGTGCGTGTGTTCCCTCTGTGTGCTGCCCCACTCTGCGCAGATAGCTGACACAGCAGATCCGAAGAGAACCCCCAATGACCACAGACTCTAGTAAGGTGCAAAGTCACGTCTTCTAGGTTTATTGCGATCTTGGACACAATGGCAGTTCCCTGTAGGTTTCTTAGCCTAACTCAGGGCATACTACGAGAAAGTGCCTCTTGGCAATGGACCCGGCTCAGTCAGTGGCGGGACTTTCCACTGCCCCCTCGGCCGGACAAAGACATCGCCCCAGGGATACATTTTTATACACAGGTACAAACAAGTTACACATCACTTCTGATGTATTGAGGTGCAGCCCCTCTACGTAGTAAGGTACAACCCCTCTACGTAGTAAAGTGCCGCCTCTCACCTTGTACATGTTGGTTCGATCAAAACAACTCTATCCATCATATTACCCTTTTGCCCCTGTCATTGGGATGGGTCGGCCTGTTCCTTGTTATCTGTGTGGAATGTGCAAGTATGTGAATGTTCTGATCTCTAGTGTTCAGTACCTTTTAGGTACGTATCTTCTTGCAGCATCAGCCCTTTCCTTGCCAGCTTCTGTGAGCAGGGCCTGCCTCTGGCTCACAGCTTCACTTTGCTTTATGTTAGCAAAGTCTTGGCCATTATTTTAGTTCAGGCCTCAGGCCTCATACTGGGCCTTTATCAGGGCCTTCACTTACTACAATAGTCAGGAGCAGAGGATGGAAGAGGATAATCTAGGGGCCAGATCAGATGAAAAACATTCACATAAAAAAGAATCAGACACATCAGAAAAGGACAAACAAATAAACAGTGACAATTTTTTGAAGTGCTTGTACACAAATGTTAGAAGTCTAAAATAATAAGATGGGTGAACTCGTGCCTTGTGATAAAGGAGGATATTGATATAATAGGCATCACAGAAACATGGTGGACCGAGGACAATCAATATGATACAATCATTCTGGGGTAAAAAATATATCAGAAGGACAGAACAGGTCGTGCGGCGGGGAGGGGTGTGTGGCAATATATGTGAAAGAAAATGTAGAATCTAATGAAGTAAAAATCTTAAGTGAATCCATATGTTCCATAGAATCTCTATGGATAGTAATTTCATGCTCTAATAAGAATATAACATTAGGGATCTATTATCAACCACCTAACCAGGACAGTGATAGTGACGATGAAATGCTAAGGGAAATTAGGCTATCAAAATTAAGAACTCAATGACAGTGGGAGATTTCAATTATCCCCATATTGACTGGGAACATGTCACCTCAGGACGAAATGCAGAGACAAAATTTCTCGATACTTTAAATGACTGCTTCTTGGAGCAGCTGGTATGGGAACCCACAAGGAGAGAGGCAACTCTCAATTTAGTTCAGAGTGGAGCGCAGGAGCTGGTCCAAGAGGTAACTATAACAGGACTGCTTGGAAATAGTGACCATAATATAATAACATTTAACATGCCCATGGTGGGAAAAACACCTCAACAGCCCAGTACTGTGGCATTTAATTTCAGAAAGAGGAACTATGCAAAAATGAGGGGGTTAGTTAAACAGAAATTAAAAGGTACAGAGACTAAAGTGAAATCCCTGCAAGCTGCATGGACGCTTTTCAAAGACACCATAATAGAGGCCCAACTTAAATGAATACCTCAAATTAAAATAACACAGTAAAAGAACTAAAAAAGAGCCACCATGGCTTAACAACCATGTAAAAGAAGCAGTGAGAGATAAAAAGGCATCTTTTAAAAAGTGGAAGTCAAATCTTAGTGAGGTAAATAGAAAGGAACATAAACACTGCCTAATTAAGTGTAAAAGTGTAATAAGAAATGCCAAAAATGAGTTTGAAGAATAGCTAACTAAAAACTCAAAAGCTTATAACAAAATGTTTTTTAAGTACATCAGAAGCAGGAAGCCTGCTGAACAACCAGTGGGGCCCCTGGATGATCGAGATACAAAAGGAGCGCTTAAAGACGATAAAGTCATTGTGGAGAAACTAAATGGATTCTTTGCTTCAGTCTTCCCGGCTGGGGATGTTAGGTAGATTCCCAAACTTGAGCTGGCTTTTGTAGGTGACAAATCTGAGGAATTGTCACAGATTGAGGTGTCACTAGAGGAGATTTTGGAATTAATTGATAAACTTAATAGTAACATGTCACCAGGACCAGATGGCATTCGCCCAAGAGTTCTGAGAGAACTCAAATGTGAAGTTGCACAACTATTAACTATGGTTTGTAACCTGTCCTTTAAATCAGCTTCGGTACTCAATGACTGGAAGTTAGCTAATGTAACGCCAATATTTAAAAAGGGCTCTAGAGGTGATCCCGGCAATTACAGACCGGTAAGTCTAACTTCAGTACCGGGCAAATTAGTCAAAACAATAGTTAAGAATAAAATTGTCAGACACATAGACAAACATAAATTGTTGGGCAAACGTCAACATGGTTTCTGTAAAGGGAAATCGTGTCTTACTAATCTATTAGAGTTCTTTGAAGGGGTCAACAAATATATGGACAAGGGGGATCCAGTGGACATAGTGTACTTAGATTTCCAGAAAGCCTTTGACAAGGTCCATCACCAAAGGCTGTTACATAAATTAAGCTGTCATGGGATAAAAGGGATGGTCCTTTCATGGATTTCGAACTGGTTAAAAGACAGGGAACAAAGGGTAGGAATAAATGGTAAATTCTAAGAATGGAGGGGGTAACTAGTGGTGTTCCCCAAGGGTCAGTCCTAGGAGCAATCCTATTCAACTTATTCATAAATAATTTGGAGAAAGGGGTAAAAAGTGAGGTGGCAAAGTTTGCAAATGATACTAAACTGCTCAAGATAGTTAAGACCAAAGCTGACTGTGAAGAACTTCAAAAAGATCTCACAAAACTAAGTGATTGAGCAACAAAATGGCAAATGAAATTTAATGTGGATAAATGTAAAGTAATGCACATTGGAAGAAATAACCCCAACTATACATACAATATGATGGAGGCTAATTTAGCTACAACAAGTCAGGAAAAAGATCTTGGAGTCATCATGGATAGTTCTATGAAGATGTCCACGCAGTGTGCAGTTGTGGTCAAAAAAGCAAACGGGATGTTAAGAATCATTAAAAGAGGATAGAGTATCTTATTGGCCCTATGTAAATCCATGGTATGCCCACATCTTGAATACTGCATACAGATGTGGTCTCCTCATCTCAAAAAAGATTTACTGGCACTAGAAAAGGTTCAGAGAATGGCAACTACAATGATTAGGGGTTTGGAACGGGTCCCACATGAGGAGAGATTAAAGAGGCTAGGACTTTTCATCTTAGAAAAGAGGAGACTAAGGGGTATATGATAGAGGTATATAAAATCATGAGTGGTGTGGAGAAAGTAAATAAGAAAACGTTATTTACTTGTTCCCATAATACAAGAACTAGAGGCTACCAAGTGAAATTGATGGGCATCAGGTTTAAAACAAATAAAAGGAAGTTCTTCTTCACACAGTGCACAGCCAACTTGTGGAACTCTTTGCCTGAGGAGGATGTGAAAGCTAGAACTATAACAGTGTTTACAAGAGAACTGGATAAATTCATGGATGTTAGTCCTTTAATGGCTATTAGCCAGGCTGGGTAAGGAATGGTGTCCCTAGCCTCTCTTTGTCAGAGCGTAGAGATGGATGGCAAGAGAGAGATCACTTGGTCATTGCCTGTTAGGTTCACTTCCTCTGGGGCACCTGGCATTGGCAAGTGTCGGTAGACAGGATACTGGACTAGATGGACCTTTGGTCTGACCCAATATGGCCATTCTTATGTTCTTATGCTCTTCCACATGGCTCTATTTGTAAAGGTATTTATTGCCCAGAACAGGCCCTAGAAGGTGGGTTTGGAAGAGGTTTTCTGTGGTATAGAGTTATTCTTAGTTACTTGGAAGCTGTGTATCATGTCAGTCCCCTGTGCCGCCTCGTAACGATGGTCTGGGTCATTACTGCTGTTAAAAAAAATGGTTCTGGGCCAGATCGAGTTAATGACTGTGCTACTAATTGATTTACATTACCCTGAGGACAATATTTTAGTAATGAAAACCGATTACTAGTACACTTTCATTCACCAATTCTGGCCCAGAACCACTTAACAATGTGTTTTTAGTCTGGTCTCATTAATAAATTTTGTTCCAAGCTGTGTAACAGTATCTGGTTGGTTTGCTTGTTTGTTTGTTTTGAGTTTTTTGCAATAATTCTACTTATTAAAATGCCATTCCAGGCTGGTCCAGCTTTTACACCATACCTCAATGCAGTGTCTTTGCTGATGTCTGTCAGTGAATCCGAAACTTCGTGTTCTCTGAGTTCAAGGGCAGTATTGGTTTTTTACCCTTACTTACTCCCTCCTCTCTGTTGTCACAGTATCCCCAGAAGTTATTTAAACTCATTATTTTAACAGAGAGAAGCTTGCATCTCCACAAGAATGGTCCCTATGGGGATATCCTGTCATAAGTTTATCTCCACTCCCAATGTTATGGATATGCAATTCAATACTCTGTTGATGGATATTATAGAGTTTTACCAAGGTTAAAACATTCTTGGGTCTACATGTCTAAGAGTTAAGAGTTCAGGAACCTATAGTGAGACATTGCATCATCTGAGCATGTAGTGTCCCTATATTGACAAATGATTAGTGATCTGCAAGTCAGGACTGTAGTATTGGGCAATTTTATAAGATACATAACTGTGGTAGAGAAGACTCTGTTCTCTTTTGATTTGCCTCTATTTGCTCCATTACCACCTCATGTCTTTGACCCACCTTGTGTCTCTGAAGAACACAGAGGCAGATGATGTTGTGTTGACAAGTGCAATGTAGTGCATGTTGCAAGGAATAATTTGAACTACTGATGCACATTTCTAGGTCATATAAACTAACTGCACAATAATCTGGTCATCAATAATGTACAGCAGGATGCTGTCATAGTAAGAGCTTTAGCCCCATGACTTCCAGTTAGATCAGGGGTAGTCAATAGACGGACCATGGACCAAATCCAGACCTCCAGATGCTTTAAACGGACCCTGAAATCTTTGGAATCTGGACCTTGACCAGGACATTTGGACCTTGACAAAAAATAATTGACTAACCCAGAGTTAGACTCTGGAGAACTCTAGAAATGCTAGTGCAAGGATAGGCAACCTATGGCACAGGTGCCGAAGGCGGCACGCGAGCTGCTTTTCAGTGGTACTCACACTGCCCAGGTCCTGACCACCAGTCCAGGGGGCTCTGCATTTTAATTTAATTTTAAATGAAGCTTCTTAATCATTTTAAAAACCATATTTACTTTACATACAACAATAGTTTAGTTATATATTGTAGACTTATAGAAAGAGACCTTCTAAAAATGTTAAAATATATTACTGGCACGCGGAACCTTAAATTAGAGTAAATAAATGAAAACTCAGCACACCACTTCTGAAAGGCTGCCAACCCCTGTGCTAGTGTCTATGCCGCAGTTTAGCACGGTACTTCAAAAGAGCCACCAGATGTCAGCAAATACATAGTTACAGCACTCTCAGATGAACAACATGAAATTAAAATACATGTGGAACTTCCCTCCACCCCGAGTACCTATGGGGAAATACAGCTGTTTTTTTTCTAATTCGATCCTATGCCGACACCACTCCCCGGGCACACCAGAGCATAAAACATAACCAATTTCAAAGCATGGGGTAACATATCAAACAGCTAGCTACCACTCACTCTCCCACAGCCACCCTGGGGCAATGAAAATGGCTGCCAAACACATGGCATCCCATGCTCAAATTTAAACTTGCACAGGTTATGATGAGCACCTCTGTGAAAAGGTGCAGAACTCAAAGCATTTTTTAGATAAAAATACCAGCATCAATTAACTTTTAAAAAGAACCCTTGTAACTGCGAACTGTTCTCCTGTACACTTGCTTTTCAATTTGCTGGAATAGTACGTTTGCATGGAGGGGTGTTATATGGAATCAAAGATGGATTAATCAAAGCAGGAGAAGTGATGTTTGTGTAGTATTCTGGCCACATTTTGCTGATTCAGAAAATAACATCTCTAACACGGTACCTAACTAACAGGCAAAAGTAATGTCCTCCAAAACTGGGAAACTCTGGGACACAGTCTTGTCTATGGAAAGATGTAAATAGAAATTATTCCCTGTGATCTCAGACCTTCCATGGGGATACAACACCTCTAAATGTCAAGGGAGAAGGGAATAAAAGGTATTCACCAGGGGAATTGCAGATGAGACTCAAGTCTTTCTAAAGCATTAAACTAATTTTCAGCCCTTTGCATATAAGATATCGAGCTCCCTGTGTTTACAGTTATCTCTGCAGCTCAGGAACATTGAGCAGGTCTACAAAGAAGCTGAAAGACAACTAGTCAAGGCTGCTCTCTTTAAACAGTTATCAGAGTATAAGGACTTTGTGCCACCTTCCAAGCCTCTCCAATGACCTGGATACCCCCACTGGTTTCTGACAATAGCCTTGTTCAGCTAAGTCTTCATATGCAGCCAGTTGTAGAACATCACTAGTTTCTAAAAATTACAGACCGTTTTCTAACACAGAAGGTTTGCAGCCAACACAAGAATTCTATTCTGGACATCACTGTGATGGATAATGACGAATAAACCATTGCCTAGGGACCGGTGATCAAATCTGATTACATTCAATATTGGCAAACAGAGGACAGTCTCAACCAGTAATAAGTATACTTGGAGCTTCAACTGGACAAATTTCCCAGATCTGAAGAAAATTTAAGTGAAATTGATCAGGAGGGAAAACGTAGAGATATGAGTGAAAATTGCAAGCTCTTTAAGACAGTATTATTAAATGGTCAAAAGCCATGATTCCATAATCAAGAAGGCAACTTTGGTTAAAAGCACAATCTGGTTCAGTAGCGGAGTGAAGGCAACAATTAGAAACAAAAAAGCAACCTATAACTTAGACAAAAAGGGAAGTAGACAGCAATCAATATAAACTAGATGTTATAAAATGAAGGAAATTGATAAGGGAAGATAGACATCATACAGAAAAATCTATGGCTGGCAGGTCTAAGAATAGGGAGGATTTCTTAAAGTACATTGGGAACAAAAGAAACCCTAACAATAGTACAGGCCCATTACCAGCTGTAGATGCTAGAATTGTTGATGATGCCAACACAACAGAAATATTTATTGAACACTTCTGCCTATGTCTGGAAAGCAGCAGGATGACGTACTAGTATCATGTGAGGATGATGAAGTATTTTCTAGTCCACTAGTAAGTGAGGATATTAAACAGCATCTGCTAGGGATAAACATTTTTAAATCGGCAGATTCTGATAACTTACACCTAAAGGAGTTGAATGAGGAGATTTCTGACCTACTAATGTTAATTTTTAATAAACCTTAGAATACTGGGGAAATTCCAGAAGACTGGAAGAGTGCTAATGTGCCAATATGTAAAAATGCAAGTAAGTTGACTCAGGTCAGGATGCCTGGCTGATTGTTACATCAATCTCAGTCAAAATAACAGAAAAGCTGATGTGTAACTCAACTGCTAAAGAAAGAAAGGAACATAATTACTGCCAGTCAATATGATTTTATGGAATATTGCTCATGTCAAACAAATCTGATTTCATTCTTTGTGATCACAAGTTTGGTTGATGAAGGTAATTATATAGATGTAATAAACCTAGACTTTTGTATGGCATTTGACTTTACTGCACAACATTCTGATTAAAACATTAGCACTAAACAATATCAATCAAGCACACATTACATGGATTAAGAGCTGGCTAACTGACAAATCTTGAAGTAGCTGTCAATGGGGAATCATCATCAGGTGTTTCTAATGGAGTTCTGGAGAAATCAGTACTAGACCTGATGCGATTAAATATTTTCATCACTGATCTGGAAGTAACTTTAAAATAACTGCTGATAAAATTTACGGTGTGACGTTTCACTCCATATTTTTAATGACAATATGCTTATAATATGAATATGACATAACTGAAATGTACTTTGTGCAAGATGGGTCTTGTAAGATATCATTGGAAAGGTTATGATTTACTGAATGTGATTATCCTATTTATAGGCCTGTATCATTTCTGTATCTGAAGTTAGGAATGCTGACTATGTCTTTCTCTTTCAACTATGCTGCTTTGGGTAATGCCCACTGCTAACACTTCAGGTACAACAATGGAAAAGCCGGACAGGGCTAATGGCGATTAGCAGAGCCAATGGTCTGTAAAAGAGCTTAGTTTTCCTGTGAATGTTGGAGCCAGCCTACGAGCAATGGCTGCCACAGCCACGCAGAGACATGGGCCCAAGTCACCTGATACTGGATAACCACCTCCCTTTTGGAATGCCTGTGATTTTCCAGTAGAAGAGAAAGGGTTCCTGCCTTACACAAGAGTTATATACAGCGGGGGAGTGACATCATCATGGTTCTCCTCTACCTCCCCACCCAGAGAGACACTGAAAAAACACCTGGAAGCAAAAACTGAACTGAGGGGAGAACTGAACCCAAGCTGGAAGGGCATCTAGCTTGTGAGTAGCAATACCTGAAGTCTCAAGAGGGAAATCAGTGCAGCTGCCTGTCAAGACATTCTGCAATCTGCCTGCAATGATATCTAGGGTGAGAAATACTATTTGTAACCAATTTCTTTAGTGAAACTAGCTTAGTTTGCATGTTTGGTTTCATTTGCTTAGTAACCTGCTTTGTTCTGTTATCTCTTATATTTACTTAAAATCCATCTTTGGTAGTTAATAAACTTTTTCTTGTTTATAATAAAACCCAGTTTATGCAATTTCTAACTGGAGGGCAAGAAGTGTGCACATCTCTCTTCACATTGAGGAAGAGGGTGGATTCTTACGAGCTTGCGCTGTGCAGACTTGTCTATACAGCGCAAGACAGTATTATTCTGGGTTTATCTCCCAAAAGGAGTGAACATGTGGGTGCTGGGGGAGTCCTATCACACAGAGCTGACTTCAGTCTGTGTCTGCAGTGGGGTGTGGCCCTACCTGTGTTTGTGTGCGCTGCAAGAGGCCAGAGAGCCTAATTGAGCAAAGCAGGGAGAGGGAGCTCAGGCTGATTGAGCAGGGGAGGTTCAGTGAAATCCCAGTACATCAGGTGGCCTCCCAGAAGGGGGGTCCAACCCATCACATACGGATGAACCAAAAATTGGCGGAGTGCTGAATAATGGCAGGGCAGCCATACAGAGCAATCTGATTTGCTTGGCAAGCTGGACCCATTCAGGGAACCAAATGTGTTTTAACACAGCTGAATGCGAAGGGATGTATCTATGAACAAGGAATGCAAAGCATGCCTGCAGAATCGGGGGCCATATCCTGGAAAGCAATGGTTTTGAAAAGGATTTGAAGGTCACACTGAACAAGCAACCAAACATGAACTCCCAGGGCAATGTTGTGGCAAAAAGGGCTAATGCAATCCTTGGAGGTCTAAACAGGGGAGCAGTGAGCAGGAGCAGGGAGGGGATCTTACAATATTGCTGAGAGTGATACTGGACACAGTACATCCAGTTCTGGTCCACGTTTTAAACAGGATGTTGAAACATTGAAACAGCTGCACAAAGAGCCGCAAAAATGATTTAAGGAGGGCTGACGAAAATGCCTTACAGTGAGAGACACAAAGAGCTCAATCTGTTTAGCATTTCAAAAAGATTGAGAAGTGTCTTAATTGCAGTGTGTACTTACCTTTCTGGGGAGAAAATACCAGATGTTACAGGGGTCTTTAATCTAGTAGCGAAAGACATAAGAAGCAGCTGAAATCAGGCAAATTCCAATTAGAAAATCAGGCACACATTTTTAACAGTGAGGTTGGTTAATCACTGGAGCAAACTCCCAAGGGAAGTAGGGGATTCTCCATCTCTTTAACTCTCAACACCGGATGCCTTTCTGGAAGATCTGCTTTGATTAAATGCACTATAGGGCTCTATACTAGAGTAACTGGGTGAAATTCTTGTGTGTCATACAGGAGGTCAGACTTAATGATCTAATGGTCCCTTCTGGCCTTATCCATGAATATTGAACTACACTGAAGTTCTGAGCACTAGCTCCTAACGGTGACTTGTGGTGCAGTCTCAGAGATGCCCTTATAATGATGAATGCTGATATGTAAAATAAATCCTTATCAAATATAGAATTAGGCCTTTAAATGCTGAGTCACCAGGTCATAGCCCATAGTCTTCTGATGGTGGCACCAACATAGCTGAGACCAATGAGAATCAAATTACACACTCGAGCTCCCGAGGGTAAGGAGACATGATAAAACACTGCATAGCCGAAATTGCTCACATCTTTTTATTATCACCAAGAAAATCATCTCAGACTAGAGGCTGGTGTTTCCTCAGCAACCTGGCAGTGACATTCAGCTCCAAGGACATTAATGTCAGAACGACTGGTGCACACGATGTAATCACTCTTGTTCTACGGTGGCTGAATCCACCTGTGGCCTGAGCTCATACTGCTCACATGACATGGCGTCTCTCAACAAAGCGTTGGAGCGACACACCTGTGGAAACAGGCTGTGGCCAGCAGTACACCTGGGGTCATGTTGCCAAAACATTTATATGGTAAAGATGGCAACTGAACGATAGAGCTGGCATCTTTGAAAACTGGTGATTCTGAAATGGTGTTTGCAAATCTTTTCACAATGGAGTCACAAGTGGTCACAATGGACCGTGCATGCTCTGCTGGGAGCACTCCAGGTTCATTATAAAATAAAAAAACAGGTTTGTTCCAACGGTAGCCTTTTATTTTGTTACCTCAAGGGGAATAAGGCAATGCTTCAAAGGAAAACTTTAGAAATGGTAGGGGAGAAATAGGAAAGGAAAGTCCCTTTTCTCAGAAGATGCAAACTTGACTCCCTCCTGTATCTATCACCAGTGGATTTAGCCTCCCTTCTTGTGTGGTGTAAATAAAATAAAGAAGAGACAAGGTGATTTGGCACAAACAAAGCTAAGTGTATTCAGGGTAAAGGTAAGAAAACTGGGAGGAATAGGGGAAAATGCAAACTCAATTAATACAGTGAAACAGTGACTGGCTTTGGGAGCTTAAAGCTCAAGCCCATAAACCCTCCCCTGGAAACTGGAAAACAATAAATGATGCCCCAACACAGAAACCTTTTCCTACTGTTCAGGTGCAGTGGATACCACATACAGGGGTGATGCCCAGGACCTTCCACTCTCTGGCTGATTTAGAGCCTTTGAGCAGGAGCACTGGGGAGTCCAGACGACTGTTGGATTTTGTCACTGGCAAGGAGGCCCTCTGGGATAGTGGACACTAGGAATGCAGAATGGCAGGAATGGTGGTGACAGGCCTCCTTTTCCTCAGTCTCACTGCGGGACCGATAGTATTCTTCACTCTTCAGCTCTGGAGCACTGTGAAGACCCGACCGTGTACGGGCTGTCGCTGGGGTGGACAGCCCTGCGCAGGCGCTGAACAAGTCCTTATATCACTTTTGTGGCGGGAAAAGTTCTGAGGAGATGGAATGCTAAGGACTGGTTTTGGCGGGAAAAACTGGTTTTGACTGGTTTGAGCCTGTGTCTTAATGGTAAACAAGTCCCCTCTCAGAGATGGAGTCCAAGGGTCAATAGCTCATACTCCATATTTGATCTTATTTTAAAGCCAGTGATTTACTTAACATTACTTCATAAACACCTTATTAAACAACTAATTGAACATACTAAACAGTTTATACTTCTTACACCTAACAATTTGATTTAAAGTGAGTTTAGAGATGATGCGTTACACCACTGTGGGTTCAGCTCTGGTGGCCACAGTTTCAAGCTCAACACAGTGAAAGTCACTGGCTTCAGATTTAAAGCCTCTAGGAACTCATGAAGACCAAGGATAGTGACCACATGTACAGTCACAAGTACAAAGTCTAGTCTGTTTTACATGTTTCATTAAAGTTACAGTTAAGGTTAGGATTACCACGCATACAGAAATCCTATAAAGACTTGTGCACACATTACAAATACAGTCATACTCGCATCCTTAACGATATTCTAAAGGTCTGATGGCCGCCTTGCCAATTGATCATCAGTAGAGGGATGGTTCCCACTGAAGTTTTCCCCTAGGGAACTCATTTTACCCAATCCAGGAGCCCTCTTTTATCGTGTGATTCTGACTATACCTAACACTCTGCACATGTGCATAAAGGTGTCAATGTTCTTTTTCCTTATCAGTATTGTGCCCCCCCCGAAGAATATTGAGGTGCCACATTTTTCAGACGTTGCTTGTAGTTCCTTTTATTCTCATTACCGTCTACGCACAACATGTACCCTGCAAGACAAAAAGCCTAACTGGCTTCAAGACTGAGCTTGATAAGGTTATGGACGAAATTATGAGACTGCCTAAAATGGCATGTGGCCTATCGACGACTGCCTGTAGCAAAAATCCCCAATTGCTGGAGATAGCTCACTAGATGGGGAGGGCTCGGAGTTACCACAGAGAATTCTTTCCCAGGTGTCTGCCTGGCGGGTCTTGTCCACATGCTCAGGGTCTAACTGACCATCATATTTGGGGTCAGAAAGGACTTTTCTCCCGGGTCAGACTGGCAGAGACACTGTGGAGGTTTTGACTGAAGTTCTGTGGCCTGCAATGTGCAGGAGGTCAGACTAGATGATCGAGGCGGTCCCTTCTGACCTTAAAGTCTGTGAATCAGGCCACGTGTTAGAAAATTGTTACAGGATGGTATCTGGTGATTTTGAACCGTACATTGTGGTCAATTTTTCATAGCATCATCTATTGGCTCATCTTTCTCATGATTTTGTGGCGTACAGTCAGTCTTCGGTCCCTTATGTCAATCATTTCTTAAGCCTATGCCCTATTATGGCTAAGCTCACATCTTACAGGCCTCAGCCTGTAGGCCTTGCATTTCAGCCCTGCTTTACTTAGATACCTAATGCGTACTTATCCCTTCTAACTACTTATCAATCTTACACTTCTATGATCCTACAACTTACATCTCTTTAGCATACAATGATTATATATGACATAGCACATGAGTTAATAACATCAACAACATATAATAAATGAATGATAAAATGAACCAATTGGCTATACAACAACCAAATCCAATACAAAGGGAGTCCTTCCTATTTTGGTGCTCACCGCTCAGTTTGTTAGTTTAGGTTTCTTCCGCTAACTGGATATTGGTCCTGTATTAGAACTGTATTGGTCCTGTATTAGAACTACTAAGTGGGAGAAGTTAACTGACAGTTGAAATTTCAGTCAGATATTTGTTTTTAAAAGGCAAGCTTCCTTTTAATGAACACAGAATGGGTAAATGTCATATTGGGATTCTAACAGCAGTCAAGCCATAGTCTACCAACTTCTGCAGCAGTAGAAAAAAACTTAGTCTCCCAATGTAAAGCTACCATGAGGCTTCTGGACACGTGGTCCACCTACTGCAGTCTTAACTGGTCAGTAAGTATTGTCCTAGTAACTGCTCCTCTCCTGTGAAATCAAAATTGATTTGAGAAGTTCCATATGCATATGACTGAGGACAAGGGGGTTAGCTTCCTTTCCTTACAATGGCAGTTTTATGGCGACTACATTTATTCTTATTCATGTTTGAGCATGTCGACTTGATTGCGCCTTCTTGTTCAGAAGTAACAATGGACATTTAAAACCATATAGACTCCAGTCATATGAACTTTTGCTAGCTCACAGCTTCACATAAAAAAATCTTCCAGGTGGTAATTACAAACGGTGCATCAATAAGCTGAGCACATGCAGTTGCCAAGGGGATGTCATGTCACCATTTTATTTCACCCTTTCCAGCTGTTTGATAGAATCAACCATGATTCTCTCGCTCTGGTTCTGAACATTAGCTTATAGCAAGGCCCTGGGTTGCTCCTTAGGCCCAAACATTGATGATAAATGGAACCATCAGAACGTCCTTACTGAGGGTCACGTTGCACTCAAGGAATTTGTACAAAATATTTGCACAACCCACTTACAATAGTTTGGTGTATGTAACTTGGAGACACAGAAATCTGCTTGTTCTGTTTCTGGCAGAGTTCATTATAACCTTTCATCAAAACCATTTTCCAGAATGCAGTGATTAAAAAAAAAAATCACTTCTCTCATTGACAATTTTCTCTGATTCTGGAGCTGATGTGAATCTCCATTCACTTGTTCTCCATGTTTAATAGATAGTCTCTGATTCTAGGGATAGAGCATTTCAGAAGTGTCATCCTCAAAAACCCCACAAGTCCATTTCCTCGAATTTCTGAAATGTCCCACACTGAATCACTTCTCTTCGAGTGGTCAAACAGAAGTCTTTGCTCTCTGTGTAGTGTAAAAACTAGACCTGGTGCAGAGTTAACATTGTAATCGTATTGCCCACGCCTTTCTTCTAAGGACCTGCCACACTTTCTTTTGGAGAACATGGACAATTAGTTTGCTTTATTGGCAGCCTCTTTGTCTCCAATTGCCATTTGGGGGACTGCCAGGATCAGAAGTTGCATAGCATGCATTTTGGAGCTATCAACATCTCGCTGTGAATGTAGAGGATTGTGAACAGAAAAAAACAATCACCCAAGATTTTGCAAATTCTTGTAAGAGAAGTCTAATGAATTCAGTAACAGTTACCTTTTCCCACACCTTTCACAAGGAGGGGGAAACTGAAAGTCGCTGCTTGATTTGATGCTCTCAGCTGATTAAAAAAACACCAGACCTTGTAGCTCTGCTGCTGACTTTCTTGGGGTTAAAAATTGCTCCCAAGTGTTTAATTTCTTAGTCCAAAATAAGCCTGATGAAATTTGTAAAGGATGTAGCACTGTATATATCATTTTTTAAAAGGACCACTGTGTATACTGGCATTTCTTTCCAAGCCATCTATCCCTCTATGACCTTGTTCATGCTTCCTAGACTATTGTCAGTTGCTGTTGTAGCCTTTTTAAAGTTAAATTCGGCTGCGTGGTTTGGGACTATGTCCTGAGAATAGTTTTCACAGATGTGTCTGAAGGGTTTGACGTCACCATACACAGAATTCTTCATATTTGCTCTGAAATTCTTCCATTGCTTTGGCATTGATTAGCTGTGACACAAAGGTCTTTCAAAACCCTTAGCTCAACATTCCCCTAACTCTCCACACCTCTCACCTAAGTGGCCCCAGCAGTCATAAGATGGCTTGTGCAGTACTCCCGGGATTCAAGAGAAACTTGCTTGTTTCCCTGCTTGAGGAAATGGGTACATTTCTCATTCTGTCTTCTGTGCAGCTTTTCTAGGGTTTCAGATACAAATTCCTGGCAGTGCCACATGAATTCCTTTGTGTGAAGATAAACAGCCATTGGAAATATTGGGTCACCTTTCAAAGGGACGTTTCTCATCACGAAGGGAGGCAAATACAAGTAGCACCACGTGACAGAAGCTGTAAAAAAGTGCAACAATATTTTGTGATGTCCAAACAAAGCTGAGATTGGGCAGCATGTGAGCTTAGTTATGTATGAGTCGGGATGCACTGACTGTTCCAAGACGCTAAAGATTTCATTATGGCAATGGTGCCCTCCTTGGGACATACTTTGCCCCCGTTTGAGGCTCCATGGATAATCAACAGAGTGTACCCACAGGAAACAGCCAGAGCCTGTGCACTTCGCTAATGTTCATAAGCTTTCGTTGGCTCTTTAAGTGGTACCACAGCATCTTCCATTTCCATGGTAGCAACAAAGAGCTGCTTTGAAGATTCAGGTTACCATGTCTTGAAAAGAAGCACAAACTTCCATCACCTAAATAATGGCCTACATGAAGCTTGCTGAATTAGGAGATTCCCTTAGGCAATACATGTTTTCTGTAACTGGACAGTGAGATGTCTTTCACCCCTCCCCTACCATTTACCTTTTTCAGACAATTGTACCTGTCCCACAGCACCTGAGGTGGACAAACTATGGGTTTTAGACTCAAATACCATGAGGGGGAAAAGCAGAAAAAACTCAAGAGTATTAAAAAAGATATTATTTTTTATGTAAGGTCCCATAAGAACTGAAATCTCTTTGATTACACAGATTCCCATAACAACTTAGCTCTCGAGAAGTAAAACCCTCTCGAGTACAGCAAGATTCACCTGGGCTGAGCATCCAGGCTAACAGAAACTTTCAAGGCTGCAGCCGTCTGCAAAAGCCAAGTTTCCCTGATTGGATTAAGCCATTGTCAACAGAGGACAATATTTTTTTTTCACTGTAACTATACCCGTATAACTTTACTGAAGAGTATGTTTACAGCACTTAGTTTATGCCATCTTATGCTGATTTCTCGTGAATCATTGCACCCTCAACGTGAGTCAGCAATCTGATGCTGTTGCAAACAAAGCAAATGCAACGTTAGGTTGCATTAACAGAGGCATAGCATGCAAGTCACGGGAGGTGATAGTACTGCTCTACTCAGTGCTGGTTAGTACTGTCTCCTATTTCGTCACCAATGTATAGAAAGGATGTAGGGAAACTGGAAAGGATCCAGAGGCGAGCAACAAATGATCAGTGAGATGGAATGCAGCCAGATGAGCAAAGGCTGAAGGAACTGGGTATGTTTAGTTTGGAAAAGAGGCGATTAAAGGTGGACATGATAGTGGTCTTCAAGTACTTGAAAAGCTGCCACAAAAAACATGGAGAAAAGTTGTTCTTTGTTGCCACAGAGGACAGGACAAGAGGCAGTGGGTTCAAACTACAGCATAGCAGCTTTAGATGAAATCTCAGGAAAAACTTCGGAACTGCAAGAACAGTAGGACAATGGAACAGATGCCTAGGGAGGTTGTGGAAGCTCCTTTGTGGAAGGTTTTCAAAAGGAGGCTGGATAGCATCTGTCTTGGATGGTTTAGACACAACAAATCCTGCATCTTGCCAAGGTGTGAGACCCTTCTAACCTATGAAATTTTAGCAAAGTTGTTCTCACCACATCCTCTCAGCAGTCTTACTGACCAAACTTCTTAGGCCAGAATCCCTTCTTCAATTTAGTGGCTGCTTCCTTTGTCCCTTCTTGTGCAGTGAATTGATTGTCTGAAAGAGAAGGAGGAGGGGTGCCTCTGGGTGTTTGTCCCTCTGTTTTACACTGTCAGTCCCCTTCTTGGAAAACCTTTTCAGCTGAGATTCTCTAGAAAAAAAAGTCTTTGGAGAAGGATGTTCCAGAAAAAAATATTGAATTATTTTTTAAGAAATCTGGGGCTTGAACCACTCTGAAAAATGTAAACCGTGTCTGAGCAGGTCCAATGAGACTTTTATCTTCCATTATAGCAGGTGCAGCAATGGGTAATAGACAGAACTCCTTATACAAAGCATCTCCATCCACACTCAGCTTCATCATCTCATCAGATGAAGGTGTCTTGTTAAGGCTTAGGCCAGAAAAATGAGTTAGAGGAAGAATTCTCAAAAGAAAACCATTTCTCCAGAGAGGCCACTCTTCTAAACAGCCTTGCCTTCAATTTTGAACTTTTGTTGAGCTTCCCTGGGCAGCCGCGGTAAAGCTCTGTTCACATGCTAACCAAAGAACTCAACATTTTTCCTGCCAATCAGCTGACTTCTGATGTAATACCATAAAGTTCTGTGGTATTCATAGTATCCATTTCAAGAATACAGACGGGCTTCTGAGAGATGGCCGTGACCAAACATACAAAATACACATAGCTCTTGGGGGAGTGTCAACATGTCACTTAACTTGTGCTTCTGATCTCTGATGAATCTCCAAGTTGGATTGCAGTAGTCTGAGTCTCAAGACTGCAACAAATACAATGTGATGGCCTCCCAGTTCAGCAGAAGCCTTTCAATTGCATGAAAGAGGCTTAACCAGCAGGTGGGGGACATGCAGAAGCACTCTTGAAATATTTTGAAGTGCAAAATCCAAACAGGACTTGAGGCACCTGACTTTTTTGCACTACATGAAAACCCATTAAGAACTTTTAAAACCAAACCTCCCACATCAAAGCTGAGTGCCTTCATGAAAATGTGTGCTGTGTTGTGCAGGTCACTGCTGTTACAATTAGCCTGTATTATCTGTGTTTGTATTGCTTTCAATTTAGCAAAAGCAGACCACTTCTTACCATAATTCACTGATGCATTCTCTGGTCCATATGCAATTACTTCTTTCAGGGCCAAGCCAAAGTTATTCACAGCATCAATTATACATTTTGTAACAGAGTCAGATGATTAATCTGGCTCCTCCGAAAAATCCAAAAGGACATTGTTCACACCACTTTCAACATAAAAAGAAAAACAAGCAGCTAGATGGAAAAATGTTTAGTTTCCTTAAGTTGAAGCATCTGTAGCAACAGCAAATGAAGAATGTCTTGCCTTCAGTTTTTCAACAGCACTTTCCACAGAGAATGGCCCTACTGCATTTTCCACCAGACTTTCTATTTTTGTTCTTGCCAGCTTTATCTTGCTTGCCAACGAGGAATCTGAATGTAGCACACTGAGAATTTGCTGCCATAGTGAGGGACGTTTTTATAGTGGGGTACTGAAAGCGGAAACCATGAATTTTGTTATTATCACTTCAAGACAGGGGGTGCTGTCGCACTCCCAGCACCTCAGGTCCAGCACCGCGGCCACAGTTCAGTGACAAACAACGGTAACGATGCTTCACCTCATGACAAGTATAGACCAATTTAGCTGCAGTGCCGGTGTTCTCCATCTTCGAGTTTTTCTGTGATTACAAATGTGTAATACAGATGTTCTGTTTTGCATTCTGACCAGTTGTCTGGTGCTGTTCCCCAGTAAAATGGTGTTGAACAGCATTAACACCAGCATATTTTACTGTAAATGTGCAATAACAAATTCTGCCATAGGCATTAGTTTTATCCAGTTTAGCCAGCCAGTCTTTAAACTCTGCAGCCATTAAACCCATTTTTTTCAAGTGTGCAGTGTCTGAAGTGTGTCCTTTCAGGGGGTGTTACTGTTATCCATTATCCTCACCACTCTCTGTTGGTTATTTAAGTTGAAATTTGTTCTGTAATTTAACTGTAGCACTCTTTCTCCTACCAACTCTTCACTCTAGAACTGACACTTGCAGACACGGGGACATGAACAAAGTAACTGCATGATCCATGTTCTTTCTCCTCCTGCCTCTTTTATATTTCAGGGCCTGTCAAGTCTATCTTCTAGATCAGGGATCTCAAACTCAAATGACCACAAGGGCCACATGAGGTCTAGTGCACTGGCCTGAGGGCCGCATCATTGACACCCCCACTCTCACTGCCCCTGGCCCTGCCCCCACTCCACCCCTTCCGTCAGGCCCTGCCCTAGCCCTGCCTCTTCCTACCCCTTCCCTGCCCCTTTCCATCCTCTTCCCCAAAGTCCTCACCCCAACGCTGCCCCTTCCCTGTCACCAGGGGGTGCAGGAAGGGTGCAGAGTGTGGCAGGGGCTGAGGGCAGGGAGTTGAGGTGCAGGAGGTGTGCAGGGTGCAGCAGGGGCTCAGGGCAGGGAGTTGGTGTGTGGGTGCAAGAGGGGTGAGGGGTGCGGCAGAGGATCAGGGTGCAGCAGGTGGCTCAGGGCAGGGAGTGCAGGAGGGGTGTGGGGTGCGGCAGGGGGCTCAGGGCAGGGAGTTGGTGTGTGGGGTGCAGCAGGGGGTCGGGGTGCAGGATGCAGCAGGTGGCTCAGGGCAGGGAGTGCAGGAGGGGTGCGGGGTGCAGCAGGGGGCTCAGGGCAGGGAGTTGGGTGCAGGAGGGGTGTGGAGTATGAGCTGTTGCCCAGCACCGCTTACCTAGAGCGGCTCCGGGGTGGCAGCAGCACACATCGGGGCCAGGGCAGGCCGGAACCACAGCTCCTGGGGAGCACAGGTGGGCACAGGGCTCCGCGGCTGCTTCTCCAGGTACCTCCCACGAAGCTCCCATTGGCCGCAGTTCCCTATTCCCTGTTCCTGGCCAATGGGAGCTGTGGGGGGTGGTACCTTGAAGCAAGGCAAAGCAGGAGCCCTCTGCCTTCTCCCCCCACCCCTCCGGATCGAAGGGACATGCTGCTAGCTGCTTCAGGGAGTGGCGCAGGGCTCGCAGCACCACGGGGGGCAATCCCGCATCCCAGATTCGGCCCACGGGCTCTAGTTCGCCCGCCCTTGGCCTGGAGATAGGCAGGGGGTGGGGGGCACGGGGAGCTTGGCGGGCTGCAGAGAAGAGCCCCGCGGGCTGCGTGTTTGAGACCCCTGGCCTATGGGGTACAGTGGTGCATGTGAAGTGCTTAGCATACTTAGGAGCTCTAGAACAGTGGTTCTCAAACTGGGAGTCATGAGGTCATTACATGGGGGTCGCGAGCGGTCAACATCCACCGCGAACCCTGCTTGCCACCAGCATTTATAATAGTGTTAAATATATTTGAAAGGGTGTTTAAATTTATATGGGGGGGTCACACTCAGAGGCTTGCGATGTGAAAAGGGTCATCAGTGAAAAAGTTTGAGACCCACTGCTCTAGAACAGTGGTTCCCAAACCTGTTCCGCCACTTGTGCAGGGAAAGCCCCTAGCGGGCTGGGCCGGTTTGTTTACCTGCCGAGACCAGGCCAATGGGAGCTGCTGAAAGCGGCACAAGCCGAGAGATGTGCTTGCCGCCTCTTCCAGCAGCTCCCATTGGCCTGGAGCACCAAACCGTGGCCTCTGGGAGCTTCGATAGACCGAACCTGTCAACGCGGCAGGTAAACAAATTGGACCGGCCCGCCAGGGGTTTTCCCTGCACAAGCAGCGGAACAAGTTTGGGAACCACTGATCTAGAAAGCATTCAGCTAGAATGAGGATCCTTCCTATATTATACTATAATAAGAATTCTTCCTCCTTGCCTTTAGGTAGTAAGTTTTCCATAGAAATATGCCCCTTCATGTAGTCCCAAGTCTGAGGTAATACCCAGGAACTCCCCGAGGGAGAGAGGTTCTTAAAAGAATGTGTTTCTCATCATAAAATCTTTTCAGAGAGAAATAAATAAATAACAGAATACCAGGGAGTGACAGACCCTCCATTACAAATTCTCCCACCTACTGAACAACAAATAAATACATAAAACAAATGAAAAAAGTGTTCTCCAGATGTTCAGTGCAGGACAAGGGTGAGGCGGGTAGCAAAGGCTGGTTTCCCGTTTTGTGTTTTCAAATGCTTTTTATCCTCATACCAAAGATTACAGAGCCCCTTGAAAGGATAAGTCTCTGGGGCCAATATACCTCTGTGTTCACACCCTACACATGATTGTAATAATGTTTGTACAAGGTACGCCTTGTGAGGGGTCATTTAAAATCTCAGACCTGGCTGATCAGTAATACCATGGCAAAAGGCACATAGCAACACAATAGGTAAAGTTATGAGCATAAGCTGAAATCATGACTGAAGTATGTTTGCCAGATAAGTCTGGGGATTGGCTAAACCAGGTGTCAACAAGGCTGATGGACTAATACCTGGTCACTCTTTGGCAAGGACGGGGGCGGGGGATGAAAATGACCTCTTAGCAAAGAAACAGAATGGACATGCTTCTCAAAGGGCTGACAGGACTATAAAAAGAAGGAGCACACACACCAAGACACACACCTCTTTCTCCATCGCTGGCATCATACCTATGAAGACAAAGGAAAGCAGACACTGGGGTCGGGGTGGGGGCTCCTGACCTGAAGAGTTTGTTCGGTAACCTTGCTGGAAATAGGCGGTGAGGAATTTTGCTTGAATCTAATACAGTTTGTTAAGTTAGGCACTAGTAAGTGTTTTGTCTTTCATTTTCTTTTAACCATTTTTTATTTTATGCCTCCGGGCTTGTACTCGCTTAAAATCTCTCTTTGTCGTTAATAACCTTGTTTTACTGTTTTATCAATTCCAGTGTGTTTAAGCTGGAGTATCTGGGTAACGCTATTTAAAATAACAACCTGGCATATTATTCCCTTAAAAGAATAAGGGACTCAATATATTCGTACTGTCTGGGAGGGGGCTGGGCATTACAGGACATACGTTTCTGGAGGAAAATCTGGGACTGGACGTGTGTTGGTGTCAGCCTGTGGTGATCGTTAAGGCTGGTTGGAGCCAAGGTGTCACAGTGCTTACATCTTTTCACAGCTTTTCTCTCACCTTTTCAAACTGCAGAGAACTAGGAGTAGGGCAGGACCATGTGCAGCAAAGAGGAAACCGGAGAGCAGCATAAAGGCAAACTAGATCGGTTAGAACTAGAGAACATTGCAAGCAGCAGCCCAGGCAGGCGGAATTGGGTACAGGCAACACAGGCCTGTGCCTGGGGTTCTTGCTAATGGAGTCAAGTGATGACATCAGAATGGCAGTTATTTTTAACTTTGTCCCCTAGGCTTCACAGCTACAATGCGCCGGAATGCTCTTCCTGAGCCATGACAGTGTATGATGAGTGACATGGCCATGGGGCACCATGGGAGAAGTAGTCTGGCTTAGGAGCCCAGCCCGTAGAGAACTGGGCCACCCTGCATCCAAACTAGGGTTGTCAGTTTTGGTTGGACATATTCCTGGAGGTCTCCTCACATGACATAATCTTTAATTAGAGATTAATCTTTAATTCTTGGAGACTTTAGGACAGGGGTTCTCAAACTGGGGGTTGGGACCCCTCGGGGGTCACGAGGTTATTACATGGGAGGTCGCACGCTGTCAGCCTCCACCCCAAACCGCGCTTTGCAGCCAGCATTTATAATGGTGTCAAATATATTTTAAAGTTTTTTTAATTTATAAGGGGGGTCGCACTCAGAGGCTTGCTATGTGAAAGGGGTCACCAGCACAAAAGTTTGAGAATCACTGCTTTAGGACAATCCTAGATGATTGGCAACCCTAGTCCAAACTTCAGTCCCCAAGAAGGATGATTGTAGCATCTCCAAATTGTCAACTGAATTTCTGTTTGCAGGCATTAAGTTTTTGGACAAGTCATCAACATTTTCTGTGGAAAGCAAACACTTTTCATGAACATTTTTTAGTCAAAACACCATTTTTTTGGTCAAAAAAATTGTTTCCACAGGTAATGTTTGACAGCCCTGGCTGTTCACAATAAAATGGTGCTTTTCCAATCGCAACCCCACCCCTTTCCCCAGCAAAAGACTCCATCGTCAGGATGACCTTCAGAATGGTCTACCGCTTAAAAGGACTTGTAATGTGGGAGTGATCCAGGAAGCGTTTTGTCATTTATGGGGGTTGAAACCCCACTTCCTTATTCCAAGATAATTTGCAAAATACAAGGGTGTGTGTGTTCGGTGGGGAAAGGGGGAGAGGGACCTGGGCCACTATTTTATGCAAAAAAAGCTTCAGGTCAGGAAATGACACCTCACAGCTATTTCAGAACAGGGGAGAGGCCGCAAGGCTGTGTCAAGAAGAATTTTGACCCAAGAAGAATTTTGCTTTTACAGACAGTGTTCATTTAAATAACAAATTAGTAATAAAATTGTAACAAATCAACCATGCTTATTCTGGTGAAATTTCTCAAAAATGTCTTAAACTAATGACTTCTTTCAAATGTTTGGTCTGTGAATAAGGAACTGGGACAAGGCAAATGACTTCAGCCTTGTATGTTAGTTCCTTTTAAAATGCAGTTCGCCCTTCATTGCTCTTGATTTGTGATGTTCTAGAGCAGTGATTCTCAAATTTTTGTACTGGTGGCCCCTTTCACATAGCAAGCCTCTGAGTGTGACCCCCTCCCAATAAATTAAAAACATTTTAATATATTTAACACCATTATAAATACTGGAGGCAAAGCTGGGTTTGGGTTGGATGCTGACAGGTCACGACCCCCCAGGTAATAACCTCGTGACCCCAAGGAGATCTGACCCCCAGTTTGAGAACCCCTGTTCTAGAGGTCATAGGGGTGCCACATTGTTATTCACTCCTCCACTAGGTGGAGGCACTGTGCACTGAGAATCCAGTTTCACTCTTTGCCCAGTGATCTAGGGCCTGACACAGGCCATCAGCCCAGGAACAGGAAGAATGGCCCTGGTGTAACAACCACAGGGGAGGGAGGAGAAAATAGACTGTACTATGCTAGGGGATCAGAGTGCTCCAGGAGGGAGCTACACAGATGTGCCTGTGCAGTCTGAACTCACGGATGTGTCAGCATTCCTGCAGCCAGTGGTCAGTTGCAGTGGAACAGATTCTGCCCCACCAGCCCAGAGGACACTGACCGTGATGTTTGTGCGTCCTGCCGCCAGCATTGTTTCCAGCCCCAAATTATTGTTGTGGCTCTTCTCTGCATCCTTTCCAATTCTTCAGCTTCGTTTTTAAAATGCACACACCAGACCTATACCCAGTATTCCCGCATCAGCCTCACCAATGCCATACACAGAGGTAAAAAGCACCTTCCTACTCACCACTCTGCTGCATCACATCCAAGAAGGCAGATCAGCCCTTTTTGCCACAACCCTCTTACAACCTAAACTTTTTCTCCAAGTCGCTGCTTTCCAGGGCAGTCCCCCATTCTGTACGGATGGCCTGTATCCCTTACTGCTAGATCTCTAACTTTGCATTTCGCTGTCTGACTGCCTTGGCCTCATCATTTATCACTCTGCTACTCTGTGTCATCTGCAAATTTTATCAGCAGGGATTTTATTTACTTTGAGATCACGCTGAAGTGTTGGGCCTCATACTGATTCCTGCAGAACCCCACTAGGAGCACCTTGTTTGTGACGCCACTGACGACTACTTGTTGAGATCAGTCAGCTAGCCAGTTCTTCATCCATATAACATGTGCTTTGATATGGTATAGCACTAATTTTAATCAGAATCTCCTACACTACAAACTCATTTTACCATAATCTGTAACATAAGAATGGCCGTACCGGGTCAGACCAATGGTCCATCTAGCCCAGTATCCTGTCTACCAACAGTGGCCAATGCCAGGAGCCTCAGAGAGAGTGAACCTAACAAGCAGTGATCAAGTGATCTCTCTCCTGCCATCCATCTCCATCCTCTGACAAACAGAGGCTAGGGACACCATTCCTTACCCAGCCTGGATAATAACCATTTATGGACTTAACCACCATGAATTTATCCAGTTCTCTTTTAAATACTGTTATAGTCCTAGCTTTCACAACCTCCTCAGGTAAGGAGTTGCGTGAAGAACTTCCTTTTATTTGTTTTAAACCTGCTGCCTATTAATTTCATTTGGTGACCCCTAGTTCTTGTATTATGGGAATAAGTAAATAACTTTTCCTTATCCACTTTCTCCACATCACTCTGATTTGATATACCTCTATCATATCCCCCCCTTAGTCTCCTCTTTTCCAAGCTGAAGAGTCCTAGCCTCTTAAATCTCTCCTCATATGGGACCCTCTCCAAACCCCTAATCATTTTAGTTGCCCTTTTCTGAACCTTTTCTAGTGCCAGTGTATCTTTTTTGAGATGAGACCACAACTGTACGCAGTATTCGAGATGTGGGCATACCATGGATTTACATAAGGGCAATAATATATTCTCAGTCTTATTCTCTATCCCCTTTTTAATGATTCCTAACATCCTGTTTGCTTTTTTGACTGCCTCTGCACACTGCGTGGACGTCTTCAGAGAACTGTCCACGATGCCAAGATCTTTTCTCTGATTCGTTGTATCTAAATTAGCCCCCATCATATTGTATGTATAGTTGCGGTTATTTCTTCCAATGTGCATTACTTTACATTTATCCACATTAAATTTCATTTGCCATTTTGTTGCCCAATCCCTTAGTTTTGTGAGATCTTTTTGAAGTTCTTCACTGTCAGCTTTGGTCTTAACTATTTTGAGCAGTTTAGTATCATCTGCTAACTTTGCCACCTCACTTTTTACCCCTTTCTCCTGATCATTTATGAATAAATTGAATAGGATTGGTCCTAGGACTGATCCTTGGGGAACACCACTAGTTACCCCTCTCCATTCTGAGAATTTACCATTTATTCCTACCCTTTGTTCCCTGTCTTTTAACCAGTTCTCAATCCATGAAAGGACCTTCCCTTTTATCCCATGACAGCTTAATTTACGTAACAGCCTTTGGTGAGGGACCTTGTCAAAGGCTTTCTGGAAATCTAAGTATACTGTGTCCTCTGGATCTCCCTTGTCCACATGTTTGACTCCTTCAAAGAACTCTAATAGATTAGAAAGACATAATTTTCCTTTACAGAAACCATGTTGACTATTGCTCAACAGTTTATGTTCTTCTATGTGTCTGACAATTTTATTCTTAACTATTGTTTCGAATAATTTACCCGGTACTGATGTTAGACTTACCGGTCTGTAATTGCAGGGATCAGCTCTAGAGCCCTTTTTAAATATTGGCGTTATATTAGCTAACTTCCAGTCACTGGGTACAGAAGCCGATTTAAAGGACAAGTTACAAATCTTAGTTAATAGTTCCGCAACTTCACATTTGAGTTCTTTCAGAACTCTTGGGTGAATGCCATCTGGTCCCAGTGACTTGTTAATGTTGAGTTTATCAATTAATTCCAAAACCTCCTCCAGTGACACTTCAATCTGTGACAGTTCCTCAGATTTGTCACCTACAAAAGCCAGCTCAAGTTTGGGAATCTCCCTAACATCCTCAGTCATGAAGACTGAAGCAAAGAATCCATTTAGTTTCTCCGCAATGACTTTATCATCTTTAAGCTCTCCTTTAGTATCTCGATCATCAAGGGGCCCCACTGATTGTTTAGCAGGCTTCCTGCTTCTGCTGTACTTAAAAAACATTTTGTTATTATCTTTGGAGTTTTTGGCTAGCTGTTCTTCAAACTCCTATTCGGCTTTTCTTATTATACACTTGCACTTAATTTGGCAGTGTTTATGCTCCTTTCTATTTGCCTCACTAGGATTTGACTTCCACTTTTTAAAGGAAGTCTTTCTCTCTCACTGCTTCTTTTACATTGTTGTTAAGCCACGGTGGCTCTTTTTTAGTTCTTTTACTGTGTTTCTTAATTTGGGGTATACATTGAAGTTGGGCCTCTATTATGATGTCTTTAGAAAGCGCCCATGGCAGCTTGCAGGGATTTTACTTTAGTCACTGTACATCTTAACTTCTGTTTAACTAACCCCCTCATTGTTGCATAGTTCCCCCTTTTGAAATTAAATGCCACAGTGTTGGGCTGTTGAAATGTTCTTCCCAACACAGGGATGTTGAATGTTATTGTATTATGGTCACTATTTCCAAGCGGTCCTGCTATAGTTACCTCTTGGACCAGCTCCTGCGCTCCACTCAGGATTAAATCTAGAGTTGCCTCTTCCCTTGCGGGTTCCCATACCAGCTGCTCCAGGAAGCAGTCATTTAAAGTATCAAGAAATTTTATCTCTGCATTTCATCCTGAAGTGAAATGTTCCCAGTCAATATGGGGATAATTGAAATCCCCCACTATTATTGGGTTCTTAGTTTTGATAGCCTCTCTAATTTCCCTTAGCATTTCATCATCACTATTACTCTCCTGGTCAGGTGGTCAATAATAGATCCCTAATGTTATATTTTTATTAGAGCATGAAATTTCTATCCATAGAGATTCTATGGAACATGTGGATTCGCTTACGATTTTTACTTCATTTGAATCTACATTTTCTTTCACATATAGTGCCACTTCCCTCCCACCCGCACATGACCTGTTCTGTCCTTCCGATATATTTTGTACCCCGGAATGATTGTGTCCCATTGATTGCTCTCAGCCCACCATGTTTCTGTGATGCCTATTATATCAATATCCTCCTTTATCACAAGGCACTCTAGTTCACCCATCTTATTAGACTTCTAGCATTTGTGTACAAGCACTTTAAAAACTTGTCCCGGTTTATTTGTCTGCCCTTTTCTGATGTGCCAGATTCATTTTTATGTGACTGTTTATCATCTGATCTGGCCCTTACATTATCCTCTTCCATCCTCTGCTGAGTATAACCTGGAGATTCTCTATCATTAGACTCTCCCCTAAGAGAAGTCTGTGTCCGATCCACATGCTTCTCTGCAGCAGTCGGCTTTCCCCTACATCCTAGTTTAAAAACTGCTCTACAACCTTTTTAATGTTTAGTGCCAGCAGTCTGGTTCCACTTTGGTTTAGGTGGAGCCCATCTCTCCTGTATAGGCTCCCCCCATCCCAAAAGTTTTCCCAGTTCCTAATGAATATAAACCCCTCCTCTCTACACCATCGTCTCATCCACGCATTGAGACTCTGAAGCTCTGCCTGCCTACCTGGCCCTGTGCATGGAACTGGGAGCATTTCTGAGAATGCCACCATAAAGGTCCTGGATTTCAGTCTCTTACCTAGCAGCCTAAATTTGGCTTTCAAGACATCTCTTCTACCCTTCCCTATGTCATTGGTACCTACATGTACCACGACCACCGGCTCCTCCTCAGCACTACACACAAGTCTGTCTAGATGCCTCAAGAGATCTGCAACCTTCGCACCAGGCTGGCAAGTCACCATACGGTTCTCCTGGTCATCACAAACCCAGCTATCTATGTTTCTAATGATCGAATCTCCCATTACTAACACCTGCCTTTTCCTAGCAACTGGAGTTCCCT
Source organism: Gopherus flavomarginatus (assembly GCF_025201925.1). NCBI lineage: Eukaryota > Metazoa > Chordata > Testudines > Testudinidae > Gopherus > Gopherus flavomarginatus. The sequence continues at coordinate 125,466,490 of NC_066619.1, forward strand.
GTCCCGGAGAGGTAACCTCAGTGCAAGAGGCAACCCCAGCACCATCTGGAAGGAGGGTCTCAATTATGGGAAGGTTTCCCTCTGCTCCCACTGACTGCTCTGCTTCCCTGGGCCTTTTATCCTCCGCAACAGTACAGGGGCTGTCTGACCAGAGGTGGGACAATTCTATAGTGTCCTGGAAAGCCTCATCAACATACCTCTCTGTCTCTCTTAGCTCCTCCAGTTCCGCCACCCTGGCCTCCAAAGTCGGTACGCAGTCTCTGAGGGCCAGGAGCTCCTTGTACCGACTGTACAGATACACCACGCACCCACAGGGCAGGTAATCATATATGCTATACTCAGTGCAATAAACTGGATAGGCCTCATTCTGCAGCTGGGCTTCCGCCTGCATTGTCTTCTAGTTAATGGAAGGGTTGTTTAAAACAAGAAGTTTTGAATGTAGTTTGGTTTATAGGTTTTAAGGGGACTAAAGGGGCACAGATAGAACCAACAAGGGATCCCCGCTCCCTTCCCACTCCCCTTCCAAAACTCCCTGTTAGCAGCCCCTGGTCGCTTGTGCGCGACTTTATAAAGCCCTGGCCTGTGTGAATGCCCCGCCCACTGATTAAGGTTCAGCCAATTACCAGAGGCTTCTAGCTTTCAAACCTTCCTTTGAAGCTCACAACCTCCAACTGCCAGCCACAGCACACGGTCCTTCAACCAACCAACCAGACTGACAAACACAAGCAACCCTCAAACACAAACACACACTACATACAGTCACTTACCCCACAGATGCTGTATTTGCTAACAGATGGTATAACGTGGCTCTTGATAATCTGGCCCAACTGCAGGAACCCACGTGAGGCTAGACTTGGAAGAAGTATCCCTGCTGCAAGGAAGTGCCCAAGGAAAACCAATTTGCTAAGCTACATTTTCTTCCTTCTAGCCTCCTAGGATTCAGCAATTTATTTTCTGTGTTAGAAAAAAAACTCAACAACAAGGGACCCCCACTAGAGACGGGCGGGCAGGCGGTTTGGTTTTAGGAATATTCGAAAGACTAGGAAGCATCAGGTATTATGGTGATGGGGAAGCTACATCACAGCCAGAGATGAGCAAATGGCATGCGTAAGTAAGCTTTACTGAATAATTTGGAACAACAAAATACATTTGAGGAAAGCGTAACTCAGACCAGAGGCTGCCCGGTCTAATGAACAGAGCACTAGAGATGTGTGTTCTAACCCCAGCTCTGACACTCACTGTCTGGGTGACTTCCCATCAACCTTTTATCTGTCTTGTCTATTTCGACTGTAAACTTTTCAAGGCATGAACAGTCTCCTACTTAAAAGGTACAAGCACAGCATTTACTATCCCCTTCTTCATTCTTGCTATTGTCTCTGCTTTTCCCAATCCCCATACACACCTCACCCACCCACCCCACTCCATACATGAGAAACATTTTTGGAAAAGAAAATGTCGGTGAGGGGATGGAAGTAAAAAGATTCCATGAGCCTTCTACGGTAACTGATTTTATTAAAAAATAAAGCAATAGAACTGTGCCTGAAATCACAGACTTGTTATTCTATTTTATTTCAACAACAAAATCAATCAATCAATCAATCAATCAACTGGATTCAAGTTAACAGCTTCCTAGATGGATTTTAGGGATCCAAATAACTTCGTTTTTCACACAGACAGGTTCGGTAAGATTGACAGCCATAGCACTGTGGTATTTTAGAGGTAGCTCCAGAACAAAATTCTGTTTGCACTTACAAAAAAAGGAGTATGATGGAATTTCTGGACACAGGACAAGGGCTGTACCAGCACAAACAGAGATATATACCGCCACATGGGAGCATTGCATGACTTGAAATCAATCACAAGGACAATAACCATTTTCCATACTTCCAGCTAGGCCACTGCTCTCACAAAGTCAAATATGCTTAAATGAAATTTTTAGATCCATTCAGTATGTGAAGTCTGCCTTTTACACCTTGTTTATTAACAGAGAAAAGCAGCCACAATCCTTTTTGTGTTTCCATGTATCCAGTCTTTACAGCTCTTCTGTATTCATATATTATCCAATTTCTTTAAGATGTATGGAGCTGAAAAAGAACATACAACCAAGATATAGATTTTCAGTCCAATTAAACAGGATAAGAAGTTGTTTTAGGTGTACAATTTGCTCTGCCTATACCTTAATGCAGGGGTCGGCAACCTTCCAGAAGGGGTGTGCCGAGTCTTCATTTATTCACTCTAATTTAAAGGTTTTGTGTGCCAATAATACATTTTAACATTTTTAGGTCTCTTTCTGTAAGGCTATAATATATTAACTATTGTTGTATGTAAAGCATATAAGGTTTTTAAAATGTTTAAGACGCTTCATTTAAAATTACATTAAAATGCAGAGCTCCCCCCTCCCACCCCAGATCGGTGGCCAGGACCCGGGCAGCATGAGTGCCACTGAAAATCATTTCACAGGCTGCATTTGGCACAGGTGCCATGGGTTGCCTACCCCTGCGTTAACGGCTGGAGGACCTACAGAAGTACAAGTTCAGTGTTACTGGAACTGCTTCTAACTTCACATTTTAACCAGCCGAGTGAAATGTTTACTTTGAAGCAGAACTACAGCTAGAAAATGTTGGGGACTTGAACCCAGATGGTGAGGTTTGTTGTTTGAACGTGAGAGAGACAGGCAACACCAGCAAGGTCCGATTAAAAGCTCTTTATTGACAAGTGCACACATTAATAGAGAGCAGCTTGTTTTTAGAGAGAACCAGCTTTCTTTCTACTTTTTAGTATAAGCCTATAGAGACAGTTTTGTTGCGTTACAGATTATTTACTTGAGCAACCCACCCCCCCCCTTTTTTTTTTTAACAACTAGAAACTAGACACCTTTAATATACATGTTTTACAGCATTAGGTAATTAATAGTATTTTAACAAGCCCCAGAAATTAGAAGTGATGGGGAGTTAAAAACAGACAGAGACCAGAACCAGGGAGTGAAAGCAGGGAGGCTGGGAAGCTGGGGTTTTTTAAACGACCTGTTTTTAACACAACACAGCTGGTACTATGCCAAGAATGCAGCCCCTTTTTTTTTTATTTTATTTTTTTTTAAGCTTTTTGTGAGATATGTTGCTTTTTAGTATTTTTCACTTAAGGATTTTTTAGAAAACCTCTGTTAGCCTGACTTTGGCCAGGTTGGCATACCTGGTTTTGTCTGCTATATCTTTATTCAGGCCTAACAAAAACACAGAATTTAAGACGCTACTCGGAGGTCCGAAAGCCAAAGAGATGCACCAGGAGGAAATCAACCCCTGGCACGCTGATTGCGAGAGCTGTGGGGCAGAGAGATCCCTGCAAAGGACCATGAGCAGACCCAGGCCTGTGTTGGAACCAGCTAACAATTCGCCGCGGGGAGAGCGATTGAATTCCTTCCCTTTTTCGGGCTTTCAAACTTTCCACCTGATCTACAAATGCGACGAGACCTTTCGCTCCAGACACGCGTGTCCTTGGCCGGGGCCCGGCCCGCAAAGGCAGCGTGGAATTTTTGCGGGGGGGGGGGTTTGCACAGCCGGTTGCACCCTACAGGGTGCAGCTGGCCGCGGGGCTGTCTGCACTGCAATCAGCGGGGGCCCCGCCACCAGCCCAGCGCCCCTGTTCTGAGCCCCGCCCGAGCCCGAGCCAGCCCCAGCCCCCTTCGGCCACGGCGAGCTCGGGGGTTCGAGGCTGCTCCGCGCGCCCTGAGCACAGGCCGGGTTACCGGGGGGGGCGGAGGCAGCGCGCGCCCACGTGGGGCGGGCGGCTCGTGGCGAGGCCCCGGGGGAGGGGAAGGGCCAGCGCGCGCCCCGCCCGTCACTCACTGATCCGCAGCAGCGCCACGTAGATGAGGAAGGTGCGGACCGAGCTGAAAACATCCCGCCGCATCTTCCGCTTCAGCTCCTCCGGGTCCATCTTGGGCCCCAGCCCCTCGATCCGGAACATGGCGGCGGCCAGGCAGCTCGGGCTCCGCGGCCGGGACTGCGGCGGGCTCTGCTGCCCCGCTCTGCCTTCTGGCCCCGCCCGCGCTACGGCTCCTCAGCAGGGACACGCGCCGTCACAACTGCCACTCTGCGCACAGCACGGCAGAAAGGGAGCCAGTCACGTGACTACGCTGTGGCGTGGCTGCCCCTCTGTTCCGCAGGCGTCTGCCCTTAGCCATCGCGGAGCATGCGCGGTAGCCGCACTGAAGCCGGCTGCCCTCATCTGTGGGTGGGGCAGGAGAACCCACCCTGAGTTTAGTGTATTAAGCTGCTCCTTGTAGTAATGTGCTAGTGGGTGCAGCTACTGATAGGTAATGGATTGTAAGAAATTGCTATTGTAGTAAACTGCTCTCTGATGTAGCAAACACCTACCGGTAGCAGTTTCTTGCACTGTAGTCTATGTGAAATTGCTGCATGTAGAAATGTGCTATCTGTAGCAGTTATTTATACATGTAGCTTGTAAGAAACAGCTTGTGTAAAAAGATGCTACTTCCCTTATAGGTCATGTTGTCTAGATCTTAATTTTTTTTTTCTCTTCTCTGGACTCTCTCCAGTTTGTCCATATCTTTCCTGAAATGTGGTGCCCAGAACTGGACACAATACTCAAGTTGAGGCCCAATCAGTGCAGAGTAGACAGATATCGCAGGGTGATGTTCTGTTTTTTTGCATAGATCACTTTCCAGACTACTCATATTCAGCTTGTGGTCCAGATCCCTTTCCGCAGTACTCCTTCCTAGGAAGTCGTTTCCCATTTTGTATACATGCAGCTTGTTTTCATTCACAAACTTGATAATTGTACTCTGTATGCCATTATCTCAGTCATTGATTAAGATTTGGAATAGAAATTATCCAGAACTGATCCCTGGAGAACCCCACTCGTTATGCCCTTTCAGCCTGTGAATCACTGATAACTGCTGTTGGAACTGTTTTCCAACTAGTTTTGCACCCATCTTATTTTAGCTCCATCTAGGTTGCATTTCCATAGTCTGTTTATGAGAAGGTCATGGGAGACAGTATCAAAAGCCTTATTAATGGCAAGATAGACCGGTCCTACAGACAGCATATTCACACACACCCACATGATAAGAAATTGCAATCTGTAGGGATGTGGTGCTACCTGTAACACTGCAATCTGATTAAGACAATCCCTACAGACAGGGCCGGCTTTAGGAAGTGCGGGGCCCAATTCGAATAGTTTTGACGGGGCCCCAGCAGGGATGACTTGAAAAAGAAAAAAAACACATGGGACTTGTACTCACCGGGCGGTGCTCCGAGTCTTTGGCAGCACTTTGACAGCAGGTCCTTCACTCACTCCAGGTCTTCGGTGGCACTGAAGGACCCGTCGTCGAAGTGCCGCCGAAGACCTGGGGCACCACCGGGTGAGTAAAAATTAAAAAGGCACCTCTAGCCAGGGAAGGGATTCTCACTGGGCGCGGGGCCCTCTTAGCCACAGGGCCCAATTCGGGGGAATTGGTGGAATAGGCCTAAAGCCAGCCCTGCCTACAGATAGCAGTTTCTCACATCGTAGAGATGTGAGACTATCTGCTTGAATTAGCTACATCAGATGGCCTTTTCTTTAGCAAAGTAGGACCTGTTGCTGCTGCAGGTAGCACAGTCCTACAGATTGCAGTTTCTGACACATACATGTTAGAAACTGCAACCTTTAGGGATGAGCTACCTGTAACAACAATATATGTGATTAAGCGAATTCCTACAGATAGCAGTTTCTCACGCCATAGGGCTATCTGTAGCAATTTGCAACCTGTAGCAGAGAGACAGTGAATTCTTACCATTAGCAGTTCCTGAGAGCTGCGAAGCGCCATACATGTGGACTCTCAGGTAAACAGTGTCTCGTGACCAGCTAGTGGCTTTTCCTTACAAGCCGCAGTGCATACGTTGAAAACCCCTGGCCTAGCACAATAATCAAACCTACCCTGCTATTTTTATTAGGAGCAAAAGAAACTAATGCTGAATACTGCAGCTGACAAAATGTGATGTGAACAAGTATCACACAGATTTCTCTCTTTCTGCTAAACTCTGCACATTCCCAGCCCAATCACACTTCCTACCTTCATCTGGCTTCTCAGCACAAAACGAAATACACACAAGATAACATTTGGAAAGATGAGAGTTTCAGCTGATTAACCTGCCAGATAATAGCTGCTGCTGCTGGAAATATAGTGGGGGAATATACCAGAGAGATTACACTGAGCAGGCCTTTTGAGAATTTACCAGGGAAATCCAGAAATTTTATAATTTGGGATTCTGAAGAAAAGTACAGGGAAATGAGAGCCAGGATTTCCACTGACTTGTTGTGTAACCTTTGGCAAGTTACATCACCTTCTGTGCCTCCATTTTGTCCTCTCAACTTCCCCCTGCCCTGTTAACTCAAGAGTAAATAGGCCAGCTACAATTCTGATTTCAGCAGCAGATCTTTTCACCCCTCTGGATCTATCACCAAGTGTTAGATAGAAGTTGGTGTGCCTCCCACCTCTCTTGTGTGGTGTAGTGTACAAAAGAAATAGAGAAATGATTTTTGCAAGCAAACATTCCATTCCTACATGGAAACCATTGACATGCTTGATAAATGGAAGTGTGTCAACAAATTCTTTAAAAACAACTGTGTGGTAAGCAATACCTTTGAGAAACGATTCACTGTCTTCATCATCTTCCGTAACCATGTCATCAAAATCACCTGGGTGACTGCTTGAAACTCTTGACATTACACACTCCTCCTTTTCCGTGTGTGTGGCCTCCACTTGACTGTTGTGAGGCTTGTTAGATACATTCCCTACCATTTCTCCTACCTCTGAGGTTTTCACAGTGTCATCCACAGCAGTTTCCTTTTCCATGTTTTTCTGTGATATGTTTTCCTCACCTAATTTTGGAGGCTTTTTAAATTCTTTTAGTTGGGAGATACTGTACAACTTTGCTAAACCTTTCCCTAACTTGTTTTCTAATTTAACTCTTTTGCCCTCTACAGAGGCAGTTTGTATGGTCCCACATAGGTAGGTTGTAACTGCCCCCCCTTTCTTGTTTTCCTTCTCGCATTCAGTAACATGACAGTGTCACCAACCTTGAATGTTATTTCCCTATGTTTACGAGTCTTAGTTTTGGCATACTGTATTTGTTGCTTTTCTTGCACTTTTTAATATTATTAATAGCCAGTTTAGTTTCAGCATCACATCTAGCTTCAATTTTCATGATATACTCTTCGGAGTATTCTTTATCAAGTTCCTTAAAATCTGTTGGCTTTGGAAACAAATGGAGAAGGAGTTGTGTTTGTAAAAAGAACCCTCGCAGAATAACATATGCACCTGAAAGCTGAAGGACACTTACCATGTAGTTGTCTGAGATTTGGTCTGGGAATCTTGCCTCAAAGCCATACAGTAGTCGATAGGGTGACAATTTGGTTGTTATGTTTGGTTTTGTTCTCAAAGAAAATACGTCATCAAGAAATTCATCACAATTAGTCTTATTATCATCAACCAACTTGCGCAATGCTCTGTAAAAAATGGGGATGGATTATTTGTGGGGGAAGGGGAAAGGGCTGTCTTTACTGAGAGAAATAGTATGCAATCGAAAAGGCATAAAGAGGCCATCCTAGTGCAGTGGGATAATTCCTTTTACTTTAAATAAAAGACAAATTGAGTTTCAATGCACTAAACATTTGAAGCAATTTGTAGCGTCTGTCATAGTGCATTCTCCTTTCTATTAATACTGTAATTTTCCCTGCCCTAAAATTATCTTTTGATGGATTTGTTTGTGTTTTCAGCTAGTCCATTGGTTTGTGGGTGGTATGGGTTGGTGAAGCTATGTTGTAATCCCAATTTTTTGCACATCTCTAGGTTAAGCTGAAAGGAAAAACCATATGCCATAAACTTTTCTTTGGACAGGTTTGGTGTGTAACCCTAACCCTAACTCTCTCCCCTGATACCTTACATGGCATGCTTTATGTGTAAGATCACAATTATATGAAAATGAGGAACATGGGGCACACTCCCCCCAGGTATAGAATGTCACACATTCATTTTCTGATATAGCTGTAAAACCACTCTTAAAGGTTTTCTAAATAAATCACTGTCTAAAAATGTATAGTGTGTACCTTCTAGAAATGAAACTTATATCTAACTCTGAGTTGTGAAGAATGTGTATTAAGGCTATAACAACCAACAAGAATGCACTTTTATCTAGAAACCCATGATTAAATCGAGTCTTCCTGACTAATGATTTAAATTATTATTTAAATCAATTTGATTGAAATTGAATCCACCATGGTTTAGGGCCAGTGTCACAGCCTTGTGTACATGTTTATTACTCAAGAAATCTTAAGTGACACTTTTGCTGTATGACAAGATGCTTAGTCGCCATCCCCAAAATACCTATTAGACAAAAACTTGATACCAAACACGTTTTTGGAGAAGAGAGAACCAGCCCGACATTCCTATATTTTCAGGACTGTTTAAAAACATTTTGCAAGTGGAATTTCATGGCTATTGCATGAAAAACCTTAATGAAAGTCTGAATATTTAAAAATAAATCTTTAATAGTCCCTTTACATTGCATAGTAGGTCACACAGTCTATTAATAAAAAAAAACATTGAATGCACACAAAACATTGAGAGCAGTGAAAAGCATTATAAATAGTATGTGGAATACTTAATTCCTTTGGAAAGCAAGCTCACAGGCAGAAAATCTACCATTGTGCTTTATACAGACTTCCACTTCTGTCACTGTTTCACACACATAAGGAGCAAAGAGATATCACCACAAAAATTACACTCAGAACTGTGGTGCTCACATGTCACCTCATTGCGCTCTCATTTAATTTTTGAGACATTTTCTTTAGCCTTTGTCTTCACTGTTAAAACGTAACTGGTCTTGTGTTGTTTTCATTAGTTTTATTAGCAGTGAGAAAAAGGTCTATGTCTGCATAGTGGGGACACAAGATATATTATATACACCTGGATTATTCTTCAGTGATTGATAATGTCAGATCCTTCTCGTTCTCAGTATGCTGAGCTGAGCTAAAGTGTCTGTCTTCCCATCATCCAGATTGCTGGGACAATCACTTCTCACTGTTCAGTCTTTGTACCTCGGGTGTTTCTGGTTGTTCTTGTAGGCTGTCATTGTCCACCTTTTCTTTCTTCGCCCGAGTTTCTGGAAGGCTCTTGTGCTGTGACCTGGGTCAACCAGCACCCACTGTGCAGAGGTATCTGATCATGGTCTAGTAATCCCCATTGTATAACACTATCATTCAGAGGTTCCTATTGCACACAGTCCCTGGGGGAATCTTTATGTCTTTGTGCATTCTGTCAATAAGCCACTAACATTGTCTGGCTTCATCCAACAGAGCACATTTGAATACAGAGATATGGTCAATATTTCTAGCCTCAGATATAAATGTTACATGCATACAGGTTGGATAAACACAGTCAATAGGTCTTAAGTTTTGCCATGATACTCCACATCAGCCATCTTGCATAAAGTATATATTAGCTATGTCATATCCATATCATAAGCATTTTTTCATAAAGAATGTAGAGTATAATGTCACACTCCACATGTATGTTTGCTGCTCTGCAAATAGTAAAGGAGTATGCGCCTTTGGGTGCAAACACTCATGACAATAGTGCAGAGCCATACAAGCTCCATGATTCTGTGTGAAATGGCAGACAGTGAGGTGGGCCAGGCAAGTTTATGGGTTTAGAAAAAAAAAGTAAACATTATGTATACGTTTATGTATGGGATACATATGATATTAGTGGATAGTTAACAATGCATTATAAGAAGTTGGATCCCATGGCCACAACCTCCCCTGTCTGACCTGTTTGGTCTTTAAGATGCTACCGGACTCCTTGTTGTTTTTGTGGATACAGACGAACATGGCTACCCCCTGATACTTGGCATAGTAACCACAGTGACTCTGTGCTGACATAACTTGAGTTAACCCACACTTAAAGTGTAGATATGGCCTTAGGTATATTAAATGTTTGGGAGAAGTAACAGGAAAGTATGAGGGTAGACTAAGATTCATTCAGGTGTTCAGGCTCAAGGCACTGGAACTGGCCTTACTGCACCCTACAGAAGGGCTGTCTGGGGTGGAGGAGGGAGCAAGTGAGGCAATTTGCCCCAGGCCCCGCATGGGCCCGCACGAGAGTTTTTTGGGGGCCCTGGAGCGGGGTCCTACACTCGCTCCGGGGGACCCAGAAAATCTTGTGGGGCCCAGACCCCCGGAGCTTCTTCCGCTCCGGGTCTTTGGCGCCAATTCGGGGGTAGGGGGTCCTTCCGCTCTGGGACCCGCCACCGAAATGCCCCGAAGACCCACGGGGTGGGTCCTTCTGCTCCAGAACCCGCCTCCGAAGATCCCAGGCCCCCTGAATCCTCTGGGCAGCCCTGCCCTACAGGCTCAGGAACAAAGAGGCACATAAAAAAAAGATATAATTTATTTATTAAAATTTCTTGACTCAAGGGTGTATAACTCATGATTTTAGAATCCTTGTCGTTGTAAAGGGATCTTGGGGTTGTAGATGAGTGTTCATTATATTTTGAAAGGCAAAACTATGAATGGGTTGAACAAAGAATTAGATCAGTCCCTCAGGATAAGTACATTGGCTATTAGCCAAGATAATCAGGGATGCAGACCCATGTTTTGCATGTCTTTAAACTGTCTCTTGACTGCCAGATGCTGGGAGTGAAGAATGGGATGGTTCACTGAGTCATTGCCTGGTCTGATCATTCCCTTAGAAGCACCTGGCATTGGCCCTGTCACAAGACAGGATACTAGATTAGGCAGAATATTGGTCTGACCCATGATGGCAGTTCTAATTTTCTGCAAAAATTACAATAGATTTTTTTTTCCAGGGAGAAAGACGTTATAGGAGATAGTATCCTGCCTTTACTGAATATTTGAGAATCAAACTGTACACAATGGCATACAGAAAAACACTAAGGGCTAGACTGAGGCAAAATAACAGTTGCAGAAATGCAATTCCCATTGGTGGATTGACTCAAAACAAAGTTTTGACACTAGGCTAGAAATTCAGTGAGCTCTAAAATGAAAAGAAAAAATTAAATTTAAAAATTCAGGGCATTCAGGGAATACCAACAGCAGATAAGACAACTTGGGAAACTGCTTGGAGACTCTATGCATTCAGATACAGTTGTAACCCTTCTGCCCCTCTGAGTTGGCAGCAACAAGGGCCGGGTTCAGTATCCAGGGGTTCCGTTTCAGTAACACAATGCATAACCGGCTCGAGCCCCCACCCAGTGACCTGGGACACTCACATACCACACCCCCCTGGGCGCCTCCAGGAGGCAACACCTCCCCTCTCGCAAGCACGGAGTCTGAGTGTAGCAAAATCTTTTTAATAAAGGAAGGAATCAATGTGGCATCCCATTGGAGAAACACCACAAACAGGATTATAACACAAACCATAAACAAAAACCCACCTCCAAGTACGTTTGGCACTGTCCTTTTTCCCCTTAGGGTTTTAAGTCCAATCACCCCAAAGTCCAACAACCCAAAAGTCTCTGGTCAATGCCACCCCAGAGCTCGAGAGTTTATCTGTAGAGGTTCCTCCCCCCAGCCTGGGTAAAAAGGGGCACCTTACGTGGTTCGGGGCCAACTGCCCTGCCTCTCCGTGGGTTCTGCTTCCGCCTTCTCCACAAACTGCTCCACTTTACCAGCTGCTCCACTCTGCTCCTCCAGCCGTTCTCAGAAACTGCTCCGCTCCACCAGCTGCTCTGCTCCATGAGCTGCTCCAGTTCTCTCTGCAAACTGCTCGGCTCCGCTCGCTCTGTGGGCCGCTCCACTCGTCCCGCAGCTACTCCGCTCTGCCAGCTGCTCTGCTGCCACCAGCTGTCCCGTGAGCCACTCCAGCCATCCCCACAACTTCTCCACTCCGCCAGCTGCTCTGTTCCACAGTATAGCTTCAGGCTCCCCCACTAGTTAGCACAGTACTCAGTGCTCTCAGCTCAGTTATTTCAGCTCTTTAGTGATTTTCAGCCCTTAGTGATTTCAGCTCTTAGTAGGGGAGCCCCAGTGCTAGTGCACCATTAGCTCAAAGTGAGTTCAGCTCAGTAACCTGTATTTAGATTCTTGAGGGAATAAAAAATCAACTCTGACATTCCACAGTGGAGAGAGGAAGGGGTGGAACCGGTGCCTCTGGCGCCACAAGGAGACTGCACCACCTGGCACAGATACCTGTCCCCAGCCTCTCTCAATTCACTGGGTTTTGGAACCCATGTCCCTTGTCTAGCAAGTACCACCCAACTGAGGGTGAGTCATTTGTCACCAAGCAGTCCCACAGCTCGGCAGTCTGGGATAGGGTAGGCGTGCCTATGCAAATACACTCTCTGACATTCTTTCCACCAGATGTCAGGGTAGAGCTTATCCTGACTCTGCTTACACAGTAATAAGGGATTCTTTGTTTCTATGGGGATCTGTGTAAAATGTTTCACTGAATTAAATCTCAGGGATTATCTACACTGGCAAGTTAAAGCACTCTAACTTGCTGGCTCAGGGATGTGAAAAATCGCCCCCCCCTCCTCCTGAGCGCAGCGAGTTTGAGCACTTTAAAGCACTAGTGTGGACAGGCTCGGCTCCCAGTGCTCAGAGCTAATCCCCTCGTCTAGGTGAATTACCAGGAGCACTGGCACTCACAGCAGCGCTTTGAACTTTGTAGTGTAGACATAGCCGCAGTAGGTTAGATCAGACCAAGGGGAGCTGCATTGACTAGGTATTGGGATGCCTGTGCCTTTAAGAACCCAGCCCTGGGAAGTCGATGATGAGAGGTGCTGTCTGCGAGAGAGGAAATCAAAAAGCCCCTTTGCCCCTCACCATTTTTGCAAACACTGGTGTCTCAGTCTCCCTGGGGTTACTGTTACCCCCTGTGCCCCACCTGTGCCAGGTTTTGCCCTTAGTCACCCTCTACCAGTGGCTCACTCCTGGGCTTAATGCCACCTACTCCCCCCAGCCCTGATTTTGCCCTTTAGCCCCTCTCCTAATCCTGCCTCCGGCTGCCTGACCCCCCTAACCAGTTAATTTCCGCCACCTGCTCAGACCCTGGCCACCCCCCTGCTCTGATTCGCCCCCTTTGCTCCTTTTTAACCCCTGTAAATAGCAGTCAGCAGAATCTTACGGCTAATAAGGGCAGGGTGAAGGGCAGTGGCGTCAGCAGATGAACTGAGCATGCTCAGTACACCATAAGTAGCACATTCCTAGGGAGAGCAATTTAATACACTACACCTGCTCTTTGGTGGCAATTCAGGGGCGGGTCCCTCGGTCCCTCTCAAGGGAAGGACCTGCCACCAAATTGCCACCGAAGAAGGAAGTTGCCAAAGTGCCACCGATCTAAAACCTGCAGACATATCTCCACTGCTATGCCCGTTACTCAATGAGGGGAGAAAGACAATAAATGGAACTGGCAGAGGTGCTTAATGATGTCTTTGTTTCAGATTTCAACAGGAAGGTTGGTGGCAATTGGACATCTAAAATAGTGAATGCCAATGAAAATGAGGTAGAATCAGAGTCTAAAGTAGAGAAATAACAAGTCAAAAATTACTTAGACAAGTTAGATGTCTTCACATCACCGGGGCCTGATGAAATGCATCCTAGAATACTCAAGGAGCTGACTGAGGAGGTATCTGAGCCATTAGCAATTATCTTTGAAAAGTTATGGAAGATGGGAGAGATTCCAGAAGACTGGAAAAGGACAAATATAGTGCCAATCTATAAAAAGGGAAATACGGACAACCTGGGGAGCTACAGACCAATCAGCTTAACTTCTGTACCTGGAAAGATAATGGAGCAAATAACTAAGCAATCAGTTTGCAAACACCTAGAAGATAATGAGGTGATAAGTAACAGTCAGCATGGATTTGTCAAGAACAAATCATGTCAAACCAACCTGAGAGCTTTCTTTGACAGGGTAACAAGCCTTGTGGATAGGGGGGAAGAGGTAGATGTTGTATATCTTGACTTTAGTAAGGCTTTTGATACTGTCTCGCATGACCTTCTCATAAACAAACTAGATGGAGCTACTATAAGTTGGGTGCATAACTGGTTGGAAAATCATTCCCAGAGAGTAGTTGTCAGTGGTTCACAGTCATGCTGGAAGGGCATAACGAGTGGGGTCCCACAGGGATCTGTTCTGGCTCTGGTTCTATTCAATATCTTCATCAAAGATTTAGATAATGGCATAGAGAGTGCACTTATAAAGTTTGCGGATGATACCAAGCTGGGAGAGGTTGCAAGTCCTTTGGAGAATAGAATTAAAATTCAAAATGATCTGGACAAACTGGAGAAATGGTCTCAAGTAAATAGGATGAAATTCAATAAGGACAAATGCAAAGTACTCCACTTAGGAAGGAACAATCAGTTGCACACATACAGAATGAGAAATGACTGCCTAGGAAGGAGTACTGTGGAAAGGGATCCTGTCATAGTGGATCACAAGCTAAATATGAGTCAACAGTGTAACACTGTTGCAAAAAAAATCAAACATCTATCTGGGATGTATTAGCAGGAGTATTGTAAGCAAGACACGAGAAGTAATTCTTCTACTCTACTCCGCACTGATTAGGCCTCAACTGGAGTATTGTGTCCAGTTCTGGGTACCACATTTCAGGAAAGATGTGGACAAACTGGAGAAAGTCCAGAGAAGATCAACAAAAATGATTAAAGATCTAGAAAACATGACCTATGATGGAAGATTGAAAAAATTGGGTTTGTTTAGTCTGGAGAAGAGAAGACTGAGAGGGGACATGATAACAATTTTCAAGTACATAAATGGTTGTTACAAGGAGGAAGGAGAAAAAATGTTCTTAACCTCTGAGAATAGGACAAGAAGCAATGGGCTTAAACTGCAGCAAGGAAGGTTTAGGTTGGACATTAGGAAAAACTTCCTAACTGTCAGAGTGGTTAAGCACTGGAATAAATTGCCTAGGGAGGTTGTGGGATCTCTATCATTGGGGATTTTTAAGAGCAGGTTGGACAAACACCTGTCAGGGATGGTCTAGATAATACTTAGTCCTGCCATGAGTGCAGGAGACTGGACTAGATGACCTCTCGAGGTCCCTTCCAGTCCTATGAGTCTATGATCAACGGCTCCCACAACACACCTTTCAAGATCCATGGGATCTACACATGCCTATCACAACATGTGGTGTACCTCATCCAATGCACTAAATGCCCCAATAACACTTATGTAGATGAAACCAGACAGTCGCTACACTCTGGAAGGAACTCACATGGGAAAATGATAAAAGAAAAAGATAGCCTTTTACCTGTGGGAGAACACTTCTCCCAGTATCTAACCTCTCAGTCCTCATCCTCAAAGGAAACCTGCACAACAGAAGATGAGCCTGGGAGCTTAAATTCAGAACTTTGCTAGGCACAAAAAATCATGGTCTTAACAATGTAACTGGATTTGTGGCTTATTGCAACAATCCGTAACCCACTTTTGTTCGCCGCTCTACCTTGAATGGTCTCTTAGGGTTTGGCTACATTTTCAGGTGTGCAGCACTGGGAGTTAAAGCTGTCTTCGTACAGCTGTGTAGGAAAGCGCTGCAGTGTGGCCACACTGACAGCTACCAGCGCTGCAGTGTGGCCACATTTGCAGCGTTTGCAGCGGTGTTAGGAGTGGTGCATTATGGGCAGCTATCCCACAGAGCACCTCTTCCAATTCTGGCACCATGGGATGTGAGAAGGGGACGGAGAGGACAGGTCATTCTGCTTCCTGTCCCAACTCCCCGTGATGCATCGCTTCACATTCCAGCAATCCCTGTTTTTCCCTCAACATTTGGTGCCATCTTGCATCTTTCAATGGTTCCTGTGCAGCGCGATTCTGTGTTCCATTTCGATCTGCAGGAAATGGAGCCCAAACTGCTGAGGAGTATGCTGACGAGTCTCGCCAGCACATCATGTTTGGCAGTTGAACTATTCCTTAAGATCCAAAGTGACAATGAGGAGTCTGACAATGATAGCGAGTCGCGTAATGCGTACGACATGAAATTGCTTGTGGCGTTCATGGACACACTCAGCACCGTGGAACACCACTTTTGGGCTCAAGAAACAAGCACTGAGTGGTGGGATCACATCGTCATGGAAGTCTGGAATGACAAGCAGTGGCTGCAGAACTTTCAGATGAGAAAAGCCACTTTCATGAGACTGTGTGAGGAGTTCGCCCCCACACTGCGGCGCAAGGACACTAGATTGAGAGCTGCCCTGCCGGTGGAGAAGTGGGTGGTTATTGCAATCTGGAAGCTGGCAACTCCAGACAGCTTCCGATCGGTTGGGAACCAGTTTGGAGTGGGAAAGTCGACCGTTGGAATCTTGTTGATGCAAGTTTGCAGGGCCATTAATCGCATCCTGCTAAGAAGAACCGTGACTCTGGGGAACGTGCAGGACATTGTGGATGGCTTTGCACAAATGGGTTTCCCTAACTGTGGAGGGGCAATAGATGGGACGCATATTCCTAATCTGGCACCACCCCACCTAGCATCCGAGTACGTTAATCGGAAGGGATATGTCTCTATGGTTCTCCAGGTGCTTGTGGATCACCGTGGGCGTTTCATTGACATTAACACAGGATGGCCCGGAAAGGTGCATGATGCATGCATCTTTCGGAACAATGGCCTCTTCAGGAAGCTGCAGTCCAGGACTTTTTTCCCAGACTGGAAGATCACAGTAGGGGACTTCGAAATGCTATTGTGATCCTTGGAGACCCTGCTTACCCGTTAATGCCGTGGCTCATGAAACCGTACACAGGAAGCCTTGACAGCAGCAAGGAACGGTTTAACTTCAGGCTGAGCCTGTGCCGAATGACTGTGGAGTGTGCTTTTGGCCGTTTAAAGGGGCGATGGCGATCTCTGTGTGGGAAGCTGGACTTGGGGGAAAGCAGCATCCCCACGGTTATATCCGCGTGCTATACCCTCCATAATATTTGTGAAGGGAAGGGTGAAAGATTCAATCAGGCATGGACCTCCGAGGTTCAGCGCCTGGAGGCTGAATTTGCACAGCCAGAGAGCAGGGCTACTAGAGAGGCCCAGCACAGGGCTGCAAGGATTAGAGATGCCTTGAGGGAGGAATTTGAGGCTGAAAACCAACAGTAATGTTTGGTGCCTTGCACGGGAGTGAAGTGCAGTGGTTACAATGTTAGTAGGAATCTATGTTTCCTAAGCTGATTTGCAGTGCCTGTTTCTTTCCTGGGCAAAGGTATCTTTGACTTTCTGCAATAATAAAGTCTCTTTTCAAAGCCAAGAATTCATTTATTGAAAAGAAAATAACTTTATTGACAGACACACAACTTTTTGGGAACCTAAAATGGCAGGAGGGTCGGGTGGGGAACTGTACAGTCACAGGTTTGAATATGTCCTGTCTGGAGTGCTGTGCAGTGACTGCTGCACTTCAGGATGGCTATACTGCGTGGTGATGGGGGTTAAGTGCAGAGGGTAAGGGTCGTAGTTCTCAGGGCTGGTTGGTGAACATACAGGTGTTGGAGGCAGCTGGTGGTGGTGGTAAGAACCTGGATGCTGGGGAAGGGGATTTTGAGCTGACATGGGGGCACAAGGGAAAGAGCTTTTGGACAAGGGCGGCGGGGAGGGGGTGGCCTTCATGCTACATGCTCCACCTGCATGGCTACGTGCGCCTGGATAGAGTCCGCCTGGCGCTCCAGGTTCCTTATCAGCTGCTTCGTGCTTTTCTTCCTGTTCGCTGCGTTTTTCTGGTGGATCCTGCTTTCCCTTTCCCTCCAGTCCTGCTCTTTTTGATTCTCTGCTAGAGATTGTTGCATAACTTCTTGCAACATTTCTTCTTTGCTTTTTCGCAGCTTCTTCCAGAGGTTTTGTAGTCTCTCAGCCAGTGATAACACGGACTGCCGAGATCTCAAGGTTACATCTGTTGAAAAGCCAAAATGCAACACTTAACAGAGGCAGCATTGTTTACACCAGACAGAGTTATTCCTCCACAGTAACAGTCTTCACAATAGCATAATTTTCCCATACCAAAGAGAGCTCCCATAACCCATGGGAGCCCCGAAATGGTGAGTGAGGGGGACTGGTTCAGGGCTGAACTGGGTTTCTGTGCATTGGGGAAAGCAAACATCTGCAGGGGGTACCTACACTGAACACTATCCCAACATTTTCCACAGGAGTTTATCCTGGAAGGTATCTCACTGCTGCGGGTCACCTGGGAAGGGGGAATGATTGTTTCAGGGCTGTACTGGGGTTTCTGTGGGTTGGGGAAAGCAAACAGCTGCGGGGGGCACCTACACTGAACTCTATCCCAACATTTTCCACAGGAGTTTATCCTGGACGATATCTCGCTGCTGCGGGTCACCTGGGAAGGGGGAATGATTGTTTCAGGGCTGTACTCGGGTTTCTGTGGGTTGAGGAAAGCAAACAGCTGCGGGGGGCACCTACACTGAACTCTATCCCAACATTTTTCACAGGAGTTTATCGTGGACGATATCTCGCTGCTGTGGGTCACCTAGGCAGCACGGGAGGGTCTTACTACTGCAATGCGGATTCTGCCCTGGCCCCTATGCAGCTTGCAAGCATCTTGCAATGGTCCCCCACCCCTCGCAGCACACTGGCGCATCCGCGTTAGCCTGACTGGAACAAGGACCACAGTGGCACTCTCAATAAACTTGCGCAAGCGCATTGCCCACGCTCTGGCTGAAACTTTTGAAGAGATTACCGAGGCCGATTACCGCGATGTGGTAGACCACATCAATGTGTTATTCCGCATCTAGGCATGCATGCAGGCAGCCCTAACCCTCCCTCCTCTCCCAAAAAATTTCCATCTTGAAAATAGAAACTGCTTACCGGGAACCCGCTCCTCTGTTTGTCCTCCACCAAGTACCAGCTTCTGCGACTGGCTACCTTCCTCCTGGCTTGAGAAGAGCTCCTGGCTTCATGCCTCCTGGGACTTCGGGGTATTTTCCGCCACCCCAGTACCCTAACTCTCGCTTTCCTCCTCCTCCTCCTCCTCCCCCTGCTTTGAAGTGTCCATCGTGGTCCTCGGAGTGGAGGTGGTGTCACCCCCAAGTATCACGTCCAGCTCTTTGTAAAAACGGCAGGTAGTGGGAGCAGCGCCGGAGCGATGGTTTCCCTCGTGGGCTTTGCAGTAGGCACTCCGCAGCTCCTTCACTTTAACCTTGCACTGCAGTGCGTCCCAGTCATGGCCCCTTTCCAGCATGGCCCTTGATACCTGCCCAAAGGTATCGTAATTCCTATGGCTGGAGGGCAGCTGGGACTGCACAGCTTCCTCCCCCCAAACACTGATGAGGTCCAGCAACTCGCCATTGCTCCATGCTGGGGCTCATTTGCCGCATGGAGGCATGGTCACCTGGAAAGATTCACTGATTGCACTCCACACCTGGCTGAGCAAACAGGAAGGGGATTTTTAAAATTTTCGGGGCATTTAAAGGGCGGGTCTGACGGTTGGTCACCTGAGGACAGGGCAGTAGAGTTCAAACTGATGAGCAGAGTGGCTGAACAGGCATTCTGGGATACCTCTGAATACCTCTGGAGGCCTATAACAGCGCTTTTGGTGGCCACACTGGCGGAGCAGCACTGCATCACCAGCGCTATAGTCGTTATTCCTCTCGTCAAGGTGGAGTACAACCAGCGCTGCATATGCCTTGCAAGTGTGGACGGTGAGTGAGTTGCAGCGCTGTAAAGCCACCACCAGTGCTGTAACTCTCCAGTGTAGCCAAGGCCTTAGAGCAGTGGTTCTCAGCCAGGGGTATGCATACCCCTGGGGGTATGCAGAGGTCTTCCAGGAGGTATGTCAACTCATCTAGATATTTGCCTAGTTTTACAACAGGCTACATAAAAGCACTAGTGAAGTCAGTACAAACTAAAATTTCATACAGACAGTGACTTGTTTACCCTACTCTATATACTATCCACTGAAATATAAGTACAATATTTATATTCAATCGATTTATTTTACAAGTATATGATACAAATTAGAAAGTAGGCAATTTTTCAGAATTAATGTGCTGGGACACTTTTGTATTTTTATGTCTGATTTTGTAAGCAAATAGTTTTGAAGTGTGGTGAAACTTGGGGTATGCAGAACAAATCAGACTCCCAATAAGGGTGTACATTAGTTTGGAAATGTTGAAAACCACTGTCTTACAGTATGTGTTAACTACTTATGCTAAACAATCTGTTCCACATTATATTTAGTTGTGATGCTTGGAGCACCTTTCCCAGACCTGAAGAAGAGCTCTGTGTAAACTCAAAAGCTCATCTCTTTAATCAACAGAAATTGGTGGGCAAGGTATTATTGTTTATTGGACCTTGGCTTTCTGATAGTCCAAGTGTCTCCTTCCTATTCCCATTGTATTAAGCTCATCCATGAGCCCATGGCAGCTTCTCTGTCCGCCTTTAGAAATAAGAATAGAAATAAGAAGTGCTAGCTAGCGAAGTGGAGCAAAAGTACTTTTCAGGGACGATGGTGAGTAACAGACCAGATTTTGATATCTGCTTCTGTTTCCGCCATAAACTAACAAAGTCACAAGATAAGAGAAAAGAGAGTTGCAGCTGGCCTGGCCGTAATGTGTGGCAAGCATTCTGGGTGAGCAGCACTCTACAGACATGAGAGTATCTTGTGAATTAAGACTCTGGAATGCTTGTTATGATTTTATTTTATATATAACCATTTGCTTCCAATACTTCTGCTTGCTACTACTCAGATCCCTGTGCTTTGTAAGATGAACTTACGCTTGATCTCACTGTAAACATATCTAAGAACGATGATCTGAGGTGAACCAGGTAAGCTAGGATCCCCTGTTTCTATGGGAGCAGCAAATCTGGGAATACTATGGGTGTCCAGTGGGCCAGGGGCTGGACACTCAGGGAGATGTTTGAGGGCTGAAGTGGGCCTGTCACTAGTCTGCAGAGTGACAACAGGCCTTGCAAGGCCTAGAGACCAGGGCTTGTGTTGTGCATAGCCAGTGAAGTTGGAGAGCTGACTCCCGGTAGGAACAGACAAGGCTCCCTCATGCTAACGGCAGGGTGTAGGGACACAACTCACAAACCTGGGTACCCACAGGAAGTATCGCACTATCAAATAGAAAACATGAGTGAGAGAAGGTGAACAAAAGATGTGGAAAAGGACAGGAGGGAAAACAGGCACACAAGGTTGGGTGACTCCATTACCCAGGAGGCTCCAACAATAATCAGCTGGGAACCACTTGTCTGGTGATCGTAGTAACTATTGCTTGAGCTGTCAGAATGTGGGTGTCACCAGCACCCCAGGGCGACTCATCAGATATGGGCCTCCAGATTGTATGGCCTGGCTGTGCAGCGTGGCAGAAGGCCTGGGCATTACCTCACCAAAGCAGCCTGTCTTTGAAGGGTGCAGTAACATGATTAATTAATTGTTTGTCATGTGTGGGTTATGGCCTAAAAGCAGCAGCTCTGTCCTACTGAATTCAATATCCATCTTCATTCTTAAGATGAAATCAATAGAGGTGGTGGCTTCTTCTGTCTAATTAGCTCCGTGTTCCATCCCATGGAGGATCACAGTCAGCTCTGGAGTGGATTCAAGGCAGTAATTCACCTCAGGGGCTCAAGCAGCGTTCTCATTGCTTATGATATCAGCAGTTTTCACAGAGCCTAGAGAGTAAATTCAGCTGCATGTTCACACCGGTGCAATTAGTTGTTATCTATTATTCATTCTCGCTCCTTGGGTTGGCAGGGTCTGGGAATGCTGCAGAGGCAGAAAACTGAGCCCAAGGGAGCTAGGGGGAACATATCACTTCTCCAGTGGATGCATCAGATCATATTCAGAGGGGGCTGCCTCTTCTGCTTAATTGGAAGTGTGGGTCAACATGGCACTGAGCTGCTTGGGGAGTGGGCAACTGGGATCTTAGGGGGAGACTCCTTTTCTTTGGACTAAATGTGACATTTGAATATTTCATTTTTACGCTCCTTAAACCTTTTTATGGCCTAGTGATCAGAGCACTAGATTGTCCCACAGGAGGCCTGAGGTCTCTTCCCAGCTCTGCTACTGGCCAGCTAGGTGACCTTGCACAAATCACTTCACTTGTTGCAGCCTCAGTTTCCCCCTCTGTAAAATGGAGATAATGGTACCTCATTTGGGAAATACTTTGAGATCTACTGATGAAAAGTGCTATAGAACAGCTAAGGGTATTATTATTTATTATGCTTCGCTTTGTAGCCCGATCCTTTAGTGGTTTTTAATTACTAATTTACAATTAATACTAATTTAAAGAGCTGGGAGATTGTAGGATTCTAGTCTAAGAATCAGGCACAACAAAAACCAAGCTGATCTAGTTCAATATGTGGTTGGGAACTCTGATATGAAGACACACTGAGGGCAAAGCAACTTTTATTAACACGACTTTATAACAACTTTTATTAACACAATTAGAAAAGACACAAAAGCACCAAATCACATAAAAAGAGCAAAAATAGAGTTTGGGTGATGTCTCGTACCGTTCCTCACACAAATAGACAGATACTCACACCCTTTCTTAGGGATCTGGCTGTCATGGACAAAGAAACTGCTCCCTCCCTGGCATGCCAACAAGTCTGATGGTCCAGATCCAGATCGACTAACAACAACCCCCTTTACATGCTGGTCTGGCCTATTATGTGTCCTAGGGGCTGTCATGAATATTCATTCAAATGCCCGGCCTCCCTTGTCCGTATCCAACTTCCTCACCCTAATAACGTTGGGGTGCCTTTTATCCCATAGGTTAGTATATTTATGATTTTAGCTTATTACCACAAACGGCAATTTGTTGCCAGGGCAAATTCGTGGTTAAGCATCTGCAAACAATCCTAAAATATCCAAGCCTGGTATCAGTTCAGTGTTCCTGCAGTTACCTGGTATCATTATGGGCAAACTGCCCCCTTAAGCATGCTATTCCAAGTTCCCCAAAAGTCAAGGTAACAGTGGATCCATTTATCTATGCCAAAGTTCACAAACCTCAAAGCCTTATGCTAATGTATGCTAATTGCTTAAGCAAATGTTTTACAGGACATGAGTCTGTAGATTCCTTGCATCACTGCCAAGCAGAATAAAATGCTAAAGCTAGCCCTATCCGCTGTACCTTTTAGGTGAGATTGGTGAAAGACTGCTACTATTGTGCTGGAAAATGACCTACATCCATCTTCTTCCAGAGCGAAGTATTTCAATGCTGGGGTTTTTTTAGTTCAATGCTGCAGATTTGCACCATCTACAATGAATAACTGCTGTAAAGAATGACCTTACATTTCCTTCCCATCACTGGTCTCAGAACGGATCTTGTATAAGCAAGAGGGGGAAAGATTCCTGTGTTTTTTTTCCCTCTGGCTAATTTAATATAAAATTATGTTGTAACTTAGTTTGTTGTTAGAGGAAATAGATACTGATGTCGCAAAGTGCTCTGTAACAGTGCAGTCCCTAAAGAGCGTGTTGCGGTCCATTTCATTGCTAGACAAGCAGTACAACTGTTACAGAGTTGCAGGCACTGAAGCATGGACCAGTTTTAGCCCTAATGAGAGGTACAGCTCCCAATAACTTCAATAGGAGATGCATCTGCTTCAGTGCTGAATTTAGATCATGCTGTATATAGCCTCTGTGGGTCCTAATCCACTTTTACAACAAATACCCACAGCCACATATATTAATTTATAGTGCATGTTGTTATAGAAAGTGCCTGAAATAAGCAATGGGCTATTTCATTCTTAGCCACAGATTGGAGAAGCTGTAGTAAGGCCAGCTTCTGCCTGGAAATGCTACCCAGCTCTTAGCTACTGCTTTTCACCAGCTGTTTTGCAGCTGGGGAAAAGTTTGAACAAGCTTTTCACCAGCTTGTTTTGCAGCTGAGGCCCAGGGCAGGGAAATGACTTGACCAACGTCATACAACAGGCCAGTGGCAGAGCTGAGGCTATGTCCTGAGTCATGGTCTAGTGCTCTGTCCACTGGACCACACTGAAGAGTCTGGTGAATGCCTCCATCTAAGGGAGAGTGGGGAGAGGTATTTCAGCAGGGCATGAGGGCTCTCAGGTTGCAAGAATCGGTAGCCACAGAGTCCTTGCTGCAAGCGAGTAAAAAAGCGCAGGCCACCATCTGATTATTCTGAACTGTCCCTGATGCCAGCTGGCAATGGAGAGCTACATTTGGTGCAGGAGCACATCCATGGACAGCATGTGTGGGCAAACCAGAGCCCTGGCATGTTTCTGAATAAGCAAGACCTTTCCCATCCCTGGGGGGAGTTTGTCCTCTCACTGGAATGCGAGCCGCCCACAACAGCTCTGCGCATCTTGGACAAGAGAGCAGGAATTGCTTTACGGGAGCTGGCAATCTGGAACGCTACTATCCAGCAGCTGCGTTTGGCAATCCAAGCCATGCAGGCGTGTGATCAAAGTGCACAATGCGCCAGAGTTCCTAGAGCTTTTCCACACATAGATTTGTCAGTCTGTGCTGGGGTTAACCCATATTGCCATTTTATAGCCACCCAGCTATGTCAGCTGGGGAAATGGCCACTCTGTGATGCTGCAAACCCTGGCGAATGGGCACAGCAGATTCCTCAATCTGCATAGACTGGCCTGGCAAAACGCCTGGATTCTGACAGCTCCCTGGGCTGATGAGCAGGATCAGAATGGCCCAACCCAGAGCCACATCCTGGCCACCATTAATAGGTCCTCTCTCTCCCCTGCCATTCTGGGAGGCTTTGCCCAGTTACTGCATCCCTGGTTTACGAAGCCCTACCCTGATTACACTGTCAGCGCCTGTGCCAGTCGGCACGAGCGGAATGGCCTACTGCCCTTCCAGGCTCCCAGCTAGGTGGAATTCCCATGCTGGCTGAACAGGGCTGCTGTTGGCTATGTTGCCTTTACCACTCCTGCCTGCCGCACACTGTGCAGCATGTGTGGAAACAGAGGGAAAGTATTAAATAATGAATGACCAGGCCAGGCAACAGCCTTTCCCTGGCCAGAGCCTGAACGAGGAGCCCACAGCAGCTGGCACTGACAGGCATATTAATATTATTAGGGGAGCCGTCTGTCAGTGCTTTGCAAGACACCCTGTCATGGAGACTAATCCTGGCCAAGAGAATGCTGGTGGAGAGGGGGCTGGCTGCCTCTGCGGCTGTGTGTGTGAGGGTGGCGTGGATGAACCCGATGCACATCGGCTTGATGCTTGTCCCCCATGTGGTGCCGCTGAGGGGCAAGGGTGTTCCTGGAACTGGTCAGAGCAGCACAGCGAACATTCAGCTTTGGGGGATTTGTTCAATCAAAGCCGAGGTTGTGTTTACTGAGTCCTACAGCGCAGCATCAAGGACAGCCTGTCCAAGCCATGCACCATTTGTCAGACGCCACCGGTCACAGACGCCAGGAAGGGGAGTGTGGGGAGACGCAGGCTGGAGATCAGAAGTGGTGGGAAGGGGTATGTTGTTGGGGTCTGGGCTGTCCCTGGAAGGCAGGCACTTACTGGTGAGGGTACAGCTGTGCGAGAAACAGAGCACGGGAGGGGACATTCACCACTGGAAACATGCCGTGGAGGAGAAGTCACTTGAGGGGAGTGATGCTGCTGACAGGCAGTGCCAGCAGCATTGGCCCACCCTCTCCACAGAGGAATCAGTTTAAGGGAGCCTCTTCATCTTCTGATCCATGGCTCTGTTTCCAGCACTCTCCCCTGTCATTTCCCATTGGCACCCACGTTCTCTGCTTCTCCTGCGCAGGCATCCCAGTGCCACTCTCGCCCCCACCAGGTCAGACTCTGTTCCCACGCCCTCAGTGTACTTCTCCTTGCATGAGTCTACCAGCCCCAGGCACCCTCCTTTGCACTCCTGTCAGGTGGGCCAGCCTGCCCCATACCGTCCAGCCAGGGACATGCCCATCCAAGCATGAATGGACTGAGAACAACCACAGGAGGGAGGAAAGAATCATTATTTGACATGTAGGAAACAGGCACAGAGAGTTTAAATGACTTGTCCCAAGTCAAACAGGGAGATGGTGGCAAAGTCGGGGATTGACCCCAGCTCTCTTGAGGCCTACTCCTGTGTGTTAGCCCTGAGACTGTCCCTTCTCCTTTGGTAGGATCAGCATCGCAATAAGAAATGAAAAGCAGCAGGCATTAATGGGCATGTAAAGTGCATTTGATTTCCTTCCTGGGTGTTTCAAGCATACCCTGTACGAAGGCCAGGGTGCTCACGTAACAGGACCTGGGCGTGCCTTTAGTTCTGCCACTCCCACTCCCACCCCAGCTCAACTCACCTGGTCAGACTTTGTTCCCTTTCTCTCCCCTGGCCAGCGGCACAGCTGCCAGACAGAGAACATAGAGCCACACAGGAGATATAGTTTTGCAAGAAAAAGAAACATCTGATTTTTTCAATGTTGGGTCCATGAATTACCCTGCACCAGCACTCCCTGCCGATTGGCCAGCCTTGCTCGCAACCCAAGCTCCCAGAGGGCTGGATAAAAGGCCTTCCGCAGACCTTCTCTCTTCTCCAGCCTGTGAACAGGCCTCTGGAGTTCTGGTCTCAGAGTTGGTCCCAGGCATCTCTGTGCTGTCCAAAGTCACATCAGGACCAATGGCGGGGGGGATTTAAGAACAGAGCAGGTCTGCCTCTCCCTCAGAGAGCTATCTGGGGTCCTGTAGCTCCCTCAGACAGACCAGGCCAATGCAGCCTGAATCTGAATTGTCCCCCTCCCCAGATGCTCCTTTCCTCTGATGTGTGTCAGTGTTACGGGGCTAGACCTGTCAGGGAAGCAGAGGCCCAGCCAACCTGCACCAGGCTCCACTGAAGGGAAGGATCCAGCCCAGGCCCATGGGGAGAGTGATACACTGAGTATTTGGTTACCAGTTAATCAAGGCAGGCGCACCTGGGCCTAATGAAATGCTTAGGAGAGCTCAGCTGGAAAAAGTTCTGGAGGAGAAAGGAAGCTCTGGGAGGGGAGCTCCTAGGGAGCCTGAACTAGGCCAAAGATCTCCAGGCAGGGAGACCTGGGAGAGGCCCTGGGAGAACAGGGGGAAGGGGGCAGAGCTCTCCAGGCAGGGAGACCTGGGAGAGGCCCTGGAGAACAGGGGGAGGGGACAGAGCTCTCCAGGCAGGGAGACCTGGGAGAGGCCCTGGGAGAACAGGGGGAAGGGGCAGAGCTCTCCGGGCAGGAAGACTGGGAGAGGCCCCGGGAGAACTGGGGAAAGGGGGCAGAGCTCTCCAGGCAGGGAGACCTGGGAGAGGCCCTGGAGAACAGGGGGAGGGGACAGAGCTCTCCGGGCAGGGAGACCTGGGAGAGACCCCGGGAGAACAGGGGAAAGGGGGCAGAGCTCTCCGGGCAGGGACACCTGGGAGAGGCCCCGGGAGAACAGGGGGAAGGGGGCAGAGCTCTCCGGGCAGAGGGAGCTGCTTGGGAGTGGGCAAATGGGATCTTGTGGGGGAGACTCCTTTTCCACAACCTCCCTTGGAAGCCTGTTCCAGAGCTGAACTGCCCTTAGAGTTAGAAAGTTTTCGTAACATCTGACCAAAATCTCCCTTGCTGCAGAATAAGCCCATTACTTCTTGTCCTATCTTCAGTGGACATGGAGAACAGTTGACCTCAATCCTCTGTATAACAGCCCTTAACATATTTGAAGACCCCCAACCAACTTGTCTTCTCATGACTAAATATGCCTAAGGTTTTTTTAACCTTTCCTCACAGGTCAGGTTTTCTAAATCTTTTGTCATTTTTGTTGCTTTCCTCTGGACTCTCTCCAATTTGTCCACATCTTTCCTAAAGTGTGGTGTCCAGAACCAGACACAGTTCTCCAGTGGAGGCCTCACTAGTGCTGAGTAGAGCAGGACAATGTCCTCCTGTGTCTTACATACGACACTCCTGATACTACATCCCAGAATGATATTAGCCTTTTCACAGCTGTATTGGATCGACTCATCTGTGATCCACCATAACCCCAGATCCTTTTCAGCTGCACTGCCACCTAGCCAGTTATCCCCCATTTTGTAATTGTGCATTCAGTGTTTCCTCCCTCAGTGCAAAGTACTACACTTATCTTTACTGAATGTCATCTTGTTGCTTTCAGACCAGTTCTCCAATTTGCCAAAGTCATTTGGAATTCTAATCCCGTCTTCTAAAGTGTTTAAAACCCCTCCCAGATTGGTGTCTGGGACGCTGGCAGATCAGCTGCCAGCCCTTGCCAAGACTTTAGGCCTCAGCCAAGCACTGCTCATTTCATTGCTGGAACCAGTCTGTTTCCTCTCTGTGTTTAGTATGGCTAAGATGAGTATTGACTTAGAACAACGTGTTTAGCATTTAGATTTTATGAAATGCTTGTAAGCTTGTCAAGGTTTTTTCCCCCACTTTGAACTTTAGGGTACAAATGTGGGGACCTGCATGAACACTTCTAAGCCTAATTACTAGCTTAGATCTGGTAACACTGCCATCACCCAGAATTTCAGTGTCTGGGGCACTTTCTGTCCCCCCAAAACTTTCCCCTCCCTGGGTTGCCTTGAGGGACTTCACCAATTCCCTGGTGAACACAGATCCAAACCCCTTGGATCTTAAAACAAGGAGAAATTAACCATCCCCCTCCTTTCCCCCCACCAATCCCTGGTGGGTCCAGATCCAATCCCCTTGGATCTTAAAACAAGGAAAAATCAATCACGTTCTTAAAAAGAAAACTTTTAATTAAAGAAAGAAAAGGTAAAAATGATCTCTGTAAAATCAGAATGGAAAATGCTTTACAAGGTAATCAGATTCCTACAGACCAGAGGGGCACCCCCCCAACCTTAGGTTCAAAGTTACAGCAAACAGAGGTAAAATCCTTCCAGCAAAAAGAAACATTTACAAGTTGAGAAAACAAACATAAGACTAACACGCCTTGCGTGGCTAATTACTTACAACTTTGAAACATGAGAGACTGATTCAGAAAGATTTGGAGAGCCTGGATTGATGTCCCATCCCTCTCAGTCCCGAGAACGAAAAACAACCAAAACAAAAGAGCACAACAAAGACTTCCCTCCACCAAGATCTGAAAGTATCTTGTCCCCTCATTGGTCCTCTGGTCAGGTGTCAGCCAGGTTTACTGAGCTTCTTAACTCTTTACAGGTAAAAGAGACATTAACCCTTAACTATCTGTTGATGACAAAGCTGCTGCTTACTTGTAACATCTTTATCACATGCTATGCGGTAACATTTAGTTTTTTAACAAGTGTTTGTCCTGAAACTGTCAACTCACCACAGGGATCATTTCCTGCTCACCTTTTAAAACTAAATGGGCCATTGTGGGACTTCACAATACAAAGACTTTGTTAATTGTCCCCCTTCACACCCATGAAGAGGCGACCTGTAAAAGGGCTCGTCCCATCAGCTGAAGGTCTTTCAAGAAGGTAAGAAAGATAGTGAACAAGAAATTTTTTTGTCTGTTTTGCTGTTTGAACTCTCTTGGGGCCGGAGTTATGAAACAGAAGCAGAGTTCCCCAGGGTCAACCTGGGTTAGTCCTAAAAGACATTTAGTGCTGACAGATTAGTATGTCTCCATCACCGTTTGGAACCACAGACGGTAACTCATTTAATATAATAAATAATGTATGGAGATATACCCATCTCATAGAGCTAGAAGGGACTCTGAAAAGTCATTGAGTCTAGCCCCCTGCCTTCACTAGCAGGACCATATACTAATTTTGCCCTAGATTCCAAAGTGGCCACCTCAAGGATTGAACTCTCAACCATGAGTTTAGCAGGCCAATGCTCAAACCACTGAGTGAGCCCTTCTACTTTAGCTTGTAAATAACCCTCATTTCTTTTTCCTAGTTAATGAACCTTTAATTAGCTTATTACAGGATTGGCTACAGGCATTGTCTTTGGTGTGAGATCTAAGGTGCAAACTGAGCTGGGTTAAGTGACTGGTCTCTTGGGACTGGGAGTAAACTGAATATTTTGTGCTCTTGGTGTATAGCAACCAACTATCACTAAGTCCAGCTCGCCGGGATGGCAAGACGGACTGGAATGCCCAAGAGGGCTGCCTGGGACTCCAGGGTCAGACAGTTATCGTATTTCAGGAGTCCACATTTGTTACTGGATGGGTGAAATCTAATTACAGGGCATACCACCAGTTTGCAGTGTTTGCCCTGCTTTTTGACAGTCTGCCCTGAGGTTGTGAACCATGCCAGACAATGTGATGGTGTTGTCTCCAAATTGTATAAGCTTCCTCTCCATTAGCCAAGTCATTAATGAAAATATTGAGTAGTCCCAAACCCCAGACTGACCCCTGCAGAACCCCGCTAGATACACCCTCCCAATTTGACAGCAAACCATTGATAACCACTCTTTGAGTATGGTCTTTCAACCAGTTGTGCACCCACCAGAGAGTAATTTCATCTAGACATCATTTCCCTTGTTTGTTTATGAGAACATCATGTAGAACTGCATCAAAAGCGTTACTCAGAAAAATCCCTGAGCCCCAGCTCGGTTTGGTAAATCCATGCTCCCTAGCTGCATTTGCTCCCCCAGCTACGTTACTCTCCTCTATCTGGTTCCAAAATCCTGCGGAGCTGCCAAGGAAAATTGACATTTTGGCCTTGTCTCTCACTGGGCAGCACAGCCCAACTGCCTAGCACTTCCCAAGGCCCCGCTGGGTGCTAGGCCTCCTCACAACGGTGTTCAGCTCAGGCTAGCGCTCATTGTCATCCCAGAGCCCAGCTGATCTTGGGCTCACCAGCAGCACAATCACAGGATGGCTGCTGTCTGGAAGGCCTGGTGCTGACCACCAAAGTGAGAGGTGATTTGCCCATGATCTCACTGAAGGACAGTTCAAATGTGAACGCAGGTTCCCTGCTGGGGTGTGCGCGTGTGCGGGTGTGTGTGTTAAAAATGGAAAAATCGTCAATTTAAGTAAAGAAAATGTCTATTAGGATGTGACTCTATATGTTCCAGCCGAGATGTTTATCAGGAGTAAATTTGTATGACTGAATTCTAGAGAACCCCTGAAATTTCTAGTGTAAAAGAGAAACACTGATTTGTTCTTAACACACGTGGGAGTGGCAGGCACTATTGTAACACTATCTAGTCAGGGCTGGCTCCAGGTTTTCTGCTGCCCCAAGCAGCGGGGAAAAAATACCCAGTTGATCGGCGGCACTTCGGCAGTAGCTCAATCACGCCGCTCCATTCTTTGGCGGCAGTTCAGCAGCGGGTCCTTCACTCCCTCTCTTCCTCTTTGGTGGCACTTCAACGGCAGCTCAAAGAGGAAGAGATGGACTGGGGGACCCGCCGCCGAATTCCCACTGAAGACCCGGACGTGCCACCCCAATAGCAGACGGAGTACTGCCCCTTTGGATTGGCTGCCCCAAGCACCTGCTTCCTTCACTAGTGCCTGGAGCCAGCCTTGTATCTAGTATATATTTCTCTGCTACCTTTTTGCTTTGAGAGGTAAAACATACTTTATGCCTGAAATGCTCCATATTTATGGGCATAATGAATCTTTCCCCGCAGTGGCATTATGACCACTCCTGGTGTATTTCATGTTGCTTCCGGGAGGAGAATGCAATACTTTACGTAACCATCACATTAACATGTATCCTTTTGTGAACTCTTATTGAAATATCATGGGGGGAGTGAGGCGCAAAGCCATAGCAGCACCCTGAGGTGCAATTACTGGAAAACTTGAAGGAAACATTTGGACTCAGGACAAAAGAGAACTTATGAACATACGAGTCTTTTGGGAATCAGCTTAAGGCAAATGGCATAGAAAAATGAAGAGAGAAAGGATCTGCAGATGAGCCTTGCAATTGGCACTGTTATGGAAACACAGTCACGGGACTAGAATTCAGCAGCTTCATTGCAAAGGCAAACAACAAAAATGACACAATATTACATTCGTTAAAAGTAGAAAATACGCCACTACAAATGAGGGACAGAGCATCTGACAGCAAATTTGGAGTATGCTGAGGTTGTCAGCGCTTTGGGGCAGGGACTGCCTTTTCGTTCTGTGTCTGTACAGCTCCTAGCACTGTGGGGTCCTGCTCCAGGACTAGGAATCCCAGATGCGATGGTGATATGCATTGCAAATAATAATAGCTCCAAGAAAGACTGGGTAGAAAGTGTAACCCTGGATAAAATAGAATCTGGTTTTTCCCAGTACTTCATCTTGAAGGTGTTATAGTGCGTTTTATAACACAACAGCTACTGCAGCTCAAGGTCTTCCCTCAGATATACATACCTGCTGCCCCATTGACATCCTTATCTGAATGGTGCCCAGCATTGGTACAGCAGGGGAATTCAGTGCTGTATGGACAAAGGGAACAATTATCATGTGCTCATCATTTGGCTTTGCTGGTTCTAGCTTCTTATTTACAGAGCTCCATTGACGTCAGTGGACTTACGTCATAACTGAGAGGAAAGTTTGGCCCAATGACGTTCGGCATCCATTTCGCTAACAGAGGGAAGGCAGCACAAGGACATTGGCTACTCATTTTGGAAAGTGTTGGGGTATCTTACTCCTGAGATGGGCAGATGGGGCCTGTGACCTATATCTCTGACAGCCACGCCAGCCTCATACAAACCCCGACCTGCTGAATTCCAGGTAGACCATTACCAGCTTAGCCATTCTGACAAGGAGAAGTGGGGACAGGATGTGCCAGCATGAGCCCAACTCCAGGAAACGGTGTGAGAAGGATGAGCTGCCAAAGCACAAATTTCAAGGGACAGGGGCTGAGCAAACTGGATTTGCTCAAACAAACCTGGACCCCAAAATGAACCCAACCACCTGGAGTTGTCACAAATTTCCCCGTGTTCCTTCATTTCTTGGTGTTGGTTGAGTCCTCATAGGCCAGGCCATTCCAACATGCTCCCAGGCAGAAAGGACCAGGTTGTTGTGGAAAGACCCGTTCCTGTGAGATTTGATGCCAAGATTCTAGACCAAAGAGGTTGGGATGAGCTCTAAAACAACTGAGCTTCAGACCTCTTGTGGTTTGTTCAGTTCCTCGCAGCTTTAACAACTCTACCAGAGACAGTCTGCTCTGCTGAATTCTCCCCGTGATTTGGCCAACACTGCCTGCAAAAGAGGGGCGGGAACTGTGCCAGAGAGAAGGCAAATTCTGTGAGCCTTTGAGAATGAGGGGGGAATGAGTTCCACCCACTGCCTCTCCTCTGGGGACACCCTCTACATGCCCAGGCACCGGTGACCTTGGCAAGGTTTATATCTGATCCAAGAGGAAAGGGCACAATCTCTTGGCCATCTGAAGATGAGAATTGGCTTGTCTGGCCACTGGCTCTATCTGATAGTCCAGGAACAGAGATTAATCCAAGACCCAAGACTTCAAACTGCTATCAACAATCAAGAGACAAAATTCCTCAGCTGAGGGCACAGTTACATCCCATACTGGTTCCTCCAAGTATCTTCCTCTGCCAGCAAGCAGCATATCTGTCTCCTCCATTCTGAGCTGAAGCCAGCTAACTTCCATCAGCTCCTTTGGCCAGGGTGAAAAATACATAAATCAATTCACTACAGTACCTAGAAAATGTCTGTCATTGTCTAATTACATTAGTTGCTGCATAGCTGGCGTATGGCTGTGTTATGCCTCCTGTCCCTTCCTGAATGATACATTTGTCCTTGGCACTGCTATTATAGCATTGTACCAGCAATGCTGATGTTTGTTATTAATTAATTCATTCATTAGTATTATGGCAGTGCCTAGGAGCTGATGTATTAATTTAGATGGACTAGATGGGCCAAAGGTGTTAATATAACCCAGTCAATGTCCAACATTAAACAGTTTTAATCAAGGTTCAGGGTTTGGCAAACAAATACGTCATTAGGCCATGTCCTTTTAACATTTTATGAAAGATGAAAGAAGGAAAATCAGTTAAAGCATTTGAAATGTAAAGTGTTAAATAAAGCGTCCATTTTAACAGCATCCCTGCTTGTTCTCTTTTCCTTTAGCTGGAGAGTTTTAGAAGGAAAAGCCCACTCGTTGGACAGTCTCGTAGATGGTATCAGAGCTGGTAATAACTGTCCATTGGGGGAAAGGGAAGTGAGTTGAGATGGGCTGGAACAGTTGTTGCAGCTGCTGTGGTGACAGTTCGAGCCTGTTTAAACTCAGGTCATGTTTGGGGTCCAGCTGGAGCTGGTAGAGATGTGGCATTATCTGGATCCCTCTCTCTGGCCTGATCTTGTCAGGACAGCTCTCAGAATGAGGACAGCGAAGATCAGGGTTCCCTCTAATTTTTCCCACCCATGCATGGAATGAATTTTTGTGATGTGCACCAATATGGAGGTGACGTGTGATACATCTCCATATTGGTGCACATAGCAAAATTCATGCGGTGGGGGTGGGGCTGAGGAGTTCGGAGTGTGGGAGGGGGCTCAGGACTGAGGCAGAAGGTTGGGGTGTAGGGGTGTGAGGGCTCCAGCTGGGGGGGTAGGCTCTGGGGTGGGGCCGGGGATGAGAGATTTGGGGTGCTCCGGGGCTAAGGCGGGAGAGAGAAATCTCCCCAGCACTCTCTCCTCGCAGCAGCACCAGGGCTGACGGGGAGAAGAGCCTCTCCCTGCCCCGGGAGCTTTGGGGCTGAGACTGCAGGATAGGCGCCCCTCCCTCAGTCCCAGCAGGTCCAGGCCAGGGCTGGGTTCGGGCCGGAGGAGGGCTGCCCCTCGCCCGGCAGGTCAGGTCAGGTTCCCTGAGCACTGCGTGGCGCTAAATAGGCTGCTGCATGGCCGCAGAGCTGTGCAGCTTACAGGGAACTTAAGTGAAGGTTGACGGTTCCAGGAGACAGTTGGGGTGGCAGCCATGTTGGTGAAGCTCCCTCCAGTAGCCTCTGTCTGTTCTTCCATAAAGGCCCAAAAAGGGAGCGATGGGTGGAATAGCTCCTCCCCTTGTTGTTTTGTCGACCAATTAGGCCTAGTTTCTGACACATCGACTTTGGTTCATTGATTTCCAGACCCACATTTTCTTGGTTACCACGCATGATCTTAACACAGTCTTGAATCATATCTGCAGACCCTTTCATTTAGACTAATTCCATTTTTCTGTCTCCTTTTCATGCCTTTCCCCATCAACATTTGTCAGTAGACTCATTACAGACTTTACGGCCAGAGGAGATCATCTAGTCCGATCTCCTGCACATTTCAGGCCACAGAACCTCACCCCACCCATGCCTGTAACAGACCCCTGACCTCTGGCTGGGTTACTGACATCTTCAAATCATCATTTAAGGACTTCAATTTACAAAGAATCCACCACTGACACGAATTTAGACCTGAAAGTGACCCGTGACCCATGCTGCAGAAAAATCCCCCAGGGTCTCTGCCAGTCTGACCTGGGGGGAAATTCCTTCCCAACCCTAAATATGAAGATCAGCTAGAGCCTGAGCATGTGGGTGAGACCCACCAGCCAGATATCTGGGAAAGAATTCTCTGTAGTAACTCAGAGCCCTCCCCAGCTAGTGTCCCATCACCAGCCATTGGAGATATTTACTAGCATCAGTCACCGATGGGCCACATGCCATTGTAGGCAATCTCATCATACTATCCCCTCCGTAAACTCATCAAGCTCAGTCTTGAAATCAATTAGGTTTTTTCACCCCCACCCCCACCCCCTGCTCCCCTAGGAAGGCTGTTCCAGAACTTCACTCCTCTACTGGCTAGAAACCTTTGTCCAAGTTCAAGCCTAAACTTCCTGATGGCCAGTTTACATCCATTTGTTCTTGTGTCCACACTGGTGCTTAACTTAAATAACTCCACTCCCTCCCTGGCATTTATCCCTCAGATGTGTTCTAAGTTATCGTGACATCTGATGAGCTTTCACCTATTTTTACAGTTCAACTTATGATTAGAGTTAATGTGAGGGTCCAATTATCATGACAGACCCCAGCCACGGACATGGACCCAATGTGCTAGCTGCTGTATAGACACAGACTGAAAAGCCAGTTTTTGCCCCAAAGCACTGACAATTTCAGTAGAAGACAAGAGAGAATGGATGAATTCAGACCAGCTGATGGGGGGTACAAGGCAATATTGGTCAGCATGGCAGGCAGGGGTTGCAACACACCAGCTAGGGTGACCAGATGAGATGATGAAAATATTGGGACACGTAGGGGGTGGGGGTCTGCTGGAGGAGCAAAAAAAAAAGCCACTGCTGACAGCAGAGCAAAATGTCGGGACAAATTGCGACCAAAGATCGGTAGGGACGCAGGACAACCACCCAAATATCGGGACGGTCCCGATTTTATCGGGACATCTGGTCACCCTAACACCAACTGCCTCACCCTTACTGTGCATGAGGCATTTTTCCTAAAAGCCCTGGCTTTTGAGGTTAAGGGGAAACTGGCTTATGCAGGCACTTAATGCACAGTACATATCCCAGGAGCACCACAGATAAACCCTTGTTAGTGACTCTTAGCCAGAAGGATGCCAGTGTGCCTTCTTCGAGGGCTGGGACCAGCTCAGGAGGGGGAGCAGCGGAACCAGACATCCTGAGCGATGAATCAGACCCTCAAATCTGAACAACCCCCCATCTTGGAAATACCTCCGTCCCTGCTGTGCAGGTGAGGCCCATCTCTGATCCCTCCCTATCCTGTCTTTCTCATGTAGCTTTGGGATCAAGCCACTAGGAAAATCTAGGTAAGGGACACTTAATTGTCTGGATTAAATACCAACTCCAATGACCGAGTTCAATGGCGTGATGGGGCCAGGGGATACAGAGCTGCCCAGGGAGGTGAAAGGGTTAAAGTGGTGCAGGGTTAGGCTCAAAGGTCATCATGATTGTGTGCTAACACAGCGCAGCCACTGTTGCTGTCAGCGCCCGCTGGCCCAGCCTCTCTCTGTCAAAGGGAGCTCTGACGTCACGGCGTTTCTTGGGAGGGGGCAAAGATTTTTATGGTGGATGCACAGAAACGGGCAAAAGGAGTCTGAAAAATTATTTCATTCAACTAAACTGCCTCTGCCCTGAAACAAAGCCAGTTACAGAGCAGCTGGG
This sequence comes from Gopherus flavomarginatus, assembly GCF_025201925.1. Classification (NCBI taxonomy): domain Eukaryota; kingdom Metazoa; phylum Chordata; order Testudines; family Testudinidae; genus Gopherus; species Gopherus flavomarginatus. The sequence continues at coordinate 125,503,427 of NC_066619.1, forward strand.
ATCATGTTTCTTTTGCTTAATGAGACTAATTGCATCATTGTTGGTCTGTGCGGGCATCCAGCTCTCTCACCTTCCGTTTCATGGTCAGAAGGCAAGAGCTGGACAACGGGAGGCGTTTCAAACCTGCCTGTATTCTCTGCAGCATGTTTTTTTCCGATGATTCATCAATTATTCTGACAGGAGCCTTAGCAGTTGAGGCTCAGCAACAAATTAAGGCGAAATTGGCACATAACCTTTTGTTTGTTAGGAAAAATCTTAGATTCTCCGTCTTGAACTTTGCAGAGTACGTAATGATGCTCTGGAGGAAATTAAAACAATAACCGGCCACGTGTTCGGCTCACGTCAGCCAGCAGGAATTTCAATTTCACCCATTTTGGAAGAGCACGTTGTGTGCCCTCACTACGGCCCCGAACCAGAGGAGCTCTGTGATCCCGCTGCAGCTCCTCATTTCCCACCGAAACCCTGGGTCAGGAGGGGCTGTCAGTTCCTGCAGGGGCTGGAGAAGTTATGTGCCCCTGCCAATTATTGGGGGGAGGAGTATGCCCCTGCTTGCCCCACCTTCTGCATGCCCCTGTAAGCCAGTATTGCTCCATTGATGTCCAGAGAGCTACACCAATTTGCTCGAGCTTAGGATCTTACTAGGACAAGTTCTATGGCCTCTGTAGGGCAGGAGGTTCAGACTAGAGGCTCACCATGGCCCTCTCTGGCCTTAAAGTCTGTGAATCTGAGCCAGTATTTCTAGCTGAGTGACCCAGTGGAACATGTTTTTCCCTGTAAGCAGAAGTGACGATCTCCAGTTGAACACAGCTCCATGGAAGACCAGGAATCTAACGTGACTCGGTGCAACAGGGGTTATCTGAATGCCTTTGAGAATCAAACACTGCCTGTAAAAAAATGTGACAGCTGGGACGGGAAAGAAAGAGCAAACCTCTGGGCCAGTGCACCGCTACTCCAATATAACACGACCCAATATAACATGAATTCAGATATAAGGCGGTAAAGCAATGCTCTGAGGGGATGGGGCTGCACACTCCAGCAGAACAAAGCAAGTTTGATATAATGCGGTTTCACCTATAATGCGGTAAGATTGTTTGGCTACCGAGGACAGCGTTCTACTGAGGTAGAGGTGCATTTCCAAAGGTGAGGCTTGGCGGTGGGTGCCTCTCCGCTGGGTAACTTTAAAGGAGGTGGGCTTGTGGGTTATGAAAACTCCAGTCCTGGTAGGGTTATCTGCTGAGCACCACGAACACCAGAGACCTTCCTCACATAAATGGAACCAACATAACATTAAAAGGGAAAAGCTGCTGCTCCTGTCAAGTTTCACCAGCCTGCTCAGTTCAGAGGCAATGCCCCAGTAACAGCCCCAGCTCCACTGCAATGGGCCATTTACCCAGTCTCAGATTGGCGCAGTAGGCCTGATTCTCCTTCGCACTGGGGCCCCTTTCTGCTGCTCCTTAGTGGAGCTGCAAATCAGACATTTTCACTATATGCTCTGGACTATGAACTTGCCTTCCCTAGAGGGATGAGTTGGCCTTTTAGGAGATGTGACCTTATTTGCATTTCATAGGAGAAAGGCCTCTAGGAAATGTGACCTTATAGACATATGGCCTGATCCTGCAAACCTGTAGGCCCACGATGTTCCTGCAAGGCATCCCTCTTGGAGACAGGAAAATTAGAAATGAATAGCAGTCGATGTGAAAGACAAGAAGCAATGGAAACAGGTGAGTTAGCTTCGGGTTTCTCTAGGAGCATGGCAAGACTCTCTAGGCTCTGCCTGAGCTGCCAGCAAAACACATTTGTGAGATTTCCAAAAGCTTTTGTGCCTTTTAAACTTTGATCTATATAGAATTTCCTGCTCTTATAAAAGCTGCTGTTTTCCTTAAGCCCCAGCTCCTGGAGTCCTGTGATTATATGGGAACCTCAGCTTTCATTTTAAAAAATGTAACTGTCTAGTCCTCGTGGTTGCAAAGAAAAGCTTGAAAACATGATCCCAAATGTTACTCTGATGGCTCAGAAATCAGAAGGCAAGTGGAACCCCACATTTATTTTTTAATCTTCTGATTTTTTAGCCAATCTCATGATATTTTGGGAGATGATTTACGACTTTCCAAGGTTCAGAGCTGGCAATACTGTCTACATGTATTTGCCATATAGGTCCTGTGAAACCCCAAGGGAATCCGGTCACCTCCACCAGTAAGCTGTTTAGTTATGCATAAACCAATTAATATTTCCTGCTACGAAGTCCTGCTCCAATTCTCATTTTCCCGAAGAAAATTTCCCTGCTTATGCTGCTCTGACAGCGTGATGAGAATCACGCCGGAGTGTGTACCTGGAAAATCTGAACGTACTTGTCCGACAAACAAGGTCACAGTTCCTGAAAGCGTCTCTGCTCTGTAGGGGGCCAGTCCTGTGAACACTATGGGACTGCAATGTCCACACACAAGTTTGCGCTGGTTTACCTAACCTGTCTGTGGATACTTCTTTTGGTCTGAGAGTGGCTTATTTTGAGTTATCTGACATCTGCTCCTAATCCACTCAGGCAAAAGTGCAAGAAACTGGATTTAAATTGAAATCAGAGTGTTCACGCAGCCTCTTGCAACCGTTTACCGAACTGGTATAAAATCACATCTCCAGTTAAACCAGTGCATTTCTGCATGTGAACAAGCCCTTTCTCTGGTTTGAGGACTTGGTGGCTGAGGGTGAATCATATGGATAGACACACGCAGGTGACCATCAAGGAAGAGTTCATGGACAGGTGGGCAGCACGGACAGGTGCTGCTGAACTCTGAAAATTGGAACAGCTGGTGGAATAGTCTTTTCCTTTCTTTGAGGTGACCTGTTGCTTCTCATCTAACACCACCAACAAACAGTGTCCAAGTGCCAGGGGTCTTGGATTCCTCCCTCTGCACAGGAAGGCACTAGATGGCTAATGTGAGCTTGGCTGGGAGGGGGAGGGCTTTGAACATCTTTCTTGTAACCCAATGAAAAGGGACTTCTTAGATACATACAGGATTCCAATACACGGAGAACGTGCCTCAGGGCTGAGAGAATGCCTACGCCCAGCAGCCCTGGGCAAAATGATCCCAGCAGCTAGATACACAATATTGGGTGGGCTCATAATATAACTAGGACACCAAGGAAAGTTCTGCCCCTCAGAGGCAGGGCTGGGGTGACTGCAGCTCCCCACTGGAAGAGGAACAAGAGGCACAGAGCCTTCTCCCCTAATCCATTGCCAGTCACACAATGTGCCCAAGTCCTATTTACCTTCAACAGAGGTGGCGGATGACAACAGCAGAACAAACCTTCTCAGACCAGTTCAGCTCTAGCTGCTGTCAGCTGGAGCCAGTCCCTCCAGGGTGTTCTCCATATTGGGCCCATCTGGGTGCAGTGACCATAGCCAGGGGAGCCAGACTCTCAGCATTTAACCCCTTCGTCAAGTCAGGGAGCTTCACAGTAAACAATTCACAAGATGCATTTTGCCGCCACCTCTGCTAAGTGAGAGGCTCAGATTCTGGCTTATTCCTTCTATGGCGATGGGGTTTGCCTGAGAACCTCAGGGATCTGTGTGTAAAGAATTCCACAGAACGAGGAGACAGCACTCTCCAGCTGTGCACAGCTGGGTGGGCTGGTACGTACGCTGTGAGAGTGTAGGAGAGAGAGATTCTGGATTGCCTTGATCCCTTTGGCTGGACAGTCTCGCTGGATGGCCGGGCCTATACATCCCCCTGGCTGTAATGTGTAAGGCCCTGTCTATATAAGGGAATGGTAACGGTACCTGTACAAACACCCAGTGTGGGTGTCATGCACTGGCGTAAAGTGAGGCTTGCTGCAGTGTGACTTCTGGCCCCACAGCAAGACCTGCTTCACAGCGGTCATTGGCCATGCACAGGGGTCATTGCATGGGTCTCGCAGTGCTGGCACAGGAAGCTCCAATGTACTCGTACCCAAGAGAACTGAAGCCTGGAGACCTGCCTCCCACCCCACACAGCCCCACTGCGATCAACAGATCACTCAGGCCTCAGTCAGGAGACAGTCTGGCTCCAGAGGGTGAGGAGGGGGCTCTATGAGGCAGCATGAGCTGAATTTGGTACAGGATAGATTGTCAAACTGCTCGCAACCTAGAAAGGTGAGGCTGGTCCTCCAGGACTGCTGTGCCCAGGGCCATCATGACAGCATTCTGCATGAGCTCTGTCTCAGGCTGGTCACTGAGCCAAGCTTTTGCCTGAGAAGTAGTTACTCCCAATAAGGCAAGGGGAGCAAGCTCATTCCGGGCGAGGAAGAACAGGCCTCTGCTTTTCCCTGTGAGGACAGTCGGTAACGCTCATCTTGTAAAGGCACACAGCAGCCCTGCTGGAATCAGAACAGGGCCTTTATCACTGCCCACTGCCCACCGAGGGAAGACAGGGCACAAAAGATACTCCAAAGGGAGCTGAGCTGAAAAGCCTCGGTTTCCTCACCTGTAAAATGGGGATAAAGATAGTGGCCTCCTTTGTAAAGTACTTGGAGATCTACTGAAGAAATGCTATCTAAGAGTTAGAGATTACTATTATTGTTATATTTCTTAGAAGTACATCTTGGGAAATTATATAGCAACCTGAATTTGAGTAATCCAAGTTATTAGAGAAAGCAGAGAAGCTGAAGATAACATTTAAAGCATTAATGCCTGTTATGCTTTATAGACCCACTTTGAAAATGATAAAGTTTGGACAAATTTGCATAAAGGTATTGGGCAATATTTTCTATAAACATTTTCTATTACTTCAATGGTCCAGATAAAAACCCTGGGGGTTTTGGTCTTAAAAAGGTGAAATTGTATCATCAGAATTAAAAAAGGAAGATCAACATGGTGGAGTAGATCCTTGGTTGGTTTAAACTGGCATAACTTCAGGAACATCCCTGGAGTGACACCAGCTTGTACCAGCTGAGGATCTAGCCCCGTATTATCACTTCAGTCGGTCCTGATGTTCCTCTTGAATGTCCTTTGGATCCAGAGAATGTACAGAAAGATAAGAATGGATTTTAATGTATACTGAAGAACAAGGAGAAAAAATGTTATAGTGGCAGGAGATTTGGAGATACATGACAAGTAACTAATCAGTTCAAACGTGAGACCCTGTTGTATTCATGGTCTCTTGACTCTGCCCGGTCCAGCAGTTATAAAGGTGTGACTGTAGTGCAATCAGAGTGTGACTGAGGTATGACTGTAGTGCAATCAGAGTGTGACTGAGGTGTGACTATACTGCAATCAGAGTGTGACTGAGGTGTGACTGTCCTGCAATCAGTGTGACTGAGGTGTGACTATACTGCAATCAGTGTGACTGAGGTGTGAATGTAGTGCAATCGGAGGGTCTGACTGTACTGCAATCAGAGTGTGTGACTGAGATGAGACTGTACTACAATTAGAGTGTCTGACTAAGGTGTGACTGCAGTACACTTGAAGTGTGACTGAGGTGTGACCATACTGCAATCAGAGTGTGACTGTAGTGCAATCAGAGGATGTGACTGTAATACAATCAGAGTGTGACTGATGTGTGACCATACTGCAATCAAAGTGTGACTGAGGTGTGACTGTAGTGCAATCAAAGGGTGCGGCTGAGGTGTGACTGTCGTGCAATCAGAGTGTGTGACTGAGGTGTGACTGTAGTGCAATCAGAGGGTGCGGCTGAGGTGTGACTGTCCTGCAATCAGAGTATGTGACTGAGGTGTGACTGTCCTGCAATCAGAGTGTGTGACTGAGGTGTGACTATACTGCAATCAGGGGGTGTGATTACAACTTCTGTAGCCATATGTATACAGGCCCCAGAGCACTGAAGCTGCAGCAGCACCAGCTCACTCCATGAATAATTACCCAGGGGTCGGGGCAGCTTTGCTCCTTCAGGAGCTGAGCTAGCTAGATAAAAGCTACCTTGGGTAGATCAACTGGAGCTCCAATCACACCCTATGACTGCGGTTCAGACATGCCCTGAGAGGCAGTCCTCAGAGTTACAGCATTCACTGAACTTCACTCCTTGTTCTGTAACAGTCGAGGACAATGTAATTAAACAGAAGAGCCTGTGGTTTCCCTAACAGCTCAGGCTAATAATCCTGCTGTATTTCATTGGATGTTTGTACATTGCCATCGTGAGCAAGTGCTCATTTCCACCCCCACTGTAACGCCTCAGCCCCTCTTAAAAGCCTTTTAGCCGCAATTAGCGCCAGGACGTGTAATGGAGAGAGTGCTGTTAATGTCTTCACCTTGGAGAACGTGTTATCTCATCCTTTCCTGTCTCTCTCTCTCTCTCTCTAATGTCACTAGGTTAAAGCCATGGCCAGTGGAGATGCCTACACACACAGGGCTTCCTTCGGAGAGCACTTACTGAGAAGGCTGGTCTTAGAGGACGTAACTGGTGTGCGGTGCGGTCACTCCCTGCTCAGCCTGCACATGGTAACAGGCAGGGAGGTAAATTGGAGAGTCAGTGGTGGCTTGTGCACTGATCTGCCTGACGGTCAGGGGCAGATTGCAGCTGTTATGCAGGTGGGGAACTGAGCCCAGGAGCCCCTACAAAGTGACCCATCTGTACTTGCTGCGCTTGGGCACCACAGCTGCTCCCTGCTATTCCCCACCACAGCCTCCCAGCACCTCACAGTCATGGGGGGGTATCTACCCTGTGCTGGCTTGACAACCAAGGGGCTGATGCAGGAACTGCCTGCCAGGCTGATGGGTGGCCTCAGAGCAGCAGGAGATTAAATCGGCTGGGATGCTGAGGGGCAGGGCAGCTGCCAGAGGAGCTGGCAGGCTGGAGTCAGAAAGTCCTGCAGCAAGCTGATGGGGAAGCCACCCAGAGACGGCCCCAGAGCAGAGACCCGACTGGATCTCTGGCCGGGGGAAGCCCATAGAAACCCAGGGAGATAGGAGCAGGCTCAGGGCCAGCAGGAGGAGTTGTGGAGGTCTGATTCCACCTGCCTGGTTTCAGGGCCCTGAGCTGGAACGCAGTGGAGTAGGTGGGCCTGGATTCCCCTGCCAAACGCTTACCAGTGGCTGAAGAACCAAAGAGGCTTCCAGACACCCTGAGGACCAGGCCCAGCTGACCTACCAATTATAAGGGGAAACCCGCACACTCCGGTAGGACTGAAACTAACCCCTCCGCAGCCCAGAATGGGACTGTCCTAGAGACCCAGGTAAGAGGAGCTGACTGACCACCCCGCCAGACATTGCAGACTCTGTGCAGTTCTCCGTCAGACCAAAGGGGGCGCTGTTGTATTAGCACACCAGCCCTCACTCAGGCACCATGAATTCCCACAACACACCTGTGTGAAAGGGAAGGCTCATCAACACATGGAAGTGGGGGAGCGAGGCGTGGAGAGGAAATGATTGATTTACCCAGGTCACCCGGAGCAGAGGAGGGAACAGAGCCCAGATCCCCTATGTGCCAGTCCGGTGACTTCACCACAAGCCCACCCTGTGCCTTTGGCTGGACATAGACTGAACATCCAGCCAGACATAGGTACAGATCGATCTGGAAACTAAGTCCCTTTGGACAGGGACAACAGTAAATTCACATACCCACATCAGGTCAGGTGTCTGGAAGCAAACGTACAACATCTTTCAGACGCAGAGCCCTTGTGCTGAGCTATTGCAGATGGCATTCATCATCACTTCAGCAACCCCATAAAACGTATCTGGCCTGGTTCTGATACCCGTACTCTGCGAAGGATCCCACAAAAGGCAATAGTGGAGCGAGGAGCTGTTCTGGAGTCCATCCCTGTGAGTGGTGTGAGGTTAGACAGTTGTAAATTGGCAGCTAGCAGTTCTTCGTTCCAGACCTGGCAAACACAGACTCATTTTGTAGCCCTTATGCCAGGCCTGTGGTCCTGCTGAATTGGTGTCCAGTGAATGTAGGATCATGTCAGGGCAACTGCTTAGCGCTGTGTGGGACAGATCTCCTTGCCAGGCCCTTGCTGAGCAATCCACACTCTGTTGTACAGGTGGTGGAGGCCGGTCCTGGATGGTATCACCAGAGTCCGAGACCTCCTGGGCTTCAGGTAGTAGGATTGTATGTATGCGTGGTGCTAACCTGGCTGGTCCATGGGGCTGCCCACACTGCATGGTGCCAGCCCTGTGCTCCAGGAGGCGAGGACAGCATCGCCACCCAAGCAGGTCCAGTTGAAGGGTCTTCCCCATCCGCCCCACACCCCTGACCCTCTGGTCATTGAGCTGCTGCCTCCCAAGCCCCCTCACAGCCAGCTCCAATGTACTACCCGAGCAGGCTGAATGCCACTCTGTCAGCTTCTCTCTGAACCAGGCCTCGCAAGCTCCTCTATGTGCTCATTCACTCCCACACTGGCCACTTCCTCGCCCTCATGTCCTGCCCTGATACCAAGTGGCAGGACTTGCTGCCGCCTGTGGAGGGCTGACAGGCTTCACAGAGTCTCCTGATGCTGACTGCCCATTCTGTGCACTTCTCCAGCTCCTCTGGGGTGCGCTGAGGCCCTGGTTGCACTTTTCCCCACTTCTTCTCAATTGCACCTATTCCATCCATGGTGCCACAAGGTGGCAAGACCTCCTCACCCACCTCCTCCCAGCACCATCCAAGATGCCCACCCACAAGACGGGAGGAGGAAGCTTGGCAGGGGGGGTGGTCGGTGACAGTGGTACCTGTTTCCATTCTCTACTAGTTTTGTGTCTCCAGGCAGAGTTCCTCTGAGCAGCGTCCACTGACTCCCTGAACTCTTCACAGAACTCTGGGCACCGTCTGGGGTTCTTTGCTCAATGTCCTCATCTGGTGCCCTTGTTTTGAGCCGTTGACCATCAGTCCTGTCTCTGTTTTTTCATTTGTTGTCCCTGGCAGTTAGTTGTGTTCTGGGCCTTGTGTCTCCTCCCTCAGTTGAGGGGATGGGCCTTGAGATTTGGGTGGCTCTGGGCCCACCTCCACCCAACGTTGGGGAGCTACTTAGATTCACACTACACGAGGCATGGGTCATCATGCTGCCATTGAACTGGATGCAAAACTCCAATTAACTTCAATGGGAGCAGAACCTGACCTAGTCTAGTTATGCCAGGGGTTCCCAAACTAGGGGTCGGGACCCCTCAGGGGGTCACCAGGTTATTACATGAGGGGGGGAATTGTGAACTGTCAGCCTCCACCCCAAACTCCGCTTTCGCGCCAGCATTTATAATAGTGCTAAATATTTAAAGTGTTTCTAATTTGTAAGGGAGGGAGGGGCTTGCTGTGTGAAAGGGTTCACTAGCACAAAAGTTTGAGAACCACTGATTTATGCTGACTTGTTCTGCCACTTCTCAAGCCACAAAAGCTGCTACCCTGACACAGCCTGTGCTGGTTCATGTGGTCTGATGATGCAAATCTGTTTCCATCAATAAAAGCTTGAAATGGAACTTCTGGCCCCGGAGATCATTAAACACAATCCACTGCTAAATAGCACTGGTGTCTTGAAGAACCTTAGGGAAAACAGATCCATGTGGAAAATGATCTTGTACTCGGTCAATAATGTGGCATAGGACAAGAGAAATATAAGGCAATGTGATCTTTAAAAAATATGGGATTTTCCTTTGACATGATCACAATATGTGTTGTCCAGGCAAAAAAAGCAGTTGACCTGATCACATTTCAGTGAAGTGTAATGGTTCCAACCTTGACTATGAAGAGAAGAAACCTGGACCACTTCTAGAAAGATTGCCACTGCAAAGATCAAGGTTTTCCCTACTACTCCCCTGCAGATTGTTCACTTTCATTAAAGGCTCCTCCTCCAGTTAAAGTAGAATGCCAGCTTCCAAGAGAAGCCCCTCCCTCATGCAGTTGCTCATAATGGTAGAATGCGCATTTTTTTTGCGCTGACATTTTCCATTTTCTCCTGTTTTTTGTTTCAAAGTACACACACAATGAGCTGAGCCAGTTGTGAGTGATCAGAGATCGAAAGGGCCCGTTTCCCCCATACGTGCCACTCAGAAACGTGTGCTGAAGCTAGAAACTGGGCTTATTTGCTAGCTCTCATTGAGTTTTGAAAGGGAATCCACGTCTGAAGAGCATCACTTGAGTAGTTTTCAGGTTAACTTGCCAGCAATTAAATTTTGCCCATACACATTAGAACTTTTCTATTCCTTCCCTCCCACACACAGCATTTTGAGGAGGAATTCTTCAGGGCACAGCAGCTCAAAGGGCTGTAAACTCTGCAGAGCAATCTACAAGCTCTGCAGCAACGCACCACATAAGCTCTACGGGTTGAAGAGGTCCAGATCAAGTGCTTATAAGCAGAGGTGCTAAAGGTTTTCAAAATTCCAACAAATGTTTTTTCATGAAAAGCTGTCACTGGTTTCCAGCAAGCTTTGTCAGTGGCCCAAGCCAAGTGGTTCCAGATTTCTACAGGGGGGGTCTGTTCTAGGTCAAAGCCAGCAACTTGAAAAAGAGCAAAGCCAGCTCCATCAAACGACCAGATGGTAACAAGAGAAGATTTCAGAGTCCTGACGATCTGGGCTCGCTGCTAGAAGAGACACTTTAAAAGCACTAGCTGAAGTCTCTGGATAGTTTTAAAGCACATCCCTACAGCCCAATCTCAAGACGACAAAATTGCAGCTAATGAAGGACAAGAAATATCTGGTAACGTCCTGGAAGTATCTCCAGCAGATTCCTAAGCAGGAATGTAGAACCACCAAAGAAGAGCTCACCCCCACAACACCTACCCCAGTTCTCCCTCTGGACCCGGTGCATGCTGGCACATGTTCAATATATCTGACAGGGCACAGATAGCCCTATCTAACAGAGCCAGCTTTTGGGTCCCAGAAAGAGAATCCTTTTAATTTTCTAAACGGAAGTTTCTAATATCCCTTGTGCAGGTGGGCTGTGTGCAGCTGTGGAAATGTAAAATGATGACAACCTGTGTAAGGCCTGGAACAAAACACCTGTGATCTGTTTCTGCAGCAGGAGACCAGGGACTTAAAGATGCCACTCCAAACACAGGCTGTATGTCAGTGCTTAATTTGTGCCAGGGTTTGCCAGGGGTGAGCTCTGGCACCACTAGGCTTGGCAGTTCACAGCCCCGGCACCTCTGGGCTTGCAGCATCCGTTATGAAAATTTAAAAATCGCTTGAGCCCTGGCACCTCTTTCATTACAAAGTAAGCCCTGTGGTGTGTACATTGCACGATATTTCTTCTCTCTGCAGCATTCTGGTCATTCTTCATTACCCCTGACTTTGACTCATTGAGTCTGGATTCTAGCAGAGCCCTCTCGCTGGGGATACACCTCCTTTCCCCCAGTTCCTCAGGCGTAGCATGTTGTTGGGCATAACGCTTTACTGTCAAACCCCAGGATTTTAGCCACTGGCTCAGGCTTATGGGGCATTTCTTGGGCTTGCCTTCGAAACTGCGAGGTTTCCAGGGCTGCAGCTGTGACAGCAGCACTTAGCCAAGCAGAGGAGAGATGCAAAAGTGGGACTCATTTAGGCTGGCTCTGAAGAAGGCAGCTCTAGAGCACTGCGAGATATCCCATTGCCAGCGTCACGGGGAGTTGGGAATATATTGTTTTCCGGAGCAAAAGCCGTCCATTTCTTTTATCGTAGGCAGAAATTCTCGGGAGAAGGGGTCTGCGCTGGGGACTGTGGGCTACTGTGGTTGTGCAGCACCTGGCATAAGGGGCCCCGTTCTTGCCTGGACCCTAGGCACTGCCATAATGAACATGATTCACCATCATCATCAAAGGGGATCAGGAATGAGCGATGGGAACATCTCAGGCTCTGCAGGTCCCCACTGCAGGCAGATCCCCGGTGGCACCGATAACAGGGGCCAGAACTGGCTACCAGAGCCCTCTCACATGAGTTAAAGCCAGATGCTTGTTCAGCTGGTCAGCGCTGCCCGCGGCTAGCACTAGGCGTGACCTCTGCTCTTCACCCAGGCAGCTGCTGTAATATGGATGCATCTGCCACTGCAGCAGCTGCTCTGTGGGCGGGAGGGGAGAGAGCCCTTTCTGCATCCGCTCGCATGGCAGGGGGGAGTGGAGCAGTGATGGTGGGGTGCGGAGGGCCCCTCCCAGCAGCACTGGTGGAAGGTCCCCCTCGGCTTTCATTTCAGCGGGGGTGGAGAGCGCTCAGCACCTCTCGGGACAGGCCCATGAGTGACATATTACAGGAAACAGCCACCCCCAGGCAGGAGCAGGAGCAGGAGCAGGAGCAGGGGAGAGTTAGGGGGTGAAGGGAGACGGATGCACAGTGTAGACACCCTGCAGTTAGTGAGCCCGGAAGGGTGAAAACAGAGGCACAAAATAGAAAAGCCAATAGCTGCCTCGCTAGGCAATTGCCCTCTCTTCGTGACACACCCCATGCTAAACAGAGGGCTGCAGATTGTCACCCAGCACATTTTAAACACACCTCAGTGGTTTGGCACCCTGATGCATGTTAGTCATTTAAAACACAGAGAGAGAGAGAGAGAGAGAGAGAGAGGGAGGAAACTGGAGGCTGTGGGCCAGGTTCCCTTGGGCCATCGTCCGCCCCAGTGCAGCAGAGTGTGACACACTGCCCATTGGAGTTCCTGCTGTGAGCTCCCCAACTTTGCAATGGGGTCAATGGCTGCACAAGATGCAGGACACGGGGGACTCAGTCCCATGGAGGGTTGTAATAGTTTTCTTGATGCTGTTATGCTGAAAGATGCTAGTACCTGCCAGCAGGGCGCTCTCAGCTGCAAAGCTAATCCCAGACCTTGTGAAAGCCAGTGGATGTGCCAAGCACTCACTGCCTCAAGGAAAGGAGCTGCAGATAACTGGGGTGTCTTCCCAAACCAAGGCTGCATGACAGAGCAGAGCTAAGCTGTGTGGATTGAGGGGTTTCCTTGGTGCCAAAGGCAGTGGCTAGGAGATTGGTGGCACGGGCTGTGGGCGGGGGGTGGAGGCAGACATCCAGCAGAAGGAGTTGCGAGTACGACTCTGAGAGGAAGTAGAGAGACAGGGCTTCTTGGGCACAGAGCCTGTTGGAGTGACAGATGTGGGGATTTCTGAGCCAGGAAACGAACTGCGGCTGTTTGTTTCAGGAGAACAGGACTGAGTGCATATTCTTTGTAAACAAGCCAGACTCAATACCAAGAACATATTTGTCTCATATCCCTGATTTCTCTTCCAAATGGAAACTGTACAAGGCCCTGAACACTTGTTAACCTCTGAGGCTGTTGCAACACAATTTGGACCTTGTCTTGACTAGAGGAAAAGGTGCTTTACCAGTCAAGGTAGCTCAGTGGAGCTAGCTTAACTGGACTGAAAACCCCATTCAGCGCTAGCGGGGACACAGTTTGACACCTTCACTCAAACTGCTAACATTGAGCTTTAACTCCATGTTTATTCTCTCCGAAGGGCAGGTGCCAGGAGCTTAAAACAGAGGCTGAAGAGCCGTGCAGGAGTGTTTATGCATTCCCTACATCTCAGCACAGGCCGTGTTTTGGGGGGCAGAGGCTGGCGATCCATGTTTTGTCCCCCACTCGTGGATTCTAAGGTCTGACGGGACCATTCTGACCATCTCATCTTACCCTGCAGAGCACAGGCCAGAAGATTTCACCTGCTGATTCCTGCTTCAAGGCCCCGATCCCACAAACACTTAGACACGTGCCTAACTTTACTACCACAAATGGTTCCACGTAGGGTGAGCATGCATTTTGATTTATCTAGCATCAATTTCAGCTTGGAGCCCCTGGGTCTGGCTGCAGCCTGCGCAATGCAGGATCAGAGCATTGCATAAGTCCAGTGGCCCTAGTGCCCCCTGCAAGTTGGCCTATGACAGGAGGAGTGCACTATCATCCCAATATTAGTAGTGTTGCCTGATCTACTGATTGGGTATTTATTATATGATTATTTAGGCATTCCCAGTTAACACGGTGGGGTTTGGTCCCAAGATGAGGCCCAATATTATTGAAATTGAAGTTCCCAGGGGAACCCTGATGTGCACAATTGCAACACTCACACGTAGGAAAAAAAACCTTCTGTATTTGGAATAGTTTTAACACACTTAGCAAAGTTACAAACAGGCCAGCCCAGCAAGGGAACTGGGGATCAGACAGAATGTGCATCTGAGCATCCATGTGTTCACACCAGAAGCATTGTCTTCCTCATCATCTTCCTCCTCACCACTCCCAGCTGCTGTCAGCCTGGCATCTCTCAAGAGTTACATCTCCCCACAGCACACAGGCTGGGGTACAACTTTTATCATGTGTTACGCTGATGCCACTATGCCTAATGCATGTGCAGGAGGGGTTTCTCCCCTCTTCCTTATTTGTACTTCCTCACCCAACCTTCTCCCATAGGTGACTAGTCTATTTGCCTCAAAGTGATTAGCATATACATCAATTAGTTACCATGGCACTCTTGTGGTCAGACAGCTGCGGATGTTCCTAACTTAAAATAACCCCCGCTGGTATAAACGACCATCTTGTGGTTACCCGGCAGCAGTTTAGTCATTCCAGTGTTCCATCATGTGGTATCTTATGATCTAGGGTTACTCCTGGTTAGCTGCTTATGCCAAGGCTTTTGTTTACTAAGCTATTGTCTTACAGGTCTATTGTTCAATTCCATTACACTCCTGCCTTAACTTAGACCTGTACCTTACCTAGTGAATACCTAGACCTATATGCTACTTACACTAAAACAGTCTGGCAGCTGAACGTGCCAAAGGCAGCTGGGTGATCCTGTAATCGAGGGTTTCTTTTTTAGCCCATTTCTTCTCCTGTTCCCGTCAATCACTCCATCACGTAGGCCAGACAGCCAAAGCAGTTTAAAGAGAGAAGACTATCCCCTCCCAGAAACACGGCTTCCAAGTCTTCTGAGGTGAAGGGAGTTGAAATGATGATTAACACAAGGTTATTATTTCCCACTTTGCCATCCCCCAACTACCTGTCACAATTGCATTTCCCAGATCCCTGCACCTCATCTTTAGAATTCAGCTTTTTGTACAAAATACTGATTTTCCAGGGTTGAAACTGACACCTTTCCCTTTTGGAAGGGCCAGGCCAAGGGTGTGTCTGCCCTGCAGCTAAGAGCAGGCCTCCCAGCCCAGGCACAGACTTCTGTTAGCAGGGCTGGTGCCAAAACTCGCAAGGTGGACAGTCTGGCATGGGCAGACACTAGGCGCTCAAGCCCACCTGACCCCGAGGCAGCATGTCTACATTGCTATGATTAGCCCCACTAGCATGACCCTGTGTGCCCGGGCTGGGCTGCTCCCTCCAGCTGCGGTGGAGACACACCCGAAGGGTTAGGGAATGACAATCTGTGCTGCAAGATTGGACCTTCACCTTACATGGATTAGGTGGCAAAGCAGACCCCTCCAGGGGTAGAAGCTTGGCCCAGCCACTTGGCTGGCCTGCCACCTGAACAGCGGGGAAGTGTCACAAGGAAGCGGGTCCCTACAGGGCCCCGCTCGCCTGTGTCAGAGAGCAGGTGAGCCGAAAACAGCCAATTAAAAGGGGCTGGGCTACATTTGGGCCTATAAAGGACTGCTAGAGGCTAGGTAGAGGGATGGGGCAGGCTGTGTTTGGGGAAGCCAAGCCATGCCATGCCATGCCATACAGTGCTTCAGGAATGGAGCAGAGCTGCCAGGAGCAGGGTACCAGAGACCCCTGAGAGCACAGAGTAAAGGCAGTTCCATGCTTGCAGCACTGCAGCCATGCTGTTCTCTTACCGGATGAAAGGGGATAAACATGCTTGAAAAGAGTCTGTCTACACTACAGTTGGACACCCGGGGCCGGTCTGTGCTAGGCGACTTTGGCTTGGGCTAAGGAGCTGTTTGCCTGTGGTGTAGACGCTTGGGCTTGAGGTGGCACCTGGATTCTGGAATTCTGCAAGGTGCTAGGATTCCAGAGCTCAGGCTGCAGCCTGGGCCTGGGTGTCTACAGCCCAAGTCAGCTGGCACAGGCCGGCTGCGGGTGCCTAATTGCAGCGTAGACAGATCAAAGGAGAGTGGGTGTGACACCACATACTTGGCCATGGGTGGGGGAGAAGGCCTCCGTCGTTACAGTAATGTTTTGGAGAAGAGGGACCTCTGACAAACTTGAAAAGACTTTAGAAAACTTTGATTCCTCCCTCGTGGATGAAAATTGAAATACCGTTCACCTTTCCTTAACCTCCCATTCCTGCTTTCTACCCTCCTGGCTGCCTTTTTGTTCTCTGCTTTCTTAAAATAGCTCTTTATAAATGCAAAGGTACCAATCTTTTTTTATTTTCTCTTTTTAAGTAAATGCCAGGGCCCTGCTGTGGAAGTGAGTTGGGGTCACCTAAGTGTTTCCATTCCAAGGGTCACGTTCCTTGAACATCTTGTTCCACGGAGGTGGCCTCCTGCTAACTTCACTGGGGCTTGCTGCAGGGTCAGGGCCTTTGGGCTTGTCTACGCGAGGAAGTTATTCTGGAATAAGGCTGCTGTGAAGTTCAAGTGCTAGAGCTAGTGCCAGAAAAGAGCATCCACATGGGGAATTACTCTGGAATAGCCATCGCAGGCTAGTTATTCCAGAAAAGTTACGCTGGCCAATTGCCCCATGTAGACAAAATGAAATGTCCCTGAACGGATGTAACTGTTGTTGCACTTTTCACAACTATCTCCCCCTGCTGTCGATGATCAATGGGAGCCGGACACAGGGGCTGGTGGGTAACTTGTATGTAGTTAAAAGTGAACCCAGCCCTGCCTCATCCAACCAGCCGTGAAGCAAGGGCCCTGCAAGGAAATCATTTCAGAAATGGCCTGACACAAGCCCACAGAGGTCGGGGCAGGTGAGGGAGCTGGGAAAGTTGAGGCAGAAGAGGTAGGGAGGGGACAGAGGAGGAAAAGGGGATGATGGGAAAGGGGAGAGTGTATGAGAGCAGCCCTGGAGCGTGGATGCTGAGATGGGTAAGAAGATTGGCGTGACTTACAGGGGGTTGGGGGCACCCTTCGCAGCAGGGAGCTGTGGGGCCAGGGAGGAGAGGAATTTAGGGGGAGTCGGTGAAAGGGGGCAGAGGGGCGAAGGGCATTGGGCGTCACTGCAGCATTGCCAGCCGCAACACTCAAACATCATGAGATTGGCTTAAAAATCATGGGGAGGGGAGGGGGGTGTTTAAATGATCTTTTGGGTTGTTTTCTTCGAGGTCCTGGGCCTTTCCAGGGTGCCAGGGTCATATATCTGAGGTTTTTCACCCCAACCAGGAGGGGTGGGGACTGACTTTTGTATAAGTGACAGCTGTGATCCCCAGGACTCCAGCAGCTGGGGCTTTACAGAAACCACCGAACAGGGGGAGATCTGTGATAAAATTGCAAGGGCTGGCAAGGCTGGCACTGCCCAGGGGCTGGGAGGACAGAGGGAAGGATCAGGAGCAGGTGAGAGTTTGGGGTGAAGGTGAGGGGCTGTGGACCTCAGAGGAGCCCAGGACTTGGGTTGGCAGCTCTGGGGGGAGGGGGATTAAAAGTTTAGGGTTCCTGGGAGCAGGAGGGCTGAGGGGGTCAGTATGGAGTGTGGGGGCGGGCAGTTGGCTGCACTACGCTCAGGGAAGGATAGGGAGCAGAGGGGGTTGGTGAGAAATTAGGCTTGGGGGATAGGAGGGTGCTCCCGGCTCTGGGTTGGAAGGAGCTGGGGGGGATAGGATGCAGGCTCAGGGACTGGTCTGGGTAGAGGGGATAGGAGGGTACCCCAAGCTCTGGTGGGGCCTGGGTTGGAAGGAGCATGAGGGAGCAGGAGGATGCCCAAGGCTTACAGAGGAGCTAGGTTTTGTGGGGGTGTGACTGCCCCAAGCTTGGGGAAGGGTCAGGTTGGGGACAGGAGGAGCGGGCCACCCCAGACTTGGGGCCATGGGGTGGGGGAGGCACCCAGCTGCCCCAGGATTGTGGGGGGAGGGGGGCCTGCCCTGGGAAGTTGGGGTTGGGACTGGGGGAGCCAGGCTTGCAGCCTGGGGGTTGCCCCAGGGGGAGAGGAGGGAGGTTCGGGCTGCCCCAGGCTCAGGGAGCGGGATTGGGGCTGACTCAACCGTGGGGGATGGGACGGGTTTAGGGGTGGGGTGGCTGCCCCAGGCTCAGGATAGCAAGTTTGGGATGAGCTGGGGATGTGTCCCAGGGAAGCTGGGGAGACCATCCCAGGCTGGGAGGGACTCAGCTTGGGTAGCTCTCTGGGGGGCCGTCCCACTACCAGGCTGGGGTCAGAGTTGTACCAGGCTGGGAGGGCTGTCCCGGGGGGAGCGGGGTTGGGGGCCAGGCGGGAGGAAATGGGGTGGGGCCGGTGGGGATGTCCTGGAGGAGCGGGGTTGGTGAGGGCCAGCGGGAGGGAATGGGGTGGGGCTAGGGGGGCTGTCCTGGGGGGAGCAGGGATGGGGGCCCCGGCAGGAGGGAATGGGGTGGGGACGGAGGGGACTGTCCCAGGGGGAGCAAGGTTGGGGCGGGCCCAGTAGGAGGGAATGGGATGGGGACAGGGGGGCTGTGCCAGGCCTGGGGGGCTGTCCCCGGGAGAGCGGGATTGGGGGACAGGCAGGAGGGAACAGGGTGGGGCCGGGGGGGCTGTCCCAGGGGGAGCAGGGATGGAGGGGCTGTGCCAGGCTGGGGGGGGGCCTGTCCCAGGAGGAGCGGGGTTGGGAGGGCACAGCAGAGAGGAATGGGGTGGGCTGGGGGGGCTGTGCCAGGTTGTGGGGTCTGTCCCGGGGGGAGCGGGGCTGGGGGGCCCTGGCAGGAGGGAATGAGGTGGGGCCAGGGGGGCTGTCCCAGGGGGAGCTGGGTTAGGGGGGCAGGCAGGGGGGAACGGGGTGGGGCTGGGGAAGCTGTCCCAGGGGGAGCGGAGTTGCGGGAGCAGGTGGGAGGGAACGGCGTGGGGCCGGGGGGGGCTGTGCCAGGCCGGGGGGGCTGTCCCGGGGGAAGCGGGGTTGGAGGGCCCTGCCAGGAGGGAACAGGATGGGTCGGGGGGACTGTGCCAGGTTGGGGAGGGGTCTGTCCCTGGGGGGAGCGGGGTTGGGGGGGCCCAGCAGGACGGAACAGGGTGGGTCCGCGGGGGCTCTTCCAGGGGAATGGGGTTGGGGGCCCCCACCGGGAGGGAACGGGGTGGTGCCAGGGGAGCTGTCCTGGGAGAGCGGGGTTGGGCGGGGCCCGGCGGGAGGGAACAGGGTGGGGCTGTGGGGGCTGTGCCAGGCTGGGGGATCTGTCCCAGGGGGAGCGGGGTTGGGGGGGGCTGTGCCATGGCGGGGGGTCTGACCCGGGGGAGCGGGCTGGGGGGGCTGTGCCAGGCTGGAGGATCTGTCCCGGGGGGAGTGGGGTTGGGGGGGCCCCGGCAGGAGGGAACAAGGTGGGGCCAGGGGGGCTGTCCCAGGGGGAGCAGTGTGAGGGAGAAGTGTGCCAGGCTGGGGAGGGCTGTCTCGGGGGGAGTGGGGCTGGGGGGGCTCAGCGGAAGGGAATGGGAGGGGATGGGGGGGCTGTTCCAGGCTGGGGAGGCTGTCCAGAGGGAGTGGGGTTGGGGAGGCCAGGGGGCTGTGCCAGGCTGGGGGGGGCTGTCCCGGGGGAGTGGGGTTGGGGGGCAGGCGTGAGCGAACAGGGTGGGGTCGGGGGGGTTGCTGTGGCAGGCTAGGAGGCTGTCCTGGGGGGCCCCCGCCAGGAGGGAACGGGGTGGGGTCGGGGGGCTGTCCCGGGCGGAGCGGGGTTGGGGGGCCCTGCCGGGAGGGAACGGGTGGGGCTGGAGGTGTGTGCCAGGTTGGGGGACTGTCCTGGGGGGAGGGGGGTTGGGGGGCTCGGTGGGAAGGAACCGGGTGGGGCCGGGGGGCTGTGCCAGGCTGAGGGGTCTGTCCTGGGGGCAGCGGGGTTGGGGGGTGCCCTGGCGGGAGGAAACGGGGTGGGGCTGGGGGGGGCTGTCCTGGGGGCAGCAGGGTTGGGGGCCCCGCCGGGAGGGAACGGGTGGGGCCGAGGGGTTGTGCCAGGCTGGGGGGGGTCTGTCCTGGGGGGAGCGGGGTGGGGGGCCCCGCCGGGAGGGAACGGGTGGGGCCGGTGGGCTGCGCCGGGCTGGGGCGTGTCTGTCCCGCGGGGAGCGGGGTTGGGGGGGTCCTGGCGGGAGAACACAGTGTGGGGCCGGGGGGAGCAGGGTTGGGGGGGGGTCCTGGCGGGAGAACACAGTGTGGGGCCGGGGGGTCTGTCCCGGGGGGAGCAGGGTTGGGGGGGGGGTCCTGGCGGGAGAACACAGTGTGGGGCCGGGGGGTCTGTCCTGGGGGGAGCGGGGTTGGGGGGGGTCCTGGCGGGAGAACACAGTGTGGGGCCGGGGGGTCTGTCCTGGGGGGAGCGGGGTTGGGGGGGTCCTGGCGGGAGAACACAGTGTGGGGCCGGGGGTCTGTCCTGGGGGGAGCGGGGTTGGGGGGGGTCCTCGCGGGAGAACACAGTGTGGGGCCGGGGGGTCTGTCCTGGCGGGAGAACACAGTGTGGGGCCGGAGGGCTGTCCCGGGGGTACCGGGGCTGTGGGACCCGGTGGGAGGAAACGGGGCGGGGCCCGCTGGGAGCTCCGCCCCCGGGCCGAGCTCCGCCTCCCCGGGGCACAGGCAGCACCTGCCCCGCCGCCGCCCGCAGGCTCCGCTCGCCGCAGCGCTCCCGGCCACCCAGGTAAGGCGGCGCCCGGGGCGGCGATGGGATGTCGGCTGCGGGTGTGGCCGGGGGAGAAGCGCCGGAGCCGGAGCCGGCGCGGGGGGCCCGGCTGTCCCTGGCGCGGAGCTGGGTGTCCCGCCGGGGGGGCGAGCTGCGAGCCAGCGGGGCTCCGGGTGCCCGGCGCGGTCCTTGTCCGCCGCGCCGCCAGAGCCAGCCGGAGCGGAGTCTGTGCCCGGCGCCGCCGGGGGAGAGGAGCGCAGCGCAGCGCAGCCAGCTGCCCCCAGGGAAATCCGGGGCGGGCTGCCGGTCCTTCGGCCTCTCGGCGAGGGAGTGGGCGAATCGCGACCCGTTCAGCGCCCGGGGTTTGTTTTCCCTGCCCCAGACTCCGGTGGGGACTAGATCAGCCAGACCGTGTGGTTAGCGGCCCCCTGCCGCTCGGCCGGGTTCTTCTGGGGCCGTGGGCTGCCCTCAAAGACAGCGCGGAGCAACTCTGCGAGGCGAGCATGTGCCTCGAACCGTGTTCCCAAATGGGGTCTTTAACTCCTAACTAACCTGGTGACATCCTCATTCTGGCTGCGCTCTGAGGCGTAGGATGGTAACAAAAAAAATAAGGTTTCTGTCTCGCTTTCTCCACAGCAGCCCTCTTCTGGCTCTGGGACAATACAATAATCCATACCCTCTTTTGCCAGTGTTCAGCAGGACTGCAGTGTGATGTATAAATCTTGGTAAATGGACTCTCTTCTGGCAGAGCAGCAGCTCCACTAGCCTCATCCTATCAGGCTCATGCTAATGTTGGAGAGAGCTGCTGCGGAAAGTTATTTGCCCTCTGAAGAGGGCTGTTTGTAAGTAGCAGAATGTCTGTAATCACTGGGCAGACAGTACCCAGGGCCCAGATCCTCAAATGTGCCTAACTCCCATTGAAATCATAATTTGGACAGGAGGGGAGAACAGCTGCCTGAGTACTGGGGCCCCTATTGTTTGTTGGGCCCTTGCATCTTGTGAAACTTCTAGAGTTGGTTCCCACCCAGTTTCTGTTCATATTTTGCTGTAGATCCCTCCCTCCTTCTTATTACAATTATCTCCTAATTTATTGACCTAGTCTGTTTCAGCATCTTGGCAAGGAACCGCTCCTGACATGCAGGAGGCTGGGTTCAAAGAGGGAGGAGGTTGTATTCAGTGTTCCAGTGGATAAATGGTGGCATACTTGTGTATTTAGAGTTTCCAAAGTGACTATTTCTGGACATGGAAGGCATTATGGAGTATCTTCAGTCAGTTCGGAGCGAAACCTGCTAAAGCTTCTTGAAAAACATCTAGCAAATTGCTTTGCTAATCCTGCTACGCCAAGCTTCTGTAAGCCAGTGGAAAGAACCAATGTTAGTGAGCTTTGGGTCAGACAGAGCTGGATGCATTTATGAATGGGATGTATGACAGGGTTGCTTATGATGGTGCGGGCAGGGCTTGGCAGCTTTGGGGCTCTCTGCTAGTTTGTGTCTTATGTTCTGAAAATCTCATGCTTTAGGGCTTCAGATAGTCCTTGCAGGGACATTTTTTTGTTCTCAGTGCATTCTGGGGTTTGAGGGGAGGAGGTCTGTGTCCTTCCTCCGAAGCATCATAGCTGGAGATGGGACACTGGACAGGATGGGCCAGGGCTCTGAATGGGGGCACCAAACATTCTCTCCCTCAGGTGCTTGGCTGGTTTTCCAGGGTATAACTGGTGGCCATATGTGGGGTCGGGCAGGAATTTTCTCTGTGATTTGATTGGTTTTTTTTCCACCTTCCTCTGAAGCATGGCGTGTGGGTCACTTGCTAGGATTATCTCAGTATATTTTACCTAATGATTTCTCTGCCATGGCAGGGCCTTGGGCACTGGTGTATCTCAGATCCTCCTACTCTCTGTTTGTGGCACATAATAGTCTAATATCCACGGGGCTGTATGACTTTGGTCTAATTTTGTGTCTTGGGTTTAGTGTGCGGGGGTTGGTGGCTGGATGATCTGGTGGGCCCTTCTGGCCTTAACCTCTCTGAGCCCCACAAATAGTGAAAGGGTAAAGAGTAAATTGTTGCAGTAAGATCCATCTGTCTAACAAGACTCCAATGTTCTTAAGTTTTGATCTGATGTCCCATCATCACGTCTCATCCAAAAATAGCCCCTGGCTGCAGCACAGCCACTGCCTTCTGCTGTGTCTGAGTGAAATGTTATTGACCTTGAATGTGAGAAGCTTTCTTTCCAGTGAAGTGCTTTGAGTTGGATGGCTTCTGGCATGATTTCTCTCTGTCACTAGGCCACACTGAGTCCTGCCTAGGGAAAAACCTACAAGAGAACAATAAATTCCAGGAGAGAGACTTGCAGAGATTTTTCTCCCTCTCCTATTTTCCCTTTCAATCATCCAAGTTCTTGAACATAGAGGCTGGCATGACTGTTAGCATTTGATGATGTGTGCTCTGGGCTGAAGATTACTAGACTAAACCTTCTCAGCTGGGATGGTTGCTGGCTCCAGGCCTGAGGCTCCCTGCGGGTTAAAGAAGGTGCAGCGGGAAGGTGAGGTCTGCAGGAATGGTCATGAATAAGGTTTATAGTACTTGAATTGCAATGGTTAGCAAGGACACAGAGCTCTATAATGAGGATGGTGACATCTGTTCAGTTCATGCATGGTAATAAAAACCTCCTGGAGGTTCCCCTTGAGTAGCTATCACCAGGGAGCATCAAAGCAGGGTTTGCATCTCTCTTCCCACACACAGAATGGGCAGGGGTCTTGGGGAAACCATGAGAGGCAGTTGCCTATGGCTCAGCACTGCTTCCTGGTGACCACTGGTCCATGGCTCCCTTGGTGGCGATGGGGGCTCCCTGCGTTCAGAAGGAAAGCTCTTAGGCTATTACTGGCTGAGGGCCCGATCCTGTGATAGCCACACTTGTGGCTACAGCCTGGGGATTGAATTGGGGACATCCAGAGCTAAAAACATGAGCTCCTGCATCTTGAGGTGAGGAGCCAGAGCTTCCCAGTCATATCCTTTGTGGGTACCACTGGCATGTGCTTTACGTCCTGTGCACGAGCAGTCCCATTGCAGCCCAGGGCTGAGTGGCTGCAGCAGCAGGGTCAGTCAGCGCTACCTTAGGCAGCGCCTCCTTCTGGAGTTAGTAGAAGGGCAGTGCCTCAGCGAGTGGTCCTCTCCGTCCCCAGCTCTGCCTCTTCCTTGGCAGCAGGTTCCAATCCCTGTGAAAAGGTTTCTGTGCAGGGCGGGAACTGGTTTCTGCCTCACCACCGTGCTGGGTTTACAATGGGGCCAGTGGTGCCAAGGGGCCCCAGCCTGCTCTGTTTAGCTCCCACACACACACCACCACCACCGCTTGCTCTTCTCGGCCTGCAAGGTTGTGCAGGGCTCTCTGCATTTGGGGGGGGGACTTGGGGTAGGGGGCAGGGCTCTGGCCATAGGGAGTTGAGGGGAGGTTGTTGCAGAGGTGCTGAATTTCTGATTTCCCATGGGTGCTTGATCCTAGCTTTGTCCCAAGCACTCCACCCTTTTCCCCCTAGGCCCTGCCCCCCCACCTCTTCCTGCCTCCACTCCAACCCTGCCCCACCTCTTCCTGCCCCATTCCCCACCCTCCCCAGATTGTCCTCACCTCTTCCTGCCCCTGCTCCTCTCCCTCCCTCTCAGTGCCTCCTGCCTGCTGCTAAACAGCTGATCAGTGGCGGGCGGGAGGCTCTGAGGACAAGGGGGAGGATCTGATCGGTGGGGCTGCAGGTGGGTGCTGAGCACATGCTTTTTTTTTTTTGTGGGTGCACTCACGGAGTCAGCACCTATGAGATGTTGGGCAGGGGGGTGGTGTGGCGTGGCATGGGCCCACCCCTGAGGGGAAGGGGCACCCTGGCAGCATAGGGCTGGGCGGGTCGCTGTGCACCTGGCAACTTCCACTTTGTAAATATTGCCCTCGCACTGGGCTGGGCAGAGCAGGGCCGCCCCTTCAATGCCATGCCCCATTGCCCCTGGCTGGCCCCTTGCTCTGGGGACTGACCTCTCCATGCCAGGCTCCATTGCCCCTATGGGGGCCCACAAAATGTTAATCCAGCCCTGCCTCACCGCATAGCATTACAAAGCAAGCCCTGGAAAAGCAACCTGTGAGCCTTGCTCTCCTTTTGCTGTGTAAATGCTGTAATCCTGCTTTTCACTGTCCTCTCTGTTGGCTCTGCTGGACGAGATCTAACGTGTGGAAGGGTTGTTGCTCTGGCCCCAAGTGGTGCTTTTGGAGCTGTTACGGTACTGGCCAAGTGCCAAAAAGAGAAGGGTCCTGATGCTGCAGTCTTCACTTATGTAACGTCCTCATTGGCGTCAGTGGTGGTTGTACCTAAATGGGGACTAATGCCCACTCCACAGGCCCTTTCTCAAGCCAGCAGCCCCAATGTGAAACTGACCCGATGGGGGGCAGATTAACTCCGGCACTCAGAACCCCTGGTGGTAGAACCACCCCCAGTATCACAGCAGCAAGGAGGCTGGGAGGAGGGGAGAGGATGTGTCCTTTCTCTCACTAGCTGGGAGGGTCTGGAAAGGATGGGGAGTGAAAGAAGGCAGAAGACCTAGCAGCCCCAGGCCGTTTGAGCTGGAGGGGTGGGGGTCAGATTATGTCAGCCAGAGGCTGATATTCATTGGTCCCTTCTGGCCTGGGAACCTGGGTGATCATCTAGTCTGAGCTCCTGTAGAACGCAGGCCAGGGAACTGCCCCACACTCATTCCCACGGCAGATCTGTTAGAAAAACTTCCAGCCTTGATTTAAACATGGTGGAGAATCCACCCTGGCCCTTGGTACATTGTTCCAGGGGCTAATTATTCTCAACATGTAAAAACAATTTGTGCCTTATCAGGGAGAGGTTCCCTTGAGCAGGATCCAACATAGCTGGGAGAAGCTGGCTGGTATGGACGCCCCGTCCTGCATGTTTCAGCCTCTGGTGAGTCGGGGTCTAGGTAATGGTGCCAAGTGCTGTACTATGAAATCTGTCTGGGATTTTGCACCTCTGGTATTCTAGCAAACTATCTGCTGGAATTCCTAACAAGCAACCTCCTAGCAAGAGGAGTGTAAATGCTGGGCTTGAAAATAACCTACTGTAATGCCGAAAAGAGGGTGACATTTTGAAAGCTCCAGCGGAGCCAGGAGGCTACCGTGAGATGGCTCCATGTGGAACTGCGATGGCAGTGCTTTTCAGGTGGGTTTCCTTCTCCTTGCTGTGTTTGCTTTTCTTGTGGACAAACAATTACATTTGACAGGAGTTTGTATGGTGGAAAAGTACAGCCGGCATCATTTTCCCACTCAGTGAAATCCCAGCAAAAGAGAAGGAGGCCTGCCGGAACCCATTACAATGTATGCCCCCGATCCTGTAAACACTCATGCATGGGAGCAAATTTACTAATCCTCTGAAACTGATAGGGACTCCTCACATGAGTAAAGCTATTCATGGGTGAAAGTGCATGCAGGATCAGGGTCTCTATCAGCACACCCAGGTCAGTAGAAATGAGTGGGGCTTTGCATAGCCTCCCTTTGTGCTGCACAAATGGAAAGTGCCCTGGAAATGCTGCCGATAGATCCTGTACTGAGCGGGTGCTGCCTGGCGAGGGAGGCACGAGAAAGAGAACCAGCTGTGGTCAGGGAAGATTGCTAGTGTGTCTCAGCAAGGAAGGTTATTAAGGAAAGCTGAGTTAGGAAGGGAAAAACTCCAGAATGCTCTGCACTATACACTCACTGTTCTTGTCCAGGCAGATAGTGTTGCAGGAATTGAGGTCTTCATCACATTTGCACACTGGGATATTTTTAGAAGTGAAAGCTATTTAGAAAGAAACTTATTGATTTTTTTCCCCCTCTCCTCCCCGCACCTTGAACATTTTGTTTATAATTTTCTACATTTCGTCTGTAATGGGTCCTGAGTGCCGCTATTCTCAAATCTCCCCTTCTCGTGTTCTCTTTGGGGTCTAAATATATTAGGTAGCCTAGGATGTGGCTTTTGCTGAAATGGTTACTCGGTTCCAGAATTCTTAGCACACTGTGTCCCTCGCCTTGTATTGTAGAACTACTTTAGTCATTAAATACCTCAAGTCTTGACTCTGTTGTGTCAGAGTGAAAGGTCTGATGGGATGGGTCAGACATAAGAAAAGCAGAGCAAAAGCTCGGAGGTACCTACAGACTGACTAGGCTGGAATAGGCTAATCCAGTTTCATTTAATTTCACTGAGACTTTGAGACAGAGATGCACTTTTCAAGTGCTGCTGATCTCACTTCTAGCCCATCAGATGTACACTCTTTTTCTCTGGGTTTATACTGTGCTTTTTCACATTTTCCACTTCTAGTTCTGTAGACTTTTACGGCCAGACATGGGTCTTCTGACCTCTTGCATTAGAACCGAACAGAGAATTTCACCTAGTTAATTCCTGCAAAAAGCCCAGATGACCAGTCTTGATTGAAAGGTACCAAGTGATGGAGAATCCACCACATCCCTAGGTGAGTCTGTGGGTTGTTCGAGTGGCTAATTACTAGGGCCCAACCAAATTCACAGTCCATTTTGGTCAATTTCACTGTCATAGGATTTTAAAAATAGCTATAAATCATTAAATTTACTATTTAAATCAGAAATTTGACAGTGTTGTAATTGGAAGGGTCCTGACCCAAAAAGGAGTTGTGGGGTCACAAGGTTATTGTGGGGGGGGGGGGGTTGCTGTACTGGTACCCTTACTTCTGTGCTGCTGCTGGCAGTGCGCTACCTTCAGAGCTGAGCAGCTGGAGAGCAGTGGCTGCTGGCTGGGAACCCAGCTCGGAAGGCAGAGCCGCCACCAGCAGCAGCACAGGAGTAAGGATATAAGAAGTAAGTACTTCTGCGCTGCTGCTTGCAGGGCTGGGCCCTCAGTCAGCAGCTGCCGCTCTCCGGCCACCCAGCTCTGAAGGCAGCGCAGAAATAAGGGTGGCAATACCACAGTCCTCCCTAAAATAAGCTTGACCCCCTGCAGCTCCCTTTGGGTCAAGACCCCAAATATAAGAAACTCTGGTCTCTCCCATGAAATCGGTATAGTGTAGGATAAAAGCACACAAGACCAGATTCACGAGCCATGATGCATTTTTCATGGCCATGAATTTGGTAGGGGCCTATTCATTACCCTCCCCGTTTAAAAAAAACAAAAACAAAAAAACCACACACCTGTGCCTCATCTCCAGTTTGCACTCCAGCTTCCAGCCAGTTCACTGTGAGTAATTCAGTATTTGGGGACATCTGCTGTAGTAACTTGTGCATGTTTCACTGTCTGCAAATGTGTGACCGTTCTGTACAGGGATCCGTAGCAGTCTAGCTTGTTGTGCACAGTGAATTCATGGGGGTCTCCAAGTAAATGCAAGTATGAAGTGCGGTGCTGCCCTATAGATGCCCTTACCTAGATGGCATGGTGGGGTTCGCTATAAATTGTCATGAACTGCCATATCTGATGTGCTAGGTTTGCAAGTAAAAAGGTGTCTTTCTAGCTGGCAGCCCCACAAATTGGCCCTGAATTGTGAAAGTGAAGCTGGGACCTCCCCTTCAGCATGGGGGAGGTTCTGCCTGGCAGGCTGGGACTCCTGGTACACCTGTGCAGCCCCATTGCCTTCAGTTCACGTTGCTGGTGACACGTGGAAATCCATCCAAGGCTAGACAGGTTACACCGGTGTCTTGGAGTCCACCCTTCAGCTTGCAGAGCCTGTGTTCGTGGTGGAGAGGCATGAGATGGAAAGCTCTCAGCTTGGCTGTCAGAGCCCGGGATGGTCTTGTAAAAATAAAACCTGTATTGGTCCTTAAACTACTGTGAGGATGGCTTGAAGATTCTGGAATCTCTTTATTGTAGTTACTCATGCGCTGTAATCTATATGCACAGTTTTCTCTGCTAGCCCTAGGCACCAATCCTGTAAGCCTTACTCAGCAAAATGGGGGACTTGGAGTTTTGCCTGAGTAAGGGCTGCAGAACTGGACGCTAGAACAATCTGTTTCGCATCCCCCTTATGCTTGCTCAAATGATTCAAAGCCCCTTTAATCGGAGAGATTTAGCATTCAGTCCATCTGAATTTTTTCCATCAAAACTGGGTTTCTGGAAATTGGACTTTCAATTAAATTAAAGTTTTCATATAACGTGGCTGCTTTCTACAGAAAATTGTGATTTTGGGGCGGGTGGCGGTCAAGCGTGCGCGCTCTCTCTCTCTCTCACACACGCACACCCTGAAAAGCTTTTGGATTTCAGCTGGAAACCAAAATATCTGGATTTGGCTATGCTGCTGCAGTGTCTCCTGGGAATTGTAGTTTGGGGGCCTCATGTTCCCATTCTCATCTATTGGTCTGGCTCCCCACCTGGACTCACCTCCCATGATGCACTCTGGCGGTGCCGCTGCCATGATGCACCACTCCCCATGCCAAGAGGGGAGACCATGGTGCATCATGGGAGATCTCCATAGAGGAGAATAGGAGCATGAAGTACCTGGAATATGGCTCCTGTGAGACTCTGCAATAGCATTTCCAAATCAAAATATTTCAATTCTCAGCCATAATATTTTGATTTCAGTTTTTTGCAGAAGTCAGAAAAAAACGATATTTTCCAGGGTGTGGGGAACGACCCTGTTTTCTGACCAGTTCTATTTAGTGTAAGTCAAACCCCCCTCTTGTCCTTTTTGAGTAAAGCATCACTAAAAGTACATGGCAAATTTACAGGCATGAGATGCAATAAAGGAAAGAAACTCTGATTGTCTTGCTACAGGCTTCTGAATCCCAAGTCTGTTCAGCGCTCCCCCTTCTGGTGCTATGTGCCTGGCCTGTGGCTGGTGGAGAAAGCATTACCCTCTCTTGTAAAGAGAAATGGCTACAGGAAGTTCTGGGGGGAGGATGGAGAGTGGAGGAGGGGCTGGACCCAGCAGGAGACTTTTTTGTTTGATGTTTGTACCGCACCTTGCACAGTGGGGCCCAGATCTGTGGCTGGAGCTCGGAGGTGCTGCTACTCCTAATAATTGACAATAAAATAGTGAAGGGTAACTAACCTTTTCAGTTTCATAGGAGTTTTAAACCTTTATTCTGTAAACGTCTCCTGAAATGGCAAAACCCAAGACATAGAATATGAACTGTGGGCAGGGTTTGAATTGTTCTTGGTGGGCTGGTGAAAGATGAATTAATTCAGAGAGAACAACTTAATCAGCCCTGCACTCTAACCCAAACCTGACAAGTGACCACAGCAGCGTTAAGGCAGAGTAACTTCCCCCACGTGCGGAACGTCTGACAGTCAGATGGGTTGATCTGTTGATATAAATTGATACTGAAAAAGCAGGCCAGATCGCAGTTAAGATCTGGCATTGGAGCACGAGTTTAAAGTTGGTGTCTGTATTGGTTCTAGGTATCTGTTGGAGATGGAAATGGAAGACCTACAGAGCACGTTATGAACAGTGTTGTAGACAATACAATCGTGAAAGGAATGTATGAGTCTTTCCTCTTCATTCCTGATTTCCCTGCATTTAAGGGAAATGGATGGAGCGTGTCCTGCTGGAATCTTAACTGCCACTAAATGTAGATTTTGTTTGCTAATGAGTCCTCAGTATAGTGAAGCGTGAGCATCTGTCGGCCCAGACAGGTTTCCAGGGACTGGAATGCAGCTGTGGGCTTTGCTCCTTGTTCCTGCAGGCCTGTTGGGGACCGCCACTGAGACAAGCCTCATGTTCCCTGCTAAGGCCCAGGCTCTGGCTTTCATTGTACACACCATGCAGACATTCAGGGACTTGCCCAGTGTGGGGTCCTTGCTTGATAACCTTGACTCTCACACAGCCTGACCAGCTCCAAGGGGCAAAACTCCCTCTGGTTTGTGTTGTGCTGAAAACAAGGACATCATTTCAGCACTGGGCTATGATCCAGATGCTCTGCTACTCCCTGTGGCTAGTGAGGATGAACAGTGCTGCCCAGAATGGGCGGGGCTAGGTAACCTTCCGAGGTGCCCAGAGACCTAGAGCCTCTTAAAATACAGTGCAGGTAGTGAGTCAAAGATAGGGAGCCAGATCTTCAGCTGGTGTGAACTGATGTGGCACCATGGAAGTCAATAGGGCCATGCTGAGAATCCCAGCCAGGGTGCTAAATGGGCACTAGATGCAAGTCCAAAATAAAATGGACTGAATTTATAACTGGACCGTGTTCAGTGAGGAGCCAGCACAAGGAGCACCCGGTGATGGGCTCATGGAGGCTTTGGTTGCTTGAATAGGTGGCCGCTTTCTACTAGGCAAAGCTTTCCAGGGCATGAGGCTTCTTTCCGACGTACCAGCTGCAGTAATCAAGCCTGGACGTAACCAGTGGGGCTCAGTGTGGCCAAGTCTGTCTGATGAGATGGTGCATAGGCTGCTGGCCAGGGATTGAAGTGGCTGCTTCTTCTGCTGCCATTGAGACTTCACCACTGCTGGGTATCTAGTAGCAGTGGTGAGGCCCTCATGTCGTGGAGCCACTTAGTGATCAGAGGTCAGTTGCCCTTGACACTCGGGAATGTTATAAGAGAGAAGAGAGCCTGGCCGGGGCTCAGCTTTAGCCAGCTGCCCTTCATCCACCTGCTGATGTGGTAGTAGTCTGTAGTGAGACTCCTCTTACCTGCCTGAAGCCAGTTCCCTTCTGATGCTTTGGTTTGGAGAGTCAGCCAATGGCGCAACCACGTTATTAAACCGTGGGGGAGGGGGATTGTGTCCCCGCTCTTCCCTGCCCGTTATCAGTGCTCGTGCATTTGGGCTCCCTCCAGAATCAGCACCTGTGCATTTAGATCACTCCCCTAGTCTCAGGGGACAACAATGAGGTTATAGTTGTCTTGGCAGGTGCACAAATCAGCAACTGTCTGTCTCTCTCCTTGCCCCTGAGAGCTCCGCGTGCCCTTTGAGGGGTATGCAGTCTAACAAGATTGATGGGAACGGTAATTCATGTACAAATGCCACTACTGTTCAACACCCATCAGCTGCTGCTTTTCAAAGGCTGCCGTCTTTGAGCAGTGGCTCCGGACAGGGTGTGTGTGTGCAGGGAGTTTCTGTGCAGCCATTCCGTAAATCTGCCATGGTCTCCTTGACAGATGGCCTTAATATACCTAAGTGTGTGTGGATTTCAGGCTGTTGGTTTTGACAGCCAAAAGGAGGCTACATTAACTATTCTCACAATTAAGCTAACAGCTTCATAACCCTCTTCTCTGCAATTCACAGCTTTCTTGTCCCTGTGACCTAACGAGCAGGAGCTTTTCATCCTCAGCTGCTTGGCTGCTTCTCAATTAAATGAGCTGAGCTGGAGGACCAATGACGATTAGCCAGTTTAAAGTACAGGATATCACAGCTGTGGCTTCCTTTCTTTCCAAAAGGCTTGTCCTCGGGTACCAAAGTGATTGAAACAAGGCCATCAGCAGTGATCAGATAAGTGCCTGACGTAATAACACAGAGGTTAAACTATGCTAAATAGACTCTAATCCTATTAGAGAGATTTGGAAATGCTATGCCCTGTGTTCCAGGGGTTGTTTTTCTTGTGGGATGAGAATCCGTGCTCCTGTAGAAGGTAAGAGACAGATAGAAATGGCTTCTACCTTCCACTCTGATTTTCACAGACTTCTGTATGTGGAGACTGGACCTTATTCAAGTTCAGGAGACAGATTTTTTTTTGTAATGCGTGGAGAGAAAAAAGAAGGTGGAAAGAGCAGCTCCTTCTCTGTGCAACGCCTGATCAAATGAGCACCGGACACCTTTTTTCCTAGGGAGTCATTTCTGTTTCAGCTTCCCAGGCTGACTTCTGATCTCAGTGATGCCAGTGAAAAAAACACAATGCAACTCTCCTGAAGACCATGGGAGCGATTCCAGATTTTTTCGGGTGGAATT
This sequence comes from Gopherus flavomarginatus, assembly GCF_025201925.1. Lineage (NCBI taxonomy): Eukaryota > Metazoa > Chordata > Testudines > Testudinidae > Gopherus > Gopherus flavomarginatus. The sequence continues at coordinate 125,535,804 of NC_066619.1, forward strand.
GAGGTCAGACTCTTGCCCTGTGACTTTTAGATCCTTCTCCAGGCTCTGGAAAAAATAAGATCTTATTACCATTTGCTCCCTCCCCCCATCATATTTTGTATTGGAGTGAGATCTGCTGTGATGAGGGGTGGTTGGGGAGGATGGGATATATTTTTTTAACTCACGCTTTTGTATATGGTGGTTTATAATCTTCTGAAATGTGAAAACATTAGCAAACCAGGCATAGTTCAAATAGATCCTGATCTTCAAAATAGTGCTGCTCCCAATCTTATCAGCATCTGGCTTCCATAGTCTGTTTCCTTACAGTTTTGTATATTTGTTCTGCAGACTTTCTTTTCATTCCTCGTGTAACACCCCCTAGGATGAGTTGTCACTCAGTGATCTAGATCTAAAACCAAGAGGCTTTACCAGCTGAGCTAAAGGACCCAGCTTTCTTAGCTCCAGGGCTGTCACATGGTCAGGAATGGGCTAGTCCCTAGAGGGGGACAGAGCTGTGCTACGCTCATTTGGTAATGCATATGTAAACTGCCAGCTCTGAACTAAGATGCTCTGGGAGGAAGGGTGGTCTTGTGGTGAAAGCATTTGATTTGGGCTCAGGAGTTGTTCCGTTCTTGTGTCTATCACAGACACCCTGTACGACTCCGTCGTCATTTCCCAGCTACAACACGAGGATGATAATTCCTTTCTCCCAGCCCTTGTCTATTAGACTATAAGTTGTCTGGAGCCAGGGTGTCTCTCTTACCATGTACCAGTCCAGGCTTAGTGCAGCGGGCTCTGATCTCAGTTGGGGCCTGCATACAATTGATGATGAGATGCCTCAGCCGTTTGTGGCTAGGATTGATGGGAACACACGGTTCCCAGCACAGAACAACGAAAAGCTGTATTTCCTGAACCAACTAGCTTACGTTTTGCCCCAGCATGCTATATATGGATGCTGGAGCTGAAGCGTTTGTCATACCAGTATGTTCACGGACACCATTTAATCCTTTTACCCACATAGCTGTAAAGCCAGGGGACCGGCTGCATCACATGGGACGTTCGGGCAGGTGTGAAGTCTAAGGCAGGTTTCCTCCTGGGAAGAATTAAAGGCACACCTGTGTCAGCCTGGCACTTAACACAGACTGTGGGTTAAGGGGTTTGTAAGGTTACATATCCGAGCACAGGCTGTCTCCATTCTGGTGGCAGTAAGAGTGGGTTAGCAGGAACTTTGCAGCAGTGCCAGGTTCATGCCATCCCCTGGGCAGTCCCCGAAGGTGCCTTTTACAGCCCCTTCGTGGAAAGGCCTGTAGCCGAATGACTTGTCCCCAGGAGACTGGCAACATGGAGCTGACCTTCTAAAGCTCAGCTACGTCAGAGGTTACTTGGTGAAGCGTGATCCCAGGGCTGGCACTAGAACTTTAATTCTTGGTGCTACAGCCCAGGCTGCAAGATCACTGAGTTTTCTGAGCCATCCTTAGTCCCTGCTGGCCAGTGGAGACCAGAAGAGTCCCCCTCCGGGTGAAGTGAGTTTGGATGGGCTGGCCTAGCATTATCCATTAGCCCATGATGTCTCTGAGCAGTGGGTGGTGTCAGTCAGAGAATGGCAGGCTGCCGGGGTGGCCCATAACAGTCCGGAAGATCTCTCATCTGCAGGCTGGTTCCCACCTCGTTGTCAATGAATTGCAGACATGGGCTTCAGCTTTGGAGGTATGTCAAGCTATACTCTGACACATCAGTCATATTATTGAAAATCTTTGTACATTTCGCTGGGCCAGGCAGGCTTTCACTGAACAAGGGCAGAAGGCACAGAGAGGGGATTTTCTGCCTGCACGCGCCAGGCCTCTTCCCCAGGCTGCAGCTGGCTATGTAGGAGATACGCCATGACTCTCGGCTGCTTGGGAGCAAACCGACCAGCTGGAGAGTTAAGCAGCAGGGCAAAGAGGTAGGTGTCACTATGGGAGCACAGGTTCTCCTGCTGGTGGCAGCACCTCTCACCCCTTGGCCAGCTTTGTAGGGGAAGGAGACAGCTGGCGATGGGCTTCCAGCTAGCAACAGCTCTTCTGGGGGCATTGCAGATCCAACATGCCCCTGGGCAGAAGGCTGAGTTTCTGTACTTCGAGCCGCACATGTGACACCTGCCCCATCCCCTTAATCCTCCCTGCTCTGTTAGTCTCCCTTGGTCAGCGTGCTGGCTGGCGGCCCCATCACCCTGCCCAGCTGCTGGAACTCAGGAGGGACCTTCATCCCAGCTGCTCCAGCCATCCAAGACCGCAGCTGCTGCTGGCCTCTTGGCCCTGAGGTCGGGGTTAAGGGCCTCGCCCTCAGTGGGGGACTGCAGGCAGGGTAACTGAAAGAAACTTGATCCGATCTTTTCAAAGACGACCCCAGGTGGACTCTCGTGAGGGCTCGGTTTCTCATCCGTTGTCATTGTTTACAATTTGTGTGATCACAGCACCTCCCAGCCCAGCTGTGGGCCAGGACCCCGCTGGGCCAGGCGCTGTACAGCTGCAGAACAAAATGATGGGCCCTGCCCTAAAGCGCTACCACTTGAAGCAGAAGAGGCAACAGGTGGCTACAGACAGATGCGGGAGCACAAGGACCCAATGAGACCATATGGGTTGGGCTGATGGGCAGCGATCTCTGCACACCAGCAGCCGAGCCATTGCCAAGTTCTTGAGAGGTGTCCCAGCGAAGGAGGGGTTTGAAGGAGGAAGAGGGGGTAGTATTGCAGATGATTATGGCGCCTCCTCTCGAGTGTGAGAGCCACACAAGAGAGAGCACAGAGGGGCTGGTTTGAAATTGTAACCAGTGGTCAATGAGCCGTGTTGGTGTGCCTTAGCCTGCCACCCGCCCGGGACCCACATGTGCTCTTGCCTGGAGCTGCAAAACAGGCAGGAGCTGCTGTGAGTGCGATGCTGGGGCACTGACTGGTACAGCTGAGGGTGTTAGCCCATTTAGTGAAGGAACGGAAAGTGTTCTGAAGTGCATGCAAGTAGGAGGCAGGCTGGACTAGTGGTCAGGGCACTAGCATAGGGCTCGGGAGTCCCTGCTCCGCCACAGGCTCCCTGTGTGACCTTGGGTAAGTCACTTGGCCTCTCTGTGCCTCAGGTCCCAGCTGTCCAATGGAGATACCAGCCATGCCCTGTCCCCAGGGTGCTGCGAGGAGAAATACAGTAGAGTGTGAGGGCTCACAACACTGCAGTGATGGGGGCAGAGAAGTGCCTTCCCTTGATAGGTTAAATTGGTGCAACTCACCAGAATGGATGGGTGTCATTGGCCTGGGCACCCCAGTGTAACCTCACGATTGTAAGTGACAGGTAGCCTTGGATTTAAACATCCCAGGTGGTGCTGTGTTTGCATAGCTGCCTTCTGCTTTGCTCCCTGGGATCCTCAGCGGTGAGTGCCAGGGCACGTCTACATGAACAGCTCGTTCGTGGCGAGCTGGGGTGCAAACCTACCCTGCGCTAACTGGCTGTGTGGACCCTGCTGCCAGGTGCTACCAATTCCCAAGTGTGCTTTGATCTAGCCGGCCGTGAAACAGGAGTAGGTCAGTGGGCACTAGGACATTTTGAGTGCCTGCTGGCAGGGTCCGTGTGGACAGGTAGTGCTTGGCAAGCCAGGCTGTACAGCTACAGTGCACCCACCTGCCACGCTGTTCATACACACTAGCCCTCACTGGGTCTTCCTTGTGCTCCTGAATGGCCAGCAAGGAGGGAGCTGTCTATCGGCAGGTAGGGGCTTGGGGCAGCCAAGGAGACAAACCAAAACTTTGTCTGCTCTCTGTGTACATGTGCTCCCATCCCCAGAGGCAGCCAGGTGATGATAAAGGCTCTCGGGGTGCACTGTTGGCTTTCCCGGGGTTGCCAACTGAAAGCCCAAGCGGCTGCTGCAGGAATCAGCCTCCTGCTGCTGCTGCTCTCACGCTGGCCGCCTTATGACTGTTTCCAAGTGATAACGGTGCATGTCTCTGGTGACTGGCGCAGCCACCGCCAGGCAGGTGGCCACCGTTCTAACAGCACTGAGAGGTCCACCCGCCCCAGGCCTGATGCACTACGTCCCAGGCCATCAGACAGTAATTATCACAGGCGGTGTGGTGTCTCTAGAGAGCCTGGGGAGCTTTTAAGCGAGGTGCAGCAGTTTGGACCCAAGTGGGACTGGGTTTGTTTACATCTCTGCTTTGATGTCCTGATTTAATGGCTCTGTGGTATCACAGGAAGAGTGAGTGGGATGCAATGAAAAGATCTCTTTCCGACAAGGGAGTGCTTGAACTCCTTCTCAGAAGTGGCCTTCACAGCCAGAGGTGCCCGGATTCTTGATGTGCTGGATCCTGGGCGGGGAAAGGCGGGGAGTGGGGGGAGTTTCTGGCAGTGCTGCCAAAGCTGAAATTCCCCGAGTTATGTGTATTAGCACCTAAAAGCCCAGGCATGGAGCAGGACCCCAGTGGGTTAGGTGCTGTAAAAAACAGACTGTCCTGGCCTCAAAGAGCTGGCAATCTCTCTGCATCAGACAAGAGGATACAGATAGATGGGGGAGCACAAGAAAGAAAGAGACGGTTCTGGTCAGCATGGTGGGCAGTGGTCTCAGCACACCTGTGGCCTAACCCTATTCGGTAGCCATCATGGCAAAGGAGAATAGCAAGGTGACTCTGTGGATGGCAGAACTTGTATAGGTAGCAGGTTTAAAACAAAAGGAAGTACTGCTTCCCACAACGCACAGTCAACCTGTGGAACTCTTCGCCAGGGGATGTTGTGAAGGCCAAAAGCATAACAGGGTTCAAAAAAGAATCGGACCTGTCCTCTATGAACTTGTATATCAATGGCTATTAGCCAAGGTGGTCAGGGGTACAATCCCGTGCTCTGGGGGCCCCTATACCTCTGGCTGCAAGAAGCTGGGATTGGACGATAGAAAATAGATCCCTGTTCTGTTCATTTCCTCTGGGGCACCTGGCATCGGCCCCTGAGCTGGATGGACCATAAGTGTGGCCATTCTTCGGTTCTAATGGCTATGGGGAGCATGAGGGGCAGCACGACAGTGCTCAGCTGAACATGTAGCTAGCACATGGGTGCTGGCGGCTGGTTGGAGCTGGGAGCGGACATCTCGGTGAATGAGCTATCTACAACTGTGGAGAGCAGGGGGAACTGAGAGTTTCTGTGCCTGTATGAGTTCCCCCCCATACACCCCCCCCCCCAAGAGAAGCTTTTGGCCGATTGTTTCAAAGTCCTGATTTTTTACTGCAGGCGCTGGGACGCTGTCGCATGAAAAGTGGCAGCTTTTTCCTTCCAGTGGACGGGCTCACAATGCATGGCTCCCCTTCCTGCCTGCAGCCAGTTGAACTGGCCTGGAAAGGCAGGAGAGGCAGGGCCTCATGGGCCATGCTTCCCTCCCTGGTGCAAAGGGCTGAGATGGAACCTTAGACCCTCCTGTTTATGGGCAGCCTTGCTCATCAAGGCCCCGCGTGGCACCCAGACCTCCTGAGGCTACATCTGAGCCCTCACAGCTTGAAGGGCTAAGTCTGCTGCAGGGCAGGTACGCGCAGCATCTGATAGACAGCCCCATGAATTCCAGGAGCCTCTTCCGGGCTGAGAGGCTGCGCTGAGGTCCACCGTGCGTGCCACATAGTGAGGTCCTGTTTGCATTACCTAGAACCCAGCATGCTGCATGGTCCTGCAATGTTGCCTGCATTGCCCTCGTCAATCCAAAGCACTGGCTGTCTTGTGCGGGATGGGTTAGACATGGATAAATGTTTCCTAAGGACTGGACAGAGACCTGGATCAACTCTGAGCCCAACCTCAAGTGTTTGAAGTTGAAAGAATTAACCCACTGCACTACTTGCCCAGCTCGCTCTGGTCATCGTGATCGGAGCAGGCTGTGGCTAATCTCAGCACGGATACCTGTGCAGGGTGTGCCTGGTTCTGGACCTGTGTGGAGGAGGGCCTGGTTCCTGACCCGAGGAGCAGCATGGTCTGTTCCTGGCAGTTAAGAGATGTGAGTTTGTTGTTCAGTTTAAATCCCAGAGATGGGGATGGGCACTGCTAATACCTGTTTGTCTATCAATGTATCTCCTCCACCCAGCCCTGTCACTGCAAGGTTGGGTCCTCTCAGCTTGCTGTCACTTCCGTTAGGCTGCTTTTCTTACCGGACTTGCCTGGCATCCGAGGATGTGTTGTAAGCTGTATGCAGCAAACAGAGAGGAACTGAGTATCCTTCTACCACCTGAAGAGCTGTGTACACCGCTGCCGCTCCTTAGTTGTTTGCATGGTTCTTATAACCAAACTTGGGGTTATGTTTGTAACTCTTCACCAATAGTAAGAACAGGAGGACTTGTGGCATCTGAGACTAACAAGCTTATTTGGGCATAAGCTTTCGTGGGCTAAAACCCACTTCATCAGATGCATGTAGTGGAAAATACGGTAGGAAGATTTTTTTATATAATATATAGTAACAAAGTTCCTCCTCTACCTTGGTGGGTCCTGTGCTTATTGGCAGATTTGCTCACCTCAGTGATCTTCCCCACAGTCTGGGTCAACTCCTCCTGTGTCTGATCAGGAGTTGGGAGGTTTGGGGGGAACCCGGGTCCATCCTCTACTCTGGGTTCCAGCCCAGGACCCTGTGAATTGCAGCTGTCTATAGTGCCTCGTGTAACAGCTGCATGACAGCTACAGCTCCCTGGGCTACTTCCCCATGGCCTCCTCCAAACACCTTCTTTATCCTCACCACAGGACCTTCCTCCTGGTGTCTGATAATGCTTGTCCTCCTCAGTCCTCCAGCAGCACAGCCTCTCACTCTCAGCTCCTTGTGCTTCTTGCTCCCAGCTCCTCACACACACTTCCTCTCCTCTGGCTCTTCCCTGCCTGACTGGAGTGAGCTCCTTTTTTAAAACCCGGGTGCCCTGATTAGCCTGCCTTGATTGGCTGCAGGTGATCTAATCAGCCTGTCTGCCTTAATTGGTTCTAGCAGGTTCCTGATTACTCTAGTGCAGCCCCTGCTCTAGCCACTCAGGGAACAGAAAACTACTCATCCAGTGACCAGTATATTTGCCCTCTACCAGACTCCTGTACCGCACTGGTTTGTGTCTGTTACAACACACACACACAATGAAAAAATGGGTGTTGCTATACCAGCTATAACGAGACTAATCAATTAAGGTGGGCTATTATCAGCAGGAGGGAAAAAAAGTTTTGTAATGATAATCAGGATGGCCCATTGATCAGTCTAGTTAGAGATGGTTATATCTTCCTACTGTATTTTCCACTGCATGCATCCGATGAAGTGGGTTTTAGCCCACGAAAGCTTACGCCCGAATAAATTTGAAGTCTCTAAGGTGCCAAAAGGACTCCTCATTCTTTCTGCTGATACAGGCTAACACGGCTACCACTCTGAAACCTTCACCAGTAATGTATATTCTTCTGAGGCCATCACAGGGACCATTGTGTTTAGAGACGGGGCTCTGTCCTGCCAACAGTTACACACGTGAGCGGCCCCACTTAACCCTAGGAGATTACGTGACATTAGTAAAGTTACTCGCCTGTGTAACCTGGCAGGATCTGAGCCTAAGGGTTTCCACTATGAACGCAAGAGAACAAGGAGCAGTCACTCTGCCTCTTGGGAGGATGGAGACTGCAGATCAATATCCATTAATAACGGGCTGTTCTCTGCAGGAGCATGCAGTTAACACAGCATTTTGATTTGGGGATTTTTCCCTCCAGGGATGCAATCTAGTGGCTCACAGCAGCCCAAAGAAATGCCTAGAAGATGGGAGAGGCAATGAAATAGCGTATTCGTAGTTGTGTTGGGACAGCTTTAGGATTTGTGCAATTCCCTGGCCCATGTTGAGCAGATCAGATTAGCCTGTCATCATGATCCCTTCTGGCCTTAAAAATCTACCTGTGGTACATATGGTCCCATTAGGTAGCCCCTGAATGCCTCACAATCCATAGCGCATTTATCCTCTCCACACTTGGGATGGAGGGCAGCACTGGTATCCCCCTTGTATGGTGGGGAAACTGAGGCACAGAGAGGTTAAATGACTTGCCCATGGTCACAAGTCTGTGTCAGAACAAGAACTTGAACCCAGATCTCCAGCTGGTGCCCCAGCTACCAGACCATCCTTTCTTCCATGAAAATGCATCTCCTCTATCAAAAGCCCTGGGCTAGCAGTCTGCTTCGGTCTCATCGCAGCAAGGCTACAATTGCTTGCTATGCGTTCTCTCTGCAGTCTCATTTTCAGATGCCAAAACATTTAATCATGTTATGGAAAAATTATATGCAATATCAATAATGGAGGAAAATAACCATAAGCATTTATGCCAGAGATGGCCAATTAGCAGCCCTGGCATGGAAGGTTTCAGAGCAGGGGTGGTTTCACAAGTCTCTTTAGTCTGCACTTTTGTTGTGGGATCTGTGGGGGGCCAGAGTAGAGGGGGCTAGCGCTAAGATGCGGCAAAATTGTTTGACAGTCCTGACCTTTCGCCCCTGGGAGAGCGAGGGGACTGAGGAAAGGAGTCATCCTCTCTTGCTGTTTCTGTAGCAAGCGTAGGGAAGGCTGCTGTGATTCATGTGGCATCTTGCTAGAGGAAGAGACAGCAGTGGATGCAGCAGTTATAGTCCCCATCAGGTTCCTGAGCCTCATTTGGACCAGGTGAGGTAGAGAAGGTCCCTATAGGATCTGCCCCAGGTTTTACCCAGGTCACTGCATGTGGGGATAGAACAATTCAGAGGAAAACTATTTGCTGAAAGGCACGGTTGTCTTCATCCATAACTCAACCCCACCCACCAGGAGAGAACACATATAATGGGATTTGATTTATGCCATACAGGTCCCCTGCTGTGAAACTTACACCACATTATGTACGTTACAACATTACTGCTAATTACTGAACAAGAGACACAAGTCACAACATGCAGCCTTAAGGTTAGGTTGGAGATTCATGGTCATGTATGTAAGCCCTGGAAAAGCAGATTAAAAACTTGTCTGGCGTTTGCATGAGCCCATCTCCAATATGATGCTTTATTTTTAAGATGAGGTTGCTGTGATGACTTTTCAGTGTGACAGTTATTATTGAAATGTGGTGATTCTCAAGGTATTGCACAACCTTCTCTCCGGTGTTGCTCCCGTGACAGCTGACCCCTCACCCTGTAGGAGCTTGGGTCAGTTTTCTGGCCAGCTGCAGATACAGGGCGCAATCAATAACTCTGTTAAACTTTATTTCATTAATAGAGTCCCCGACTATCTGTTATAAGCCACTGAGGCTTTTTGCCTCTTAAATCTAAACGTTTTCCCTATAATCTGGGATCTAACGCTAGCCAGCTATTAAACTGCTGCAGTTCTCATTTCCAGGAAGGTGAATCTAGGTAAAGAGGGGGTTAATTTTGTGCTAACTTTAACAGTTCAGAAGTTACCGAAAAGCTGCCATAGTCCCAGTTTTCACCTCACTGAACAAACGTAATCCAGGTAATAGAATGAAAACCCCAAGGAGTGACCATGTTAATTAGACAGCTGCTCTTGAAAGAGTCCTAATGCCCCCTCCCCCACCCTGAAACAAGGTGGGAGTTTTAAATTGTTTAATTATTTGTCAAGGGTTATTTATAGGAAGGCAGGCAGAGCACCATAGGAAGTGGCAGTAACAACAGCAGAAGGAAAATAGCCCAATATCGGTTGACCACATGGACTGTGACAATTTTTTGGCGGGGACTAGGAAACCACAGTTCAGGCTTCAGCTAAGCAGAAGTTCAGGCTGTGGCTAAACACACATGAGGAGTTTGGACCTGGACACTATCACTTGTGTGCAGACAGGAAGTCCTAGGTAGGCCAGGGCAGAAATTAATAGCTGTTACCTTGTATGCCGAGGAAGTTATGCTGGAAGATCTCCCATTAGAAGGTATCTGAGCAGGCTAGTCCTTCAAATACATCATAACAATCCCTAGCTCTCATATAACGCTTTACAAAGGAAGTCGGTATCATTATCCCCATTATACAGATGGGGAAACAGAGACACAGGGAGTGGCTTGCCCAAGATCACCCAGCTGGCCAGTGGCAGAGTGAGGAGTAGAGTCCAGGTTTCCTGAGTCCCAGGCCAGTGTTCTATCCACTAGGCCATCTCCCTCCTTTTAGCGATTCTTGGTTTGATTCTGTAACAGTGGGCTAGATAGGCCCCTAATCAAGAAGCAACTGCTGACCGTAAATTTATACTTTGCAAACTGTTTCAAGAAATAAAACACTGCCCTAAATACTCCCCAGACTTATTCAAAACCCTTATCTACTGTGCATGTGGAAAGAATCTCACGTCACTGCAGCCATGCATGATGAAAATCTCACTCTCTGATTCCATCTGACACAAGGTAGATGTGTCTGAAGATTCCTTAGTATCACAAGCTGCACAACATCTCCCAGAATCCTCCTGTATTTCATTCCTTCCTCCCATGCGCTAGAAGATATGTTGCTGGAGTGTCAGGCGTCATTCTATCTCCGAATGCCACTTCAAGTGATTACTACAAAAATCTGTGGCTCTGAGCTTGCAAACACACACGTACTTAACTTTACTCATGTCCATTAAACTAAGCGTGTGCATACATTTTAATGCCTGGAGTCTATAGGAGCAGCAGGAAGCCTGCAAATAACTTGGACTTATTTAAATACTGACTTGCTATTTGTATATCCTATTGCAAAGGAGCCCGTCATGGAGCAGGTCCCCATTGTGGTAGCACTGTACAAAGACAGATCAAAGACATGACAAACTCTCAAAAGAGAGCAGTTCTATTTTCTAGTTCTCCGCAATATCAAAAATGAAAAATAATTCCACCCTGCAATAGAAAATGTGATCTAAGGCATGGAAATTCCACACCCTTACTTGCCCCTGGCAAGCAAAGACTGATGCAGAATCCAAGCTTTCTTTTAAAAATTGCATCTAGCCCTTGTGGTTGTGCACAAAGCTGGCTGAAACACAGAATTTTCATCCAGTGGGAAATTCTGAAATTTCAAAATGTATTTTCCCAATTGGAGCAAACACAAAAATATTCAACATTTCCCAGCAAATGAAGTGTTCTGAAGAAGTCAGAAGGGGTACAAAATGTTTTGATATTACCAAAACAAACAAAACGTTGTTGAAATCAACATGTTCCTTTAACCCTTCTGAGGGGAAAAATGTTCTATCTGAAAAATTTTGGACCGGTTCCAGTTGTGAATATTCAGCTGAATGTAAACCTGTGCTGTGTGTCTGAGTCTGCAGAAAGCACCAGTGCCTTTGCGGCTGCCCATAGCTTTCTCATCCTGCAGCAGAAGCACACACTGACACTATTCAGTGGGGTAGGAGAAAGAGGACTTAAAGCTGAGGGAGATGTCCCAATTGCAGGAGCTGCTTGTGCTAGTGGTAGAATATTTGGGCTGGTCTACACTACGGGGGAAAATCGATCTTAGATATGCAATTTCAGCTACATGAATAACGTAGCTGAAGTCGAAGTATCTAAGATCGAATTACTCACCATCCTCACAGCGTGGGATCGATGTCCGCGGCTCCCCCTGTCGATTCCGCAACTCCGTTCGGGTTGGTGGAGTTCCGGAATCAATATAAGCGCAATCGATTGCTACCTGCCGATATGGCGGGTAGTGAAGACATAGCCTTTGAAACCTCCTTCTCCATCACAGCAACCAAGAGGCTGGAAAGGGTAGAAAATTGAAGATTTTCCCGATTCCCCCACTAGCAGCCGGTGGGGGAGGGGAATAGGATGCTTCTCATTGGCAATAGCCAGAAGAGGTCTAAGCACTTCAAACCTATCAGAGACCTGCCAGCCAGAGGCTGATGATGATGTTCCACCCTGGCATGCATCCTAGCACTCTTCACTGCTGTACCACCATTTTGGAGGTTGAGGGCAACATGGCTTCTCTACAGAAAGTGCCTCTGGCCTGTAGATACCTGGCATTGCTTTATACGGCTCTCTGACTGACTGGCATTGCTCAAGCCCTGCTATCTGATTCAGCAGCAGCGCTGCTTCGAAAGAGAATGAAGTCTCGGGGTTTCCCATGAGACATCTGTGACTCCTCACGTTGGCTCTGTGTAACCGCCTAGCCTGTGTAATGACAGACATGCCACGAGAGGTCTGCGTCCGTCCTCTTCAGAGTTTAAGCCCCTCTTGAATATTTGGCTCCTGGGAGAGCAGCAGTTCCTTGGTGACGTGCTCGTGGGCTGGGCTATAAAATTAGATGCAATGGAGTAAATTCTGCTCCCAGTTACACCAGTGTGATGGGGTTGTGCTGGTGTAAGTGGGGCCCAAACCTGAAACCCTACTTTCATCGAAGAGAAGAATGCAGGGCTGAGCGCTCTCTGGCTCTCTGGGCACCCCCAGCAGTGTTTCGGCACAGAGAGCCTGCTCTGTTGTGTGCAGTAGCCGTGTGTGCTCTGGGAGGGAATACCGGCAGGCAGGGCTAGAGCATGGCATTCTGGCGGGGCTCGTGTATCTGCACAGGGCTCCAGGTGAGCCACCCATTCTGCAGCCTGGCATGGAGGAGGATTGGGGCTGTGACCCGAACCTTTTGTGGCTGGTTGCAGTGCTGTCTAGGACCAGTCCTGGTGAGTCACTGTGTGGTTGGCCCCTGTGCTGGGGTCTCTCCTTGCCTTTTGGACACTCCCTTAAGAGGCAGGACACAATAAGAACGGCCAGACTACTGGTCCATCGAGCCCAGTGTCATGTCTTCTGCCAGTGCCAGATGCTTAAAGGGGAAGGAACAGAACACGCAGTCAAGTGCAATCCATCTTTTATCGTCCACTCCCGGCCTGAGGCAATCTGGCCCTACCTTCCTAGCTACCCTGCAACTTCAAGCCTTGAGCGGGAGAGACCAGCTCAAACTGCCCATTGCGGCCATGCCTGGTGTGACTGGGAGTTCAGCCACCGAGATCGGTGTCTCTGTGCAAACGTGACTGTCACCCAAGTGTCTGACCCTCGTTAATGCCCTGGAGAAGCTGCACCAGTGCATGTCGTGCTGCCGTGCTGCAAACCACATATGCACGAGGGGCTAGCACTGGCACAGTCACGGGAGAGCAGTGGTGAAAACAGCAAGCTGTCCCCACTAGCCTGGGGTGAGCACATGGCCCCCTGTGCCTGGGGAGTGAGCAAAGCTCAGAGGTGAATCTGGCAGGCAGGGATACTCTCCAGCCTCCTCTCCTCCCTGCTTTGATCCCACTAGACCCGCCTCACAATTCTCCTGAGGTCCCTACTGGCCTGGGTATCTGTCTCCCACTGTCCCCCAGTCAGATCTCTTTCAGTGTCAGGATTGGAACTATAGGAGCCTGCAGAGTCTGAGCTAACAGCTCAGTGCTCCAACCAGGAGCAAGTCCATTCTCCTGCCTCCTCCCTACTCATCTCTTGGGGGGGCTCTGTGCTTCTCACCTGGGCACCTACTAGCCAGAGATGGATGTGAAACCTTTCTCCACCCCCTCTGGCTGCAGCATGGTTATCAGCTCTCTGCTCCCTCCAGACCTCCCTGGCTGCTGCAGTGGGGGTGGTGGGCTGTCAGGGTTCCCTCCCGACTCTGAACTCTGCGGTAAAGATGTGAGGACCCATATGAAACCCCCCCTAAACTTATTTCTACCAGCTTAGGATTAAAACTTCCCCAAGGCACAAATTCCTTCCTTGCCCTTGCTATTGCTGCTACTACCAAGTGATTATAACAAACATTTAGGGAGGGCCACTTGGAGCCCTGCCTCCCCCAAAATATCCCCCCAAGCCCCTACACCCCCTTTCCTGGTGAGCTTGAGAATAATATCCTAACCAATTGGTTACAAAGTGAGCACAGATCAACACCCCCCCCCCCCGGGTCTTTAGGCCACTGAAAAACAGTCAGGTTCTTAAAAGTTTATTTAAAAAGAAAAGTCACCTCTGTACAATCAGGATGGAAGATAACTTTACAGGGTAACAAAGGTTCAAAACACAGGATTTCCGCTCTAGGCAAAACTTTAAAATTACAAACACAGGGATAAACCTCCCTCTTAGCACAGGGAAAATTCACAAGCTAAAATAAAAGATACTCTAATGCATTTCCTTGCTATTACTTACTATTTCTGTAATACTAGATGTATCATTTCAGTAGGAGCGGGATTACTTGCTTGGTCTCTCTCTGTCTCCTGAGAGAACACCCACACAGCACAAAACAAAGCTCTCTTCCCCCCCCCCCATTTGAAAGTATCTTTCCCCATTGGTCCTTCTGGTCAGGTGCCAACCAGGTTATCTGAGCTTCTTAACCCTTTACAGGTAAAGAAGGGAGTTTCATGGTACCTTTAGCTGTATGTTTATGACATGGGCTCACTCTTCCAGGGCGGGTCTCCCTTAGAGTGTAGCGGTTTGAGCAGTTCTGTTGCCCACGCTGGCCCCTGTGCCTGCTGGGATGCCGGTAGCAGTTTGGTTTGTAAGTATCGAGCCATGCACTGTGTGTTCTCTGACCCTGACGCCATGAGAATCCACACTTCAGGCTGCTGCCTCTATCTGGGGGTGGGGGTGTCTTCTGCACCATATTTCTCCTTTCATAATTAAGGAAGGAGGAAACCTAGGCTTTGCTCAAGCAGCCTCCTCGGAGAGGGCATGCAGGAATCATGCAGCCATGTGTTGTGGACTAGAGGCAGGAATCCCTGCAATACTGCCGCTCTCTCAACTCGCCAGTTTTGAACACTATCTTAAAATTCATGAGATTTAAAAAAAAAAATAGAGCTTGGGTGGTTCCTATTTGCCATCGGGTTCATATTTTCAAGCTTTTCTGACCGCTGTAAAATGGATTGTGTGTCCATCACGAATGGAATTAAAGTAATAACTTTTTTCCCCATTAGCTGAACTATCGCATGCACTAGGCTGTCTTCAAAAAGGCTGTTCTCTGCTGCTTCTATTACAGTGTGTGTCCCAGGAAAGCTAGAAGTGGGGCCGTCAGAGCTAAACATGCATTTGCAGAACTTACCGGATTATTATCATTATGTATTTGATTGTTTGCGATAGCATCTAGGTGACTCAGTCATAAATCAGGCCCCCATTGTGCTAGGTGCTGTACAGACACAGAACACTCCTGCCCCAAAGAGCTGACAGTCTAAGACGAGACCACAAACCTAGGCGCCGACTCCATGGGTGCTCCAGGGCTGGAGCACCCACAGGGAAAAATTAGTGGGTGCTCTGCACCCACCGGCAGTCAAGCTCCCCTCCTCTCCCGCCCCACCTCCTGCTCCCCCTTCCTCCTCCGCATCCCCATTCCTCTGCCTTCTTCCCAGCATTTCCCACCCGGCTGCTGACAAACAGCTGTTTGGCAGCATTAGCACACCCCCAGGGTGGGGGGGAAGGAGCGGGAATGCGGCACGCTCAGGGGAGGAAGCAGGAAAGAGGTGGGGATTTGGGGAAGGAGTGGGGGTGGGGAAGAGGCAGGGCGGCGGGGGAGGCCTCATGGAAGGGGTGGAATGGGGTGGGGCCTGGGCGGAGCCAGGGGCAGAGGTGGGATAGAGCAACCTGGGAAAGGGGGGAAGTCGGCATCTATGACCACAGATGGGTACAGACAGAGAGTGGCTTGATATTTCCTTGTGCTGCCCTACTGGTCAGCCTGTTCTCAGCACACCAGCAGCCTACCTGTTGTCGACTGTTGAGGCATTGTGGCAGAGGGGGCTTTTGAGGAGAGGTGTGAAGGAGACACTGAGGTGGCTTTGGGAGGCTCACAGAAGATCATCTCTAAGGGGCGGCACGAGAGAAAGAACAAAGGTGTTCGTTGGGAAATGTAACAAGCAGGATGGAGCCTGACATCGTGGGCTGGTCAGAGGCAGGAGTCGACATTTCGACAGTGCACGAGAGATGATCAGTCGGGCAGGGACAGCCTAGGAAGGCGAGAACTTTGTGTGGGATGTGATGGACAGAGAAGGGCGATGCGGTCCAAGTGACGAGTCAGGAATATGACACTCTTGCAGTAGCGTATCTGTCTCGCTAGGTATCACCGTGTGCTGGAAGCTTGTGGGCTAGGAGTGGGAGGACAGGAAGCCTAAAGTATTCATGCAGAAAGGGAATTAACTCTCCGTATGCAGGGAACCGATGCACCATATGCCGTAATCAACAGCACTGCTTGCTTGCTTTGAACTGCCCCCCAGGCATATGGTTTTCTTAAATACCCACCTGCAGTGCTCCATAAGCACCCATTAACCTGCTCTGGCATTGCGCTGCAGCCTTGTTTTCTTCCCCACTTCCTGTTCCAGCTGAACTTTCTCTTCTTCCCTTTTGGAAAGTTCATAAGCATCCATCCCATCAGCCCTAGTTTGTTTCCAAGGTGTCTGCATAAGGAAAGCATAATAAAGTTGGCTGACTAATCTAGAGGATTCTTGGCCATCTTACAGAGACAGATGCAGTAACAACGTTACTGGCGGCAAAATTCCAGATCCTGCTGCATCAGAAAGGCAGGCAGGCCTAGAGGCCTCACTGAGGTAGGGACAGGACAGTCCCTTTGCTAACACCTGTCCTGGCCGTGCAGCCTTTTCTGGCAACTGATCAAGTTGGAAAGAGCAAATGGGACAAATGCCCATTTTGTCGAAGAGGAGGGTGAGCGGTGATGCCAGCTCGGCTCAGGCGAAGGGCAGACAGGGCTCGAGCGAGCAGCGATGCCAACTCCAGCCTTGCATTGCAGAGGCAGGAAGGGCTTGAGTGAGCAGTTCTGGCCATCCCCATGCCAGGAACAGGGGCAGGGCTTGGGCAGATGGCAGATGGCTTGGGCCAGGGGGGAGCCATCAGGCTAGGCCCACGCAGTGTCCCGTTTTCCCTTTGGGAAAACCCTACACCAAGGATCTACTGGGGAATGGATTCTATGCCTTTTCCTTCTCTCCATCCCGAATGGAGCAGGAAGTGAAATGGATTACACAGCCACTCCCTGAGGGCTGAAGAGAAGCCAAAGCAGACCACTGGGCCTGGCCCCTCTCCCTCAGAAGAAAACTTGAGCTAAAAGTGGTGGGGAGAGCTTGGGTCTCATGAGAGGTTCTGTTGGGAGGGGTCTGGGTCAGCCCTAGATTCACTAAACCTCCATGGATTTCACATTTGGGTCTAAAACCAGCTGAACGTGCATGGTTTTGGCACAGAAGTTTCATACATCTCTCCTGGCAACCCTGCCATCATCTCTTCTGTAGCTGGAGTGATGCTAAATATTAATTATTTGTATTGCATATCTCCTAGCTGCCCTAGTCATGGAACAGGACCCTATTGTGCTAGGAGCTGTACAGACAAAAAAAAAATGACCCCACCCCGCAAGGTTTTACAATCTGAATATAAAATGAGAGAGAACCTGTGGATGCAACAGCTATATTCTGGTTTTCTTTCTACAGAGTAATACCAGTCTTCAGCTTTTCGTGCTTTTGAGATTAAAATATCTTCATGGTGTCCCCTTTTATTTGTGTATTGTAGGCTACCACTGAATCTACAACTTTTTCTGATCTTCTAGTGCGTGAAAAGTGACTCTAAACAAGGCATAGTGGTGTTCTGGATTTCTCTTAGAAAAATGCATTTTATCTGTAAGCTAACTGACTATGGACGTAATTATAGACTTGCCAATTCAACTTGGGATCTGAAAGTCAAACTGAGCACTTTGTCTCATCACTCGCCAGAGATTTTGTAGCCGAAATTCTGTAAATGACTTATTAGCCAGAACCTATCTAGCTCCTGCTCTCATAGCTAATTAGTTCAGCAGGGCTAATTGGGCTAAAAAAAAATTGTCTATTCAGAGTTACAGATGCAGGTTTTACAGGCAGAAATACAAGGGAATGGATCTGTTAGGAAAGTAGCCATTTTGATGTAATCCTATTTCTGACCAGAACCTTCAAAGAAGGTAAATAAAATTACAGTAAATGGGGCTGAAAAAGCATCTGTGGCATTTAGTCCTGCTCTAGAGATGGGGACTGAGGCTCTTGGAAGGAATTATGATATTCATGTGTATAAATATTGCTTAAATAACTGACAAATAGGAATGATTTGAGTGCAGGCAGTTGTCTGGAAGCCTTGTTTTTCTACACCAGTGGTTCCCAAACTGAGGTTCGTGAAATGTTACAGGGGTTCTTGAGAAAAAAATTCCCTAATGGTGGACAGAGCTGTCCCTAGGGACTCTGAGCAGCACTGGGCCAGCAGCCCATAGCCCCTGGAGTTCCAAGAGCTAAGCAGATCAAAGCAAGCATCTCTATCACACTGAAAGATTGAAACTTCAAGACTCTTTATAAGAAACGGAAAGGGGAAGTGGATTTTTTTGCTGTTATTAAAATTAACTAGGCAGCTAGTGTTTTTAAAAGTATTACGAAGAACAAATTTAAACTTTGTTGTAACGTGCGTTGTTTGCCTGGACTGCTCAAGACCTGAAGGCTTGTGTAGGAGGAACTCTTTGAGTTGGCTTCTTAAATCCCTTCATGCTGTTTCCCATCTGATACTCCTTGATGAAACATAGGAGCCTTGTCTTATAACAGGCTTATTCAAAGTGATACAAGCTACAAAAGTGAGATCTTAGAGTGCTGTCATTTTCATAATGTAATAAAAATACTGTAATAAGCATGTCAAAAACAAATTTTATATTTCCAAGATCACTGCTTTTATCATTTATACTCAGGTAAAGGAGAAAATCCCTGGCAATATTCATTTTTAGGAGGAGGTTCACCAGACTTGACATTTTAGTGAAAGGTGTTCACAGGTGGTTGAAGTTTGGGAGCCACTGTTCTACATCAAAATCTCTGCGCCATCAAGAAGAAAAAAACTCCAGAGAGCTGATTTGTTAAGAATTGGAGCACAGTCCCCCTGACCCTTTATAGGACCACAGCAATACAAATCTGAAAGGCACCAGTTCTTCACACAAGAAGACACATGTATAGATTATTTTTATTGCTTGAAATTGCTAATGCAGTCTGGCTGTTGATGCAGTTTATTGCAATTGTACAGTAAAATGATACCGCTGCATGGCTCGGTTGTATCAGGGGCCCTCATCACCCTTTTTCCAATACTGCCATAACAAGCTATTAAGATCATAGGAGATGAATGTAAAGTGGTTGCCCAGAGACGCAGCGTAATGAAACCTAGAGGGTTAGCATTGGCTTTCGAGGTTAGTCATTCTTGTTCAAAAGCTTCCACGCCCAGAATACCAGTGTTCAGTGATTTGACTAGAATGGTTTGGATGAGAGTAAGAGGGAGTGGCCGCCCCTCCGTGTCAATCTTGGAGGAAGGCCACACCCCCTCGCTGTCTTGTACCACAAAAGGCAGTCTGGAAAAGGGGGTGGGGATTAGCGATCTTTGGCACCCAGGCCCTCTGAGCTGGGTTGGGCAATAAGCACTCTGAGGCTCAAGCCCTCAGGCAGGGTAGAGCCCCAAACAGTCTACAGGGCTCTGGCCCTCAAGCAGGGAGGGCAATAAAATAGTCTAGGGCCCAGATCTTATGGCAGGGCACCAAGCTCCAGCCCTCAGGCAGGGAAGAGCAGTACAGGGTCTAGCGTCCTAGTCTATCGTCCACCAGAGCTAACACAGGCCTCCTGACCTCAGGTGGGGAGGCTGCCACCCCAGGGATGGAATGGTAGGGGGGCCTGGGCCCACCCTACTCCCCCAAGTGCTAGCCCAGAGCCCTAACAGTGGCGGAGCATTCTGCCACTGGGTCAGCCGGGATCCAGCCACAACACACTGACCTGGGTTCAGGCAGCCAGACTACAGTCAGCTGTCCCTGGGCCACTTCCTCCCCTCCCCTCGGGCTGTGCCTGGATCCAAGGGTCATCCTCCATCTCCCCAGGGTACGCCACCAGTGGTAGTCCCAGCAGCTTCTCGGTGTCTGGAATGGCGGGACTCTCTGGAAGCTCAGACAAGTCCTCGGGGCAGAAGAGGTCCTCCTCAGCATCCCACTCTGGCAGTAGTGGAGAAGCATCTTTCTCCCGCAGCAGCTCCAGCACAACTGAGCTGTCGGGCCCGCCTTTTATACTTCCTGTTCCTGTCCCGCCTCTCTGCTTCTGGTAGGGTGGGTGTGGCCTTCCTGGTTCTGCCCACGAGGGGGCAGGCAGTGGTCCCTCCCTGTGAGTCTCAAAGGGAGGCCACGTCCCCTCACTGCAATGAGATTCTATGTTCGTCATTCAGAGAGATTAAAATAACCACATTTACTTCTGTAGTCCAAGGATTAGCAAACATCAATATAATTAATTATTAGTATATAATTTAGTTTTCAGCCACCAGTTTTAACACCATTCCTCCAAGTGTGAATGATCTTGCCAGTCCAGTTCCTTGTGTAGCCATTAATCTCCGTAGAATTCCTCTGGCTACCCAACCAGTATAGATATTTAAAATGAGACAAAATTCTGTCACGGACAGGGCATGTGGCTGCTCTCTGCAGTGGACATTCCTCTCCCCAAGATAGCTGGAACTTCATCATCCAGCCGGAAACATTCCTCCAGCCTGAAGAATGACTCCCTTCTCCTTAGCACTAGCTGAAGTCGATGGGGGTAATGACCAGAAGGGTGTTTCCCTGCACCCCCTGGCCAGGTGGGCTCATTCTTCCCAATGATGCTGCCTATGTATCAGGATTTCTTTGAACGTAAACTGTTAAAGCTGATGTCAGGTTGGACCTACGTATTTTTGTAGCTCACAGGAGCATTGACTGAACTTAAAATTTAGAATGTGGATTTGTAGGTACCTAAAATTGTAATAATGTGGAGTCATTGCTACAGAGATGGGGGAGCACTCTTCCAGAACTGGGACACAGCACTGCTTCAGGGCACTGCAATAATGATTCTTTTTTGTGCATCGTGATTGCTGATACCAGAGAAGATTTAGACAGTGACTAGCCAGAATTAGTTTCTGTAATGAGTCGCTAGTGCTACAGGTGGCACCCAATAACTGTACAAATAAAATTCACACAAGGTGCAGGGGATAGAATGATGGGAAGTTATAGATATATTAACTTTCTCTTGGTAATGCTGTATGTTTTATCTGTGGCAGTTTTTAACTTGCGGCCAGTGGACCCCCGGGGGTCCGCAGACTATGTCCAAGATTTTCCAAGGGGTCTGCACCTCCATTTGAAATTTTTTAGGGATCTGCAAATGAAAAAAGGTTGAAAACCACTGATCTACAGCACCAATTTGTGGGTTTATACAAAGTAATTGATCTCTCTTCATGTGTCCCTCCATTATAAAATAGGTCACATTTTGAGCATAGACTGCATAATACCTCTGTTTAAAAATGCATGAGCAGTATTCTCAACTCCAAGCATTCGGAAAGCGAGTTGGGGTCTCCCAAGATCATGAGCTCTGAAAAATAATAAAGGCTGGGTCTTTTTTATTATTGTTACCTTCTGGTACTGGAAGCACTGGGGCTTTGTGTTCTCTAGCTTTTCTCTGCAACAATGAGGGCTAGAAACTTAATTTAAAACAAAATAAAAGTTGAGAGGCTCATGTAGTCATGCGAATCCAGGGGAGATGAGATTTGTGATTAAAACCATGGGAGTTAGCAACTGCGCAGGGCCAAATCCTGCCTCCCAGAATATGTGACTCAAGAATGGGCGCACATGAGATGCACTAGGCTAAGCTTCCTGCATTCAGACAGACCCCTGTGCAAATTGTTCCTGCTAGTAGCACACCTATACAGGGAGGCTTGGTCAGCACCATATATGGCCAAACGTGCAGCCCCTGCCCCTGATTCCCATGCAGCTGGCTGGAACACCCGACCCCAGGTTCTGGTCCGTTCAGTGGAAATGCCTTTACAAGAAACGTCCCTGCATTTTAGAAGGGATGTCGACACTCATGCTTCAGGGCTCCACTAGCAGCCTGGGGCTAGGGGTACACCTCCCTGTATGGGCAGGTAATCCCATAACTGTCTAGTGCAGGGTTTGTTGCCCCTTGTGTCTGGTATTGGCTTCTGTCCAAGACAGGCACTGGACCGCTGGTCTGATCCAGTCTGGTGATTCCCATGTCCCTAAGTTTGTAATAACCTCTGTCTTCTTCAGGTAAATGGAAGATCTGGAGACTAACTTATTCCAAACACGCAAAGCCCGTAGAATAGAACAAATGGTAGCAAGATGGCTCCGTCGATCTCGGGATAGCATATCCAGGTAACTGCATTTTCATGAACAGGATCTTTACTAGTCGGGTGCTGAACAATGTTTAGGGGTTTTCAGTGAATCAAAAAGTTGAAAAACAAAGGCATTTGGGGTCAAACTAAACGTTTGATTTGCTCTTAAACAAAATGCTTCATTTTGAATTTTGAGCATTTTTTAATGTTTTTTAACTAAAATTGATGGAAATTTGAAAACCAATTTATTTCAAACCAAAATGTTTTGACTTTTCAGAATTTGGGGGGTGGGGAGGCAGAGAGGATTTGACACTAACATTGGTGAAATAGACACACATGCGCAAAACATTTCTGTGTCGATCTGTATTTTTCTCCCAAAAAAGTTTTTGGCATGTCTGAGTGCTATAAAATTACGATAACGATGGATGTATTCTGCCTTTAAAGGAATTTGTTTTCTAGATTAGTCGTGCCATAATGTGTAACATACCCAACATTTGACATAAGAGGTCATTCCGATGTTGGGTATACCCTATCAGAGTGAATGCCATCAAGATGAGAAGAAATCTGTTAGGCTCTCTCAATCCCTTAGCAAGGCAGAATTGCTCCTTGCAGTACTTTTTTCCAGCTTTTTTGCTGTCTAGTTTTAAATGCCCTATACTTGAGGGGAGGAATCTTATCTTAAAATTTCCCACTTACCATACTAATACAGCATTAAAACAGAACAGAATTTGTTCTGTCTCCATATTCCCAGGCCTCCTAGAATGTGCAGCAATGGACCAATAAACCATGCGATGTCACTTAATGCTATTATAGCTTATCCATTAAGTATTATTTGAAAAGACATAGTGTATCCTTCCTGTCTGGAAAATCTGCTCTAGCTCGCTGAGTTTCACTCTCTCCGCTACTCCCACAGCACTCGAAAGGGAGCCATCAGCAAAACTCTGCCTGTTTAGTAGGGAATGACGTTGTCAGGTGGTGCGTGCAGGGAGCAGGTGGTGTATTCTGGATCTCTAGGCCGCGCTGGGCATAGGTGGCTGAGAAGGTTCCTCCCAAGCTTTCCCTTCCATCTGTATTGGTCGCTGCCACCCTCCAGACAAAGTATGTGCTGCCATGTGCATAGCAAGCCTCTTTAGGACATACTGCTTGTGATGTGTTTGTCATCCCCAGGGTGCAGTCTGGGAGCCGTGGGAACCGCTTTGCCCCCTAACCATATAGCTGGGCTGGTCTCTCTCACACTGCTCTGCTGGTGACTCAGCCAGCCTCTCCAGGCCCTGTTATCACTCAACAGGACAGCAGGTGGTGCCACACACCCAACTGAGCGACCTGAGTGCTTTAGCTAAGCCACTCAAGGACAGATAGAAGACAACAGCCAATTTCTTAGCTCCCCATCCTTGCACCTTTCCTGAAGTATAAACCCAGTATTATACCATCTTGCACTGCACTGGGATTTGTACAACGCAAGCTCATTAATATAGTTGGCTTTCCCCTTGATGTGGGGAAGATGTGCAACAGCCTTTGTTTACAGAACTGAGATTTTTCCCAGAACTTCACGCAAAATACACTGGTTAAGATAAAACATAAAACAAGTTTATTAACTACAGAAAGATGGATTTTAAGTGATTTTAACTGACAGCGAACAGATCAAAACAGATTGCCTAGCAGATAAACAAAACCACAAAGACTAACATGCTAGATAGATAGGGTTTGAATTAGCAATTTCTCACCCTGACTGATGATACAAGCAGCCCACCACGTTTCCATACACAGGCTAGAAATCCCTTTAGCCTGGGACCAGCACTTCCCTCAGTTCAGTCTTTGTTCCTCAGGTGTTTCCAGGAGTTCTCTTGTGTGGGGAGTGAGGCCAAGAGATGCTGTCACTCCCCTCCTTATATAGCTTTTCCACAGGGCGGGAACCCTTTGTTCCAAGCTCAGTTCCCAGTCTAGTTTGTGGAAAAAAACAGGTATCAAAATGGAGTTCAGTGTCATGTGGTCTGGTCACATGTCCTTACATGCCTTGCTGAGTAATAGCAGCCATTACTTATTGGCTGGCTGAAACGTTCACAGGAAGGCTAAGCTCTTCCATAGGACATTGGCTTTGCTGATGGGTAGGGCCCTATCAAATTCATGGTCCATTTGGGTCAATTTCACAACCATAGGATTTTAAAAATTGTAAATTTCATGATTTCAGATATTTAAATCTGAAATTTCATGGTGTTGTAATTGTAGGGGGTCCTGACCCAAAAAGGAGTTGGGGGGGGTCATAAGGTTATTATAGGGGGGTGCAGTACTGCTACCCTTATTTCTGCACTGCTGCTGGTGGCGGCGCTGCCTTCAGAGTTCAGCAGCTGGAGAGCAGCAGTTGCTGGCCAGAAGTCCAGCTCTGAAGGCAGCGCCGCCGCCAGCAGCAGGGCAGAAGTAAGGGAGGCATGGCATGGTATAGTCCCCTTATTTCTTCACTGCAGCCTTCAGAGCTGGGCCCTTGGTCAGCAGCCGCCACTCTCTGGCCGCCCAACTCTGAAGGCCGCAGTGCAGAGGTAAGGATAGCATGGTATGGTATTGCCACCCTTACATCTGTGCTGCTGCTGGCAGGGCGCTGCCATCAGAGCTGGGCACCTGGCCAATATCTGCTGCTCTCCAGCTGCCCAGCTGTAAAGGCAGCAGCACAGAAATAAGGTTGTCAATACCACGGTCCCCCTAAAATAACCTGGTGACCCCACTGCAATTCCCTTTTGGGTGAGGCCCCCCCAGTTTGAGAAACGCTGGTCTACTCCATTAAATCTGTATAGCACAGGTAAAAGCACACAAAAGACCAGCTTTCATGGTCTGTGACGCGTTTTTCATGGCCGTGAATTTGATAGGGCCCTACTGATGGGCCATCAGAACTGTCCAGCTTCTTCATTGTTGTACTTGATAGGCTAGTTTTGTGTGTTACCCAGAGCAGGCACATTGGAAATACAGACACATAGTCAATATTCATAACTTCAGATCCCAAAATGATACATGCATATAAATAGGATAATTGTATTCGGCAAATCATAACTTTTCCAATAAAAGCAGCAAAGAATTCTGTGGCACCTTATAGACTAACAGATGTTTTGGAGCATGAGCTTTCGTGGGTGAATACCCACTTCATCAGATGCATGTAGTGGAAATTTCCAGGGGCAGGTATATATATGCAAGCAAGCTAGAGATAATGAGGTTAGTTCAATCAGGGAGGATGAGGCCCTGTTCTAGCAGTTGAGGTGTGAAAACCAAGGGAGGAAAAACTGGATTTGTAGCTGGAAAGCCATTCACAGTCTGTTTAATCCTGAGCTGATGGTGTCAAATTTGCAGATGAACTGAAGCTCAGCAGTTTCTCTTTGAAGTCTGGTCCTGAAGTTTTTCTGCTGCAGGATGGCCACCTTAAGGTCTGCTATATAGACTCAAAGAATACTTTCAGGACAACACTGAACAGAGCACTGATACACAGGTACCCTCCCACCAACAGCACAAGAAGAAGAACTCCACATGGACTCCTCCTGAGGGTCGAAATGACAGTCTGGACCTATACATTGAATACTTCCACCGACGTGCACAGGCAGAAATTGTGGAAAAACAACATTGCTTGCCTCATAACCTAAGTCATGCAGAACGCAATGCCATCCACAGCCTCAGAAACCACCCTGACGTTATCATCAAAGAGGCTGATAAAGGAGGTGCTGTTGTCATCATGAACAGGTCTGACTACCAAAAGGAGGCCGCCAGACAACTCTCCAATACCAAATTCTACAGGCCACTTCCCTCAGATCCCACTGAGGAATACACTAAGAAACTGCGCCATCTTCTCAGGACACTCCCTACACTAACACCGGAACAAATCAACATACCCTTAGAGCCTCGACCAGGGTTATTCTATCTACTGCCCAAGATCCACAAACCCGGAAACCCTGGACACCCCATCCTCTCAGGCATTGGCACTCTCACTGAAGGACTGTCTGGATATGTGGACTCTCTACTCAGACTCTATGCCACCAGCACTCCCAGCTATCTCTGTGACACCACTGATTTCCTGAGGAAACTACAATGCATTGGTGACCTTCCAGAAAACACCATCCTAGCCACCATGGATGTAGAGGCTCTCTACACAAACATCCCACACACAGATGGAATACAAGCTGTCAGGAACAGTATCCTTGATGATGCCACAGCACAACTGGCTGCTGAGCTCTGTGCCTTTATTCTCGCACACAATTATTTCAAATTTGATGACAATATATATCTCCAGATCAGTGGCACCGCTGTGGGCACCTGCATGGCCCCACAATATGCCAATATTTTTATGGCCGACCTGGAACAACGCTTCCTCAGCTCTCGTCCACTCACGCCCCTTCTCTACCTATGCTACATTGATGACATTTTCATCATCTGGACCCATGGGAAGGAGACTCTGGAAAAATTCCACCACCATTTCAACAGCTTCCACCCCACCATCAACCTCAGCCTGGACCAATCTACACGGGAGGTCCACTTCCTAGACACCACGGTGCAAATAAATGATGGTCACATTAACACCACCCTATACCGAAAACCTACCAACCGCTATGCCTACCTTCATGCCTCCAGCTTCCATCCTAGGCACATCACACGATCCATTGTCTACAGCCAAGCACTGAGGTACAACCGCATCTGCTCTAACCCCTCAGACAGAGACCAACACCTACAAAATCTCCACCAAGCATTCTCAAAACTACAATACTCGCACGAGGAAATAAGAAAACAGATCAACAGAGCCAGACGTGTACCCAGAAGCCTCCTACTGCAAGACAAACCCAAGAAAGAAACCAACAGGACTCCACTGGCCGTCACATACAGTCCCCAGCTAAAACCCCTCCAATGCATCATCAGGGATCTACAACCATCCTGGACAATGATCCCACACTTTCACAGGCCTTGGGTGGCAGGTCAGTCCTTGTGTGGCAGGCCAGTCCTCGCCCACAGACAACCTGCCAATCTGAAACATATTCTCACCAGTAACTGCACACCGCACCATAGTAACTCTACCTTAGGAACCAATCCATGCAACAAACCTCGATGCCAACTCTGCTCACATATCTACACCAGCGACACATCACAGGACCTAACCAGATCAGCCACACCATCACCGGTTCATTCACCTGCACATCCACCAATGTAATATACGCCATCATATGCCAGCAATGCCCCTCTGCTATGTACATCGGCCAAACTGGACAGTCTCTATGGAAAAGGATAAATGGACACAAATCAGATATTAGGAATGGCAATATACAAAAACCTGTAGGAGAACACTTCAACCTCCCTGGCCACACAATAGCAGACCTTAAGGTGGCCATCCTGCAGCAGAAAAACTTCAGGACCAGACTTCAAAGAGAAACTGCTGAGCTTCAGTTCATCTGCAAATTTGACACCATCAGCTCAGGATTAAACAAAGACTGTGAATGGCTTGCCAACTACAGAACTAGTTTCTCCTCCCTTGGTTTTCACACCTCAACAGCTAGAACAGGGCCTCATCCTCCCTGATTGAACTAACCTCATTATCTCTAGCTTGCTTGCATATATATACCTGCCCCTGGAAATTTCCACTACATGCATCTGACGAAGTGGGTATTCACCCACGAAAGCTCATGCTCCAAAACGTCTGTTAGTCTATAAGGTGCCACAGGATTCTTTGCTGCTTTTACAGATCCAGACTAACACGGCTACCCCTCTGATACTTAACTTTTCCAATGACACCTCTCATGACACCTCTTGTACAAAATGCATCATAATTATGTCATCATCATACCGCTATGATGAATATGGGGTGTAGTGTCACACCTCTGATCTCCTGGCAATGGATGAAGAGCAGCTTTCCTGACAGAGTGTCTGAGATCCATCAGTGCCTTCCAGGCATGAAGCTTCACTGGCACATCTGCAGCCCTAGCAGAGCTAGGACTCAGTCTTGAGTAGCCCCATTCCTATTTTGGAAGACGTCCCAGAAGGCCGTTTGTTTGTCTTGAGGGCTCACTCCCCAACACCATGCTCTTCATGTGCCTGCAGGTGCTAGGAAGGCTGACGAGGTGACGGGAGCTGCGGTTCGTTCGGTATGCTAATGTCAGCCCGTTCACTGTCTCCATCTCATCAGAGGCAGCTAGCACATAGAAACATCCTCGCCTATGACTGAGCTAGGGACCTGGGGCGTGGCCAGATGGCCAGGGCTTGTCCCGGATCAGACCAGCAACACTGGTCAGCTTTGCCCTTGGCTCTGTGTTAGGTCCCCACTTACTTCTGGGTGCTTGGGTGGAGGCTGTGGCCATGGCCGTGTTGTTGTTTCCATCTCTCCTTGGTGAGGAGAGTGCACCCTTTGGTTTGGACATGGATTTTGCTACCCGTATGCGCACCTTAGTCATCCACAGGCCAGGCTTTGGCGGTGCATTCTGCATGGGGCACCCCTCCAAGCCCTTTTAAGATTGGGGCTTTGTCTACACAAGAAAGAGTTTGCCAGTGGAGCTATACTCCCTAGCGGAGATGCAGCTTATACCAACAAAGGCGTTCTTTTGCTGGTCTAGTTTATACCAGTTCCCTGAACAAAATAAGCTGTACCAGCAGGAGGACTCTTTTTGTAACTTCATGTACCTAGGGCCGCCCAGAGGGGGGCGCAATTGGGGCAATTTGCCCCAGACCTCACAAGCCCTGGCCAAGAATCCCTTCCCTGGCTACTTACCCGATGGTGGTCCGGGTCTTCGGGGGCAGGTCCTTCAGTGCTACCGAAGACACGAAGCGAGGGAAGGACCCGCCGCCGCAGACTCGGAGCGCTGCCCAGTGAGTACAAGCACCGCAGTGGGTGGCGCCCTTTTTATGTCCAGACTCTCACTTTGCCCCAGGCCCCCTGAATCCTCTGGGCAGCCCTGCATGTACCCTAGGGCTCCTGCCAGCATAGCTCAGTTGGGCAGGGATCACACCAGACACAGGTATGCTGGAGAAGTTCGTAGTATTGACCTGGCCTAATGCATCTTCGGAATGTGAATCCACTTAGTAAGCGATACTTCGTGGCGAGAGCATGTCACATCAGCAGTCTGCAGTCTGCACTGGCTCTAGCTGGATTCAGGGTGGAGTTTCAGATGTTGTCTTTGACCTGTATAGCCCTAAACAGTTTGAGACATGGTTGCCTCTTCTCTCTGTGGGACACTGCTGTGTGATCAGCCACGGGGCCTGATCTGACAGGGAGATGGATCTAGCAAAGAGTAGGACGGGCTACTGGGCAAGTCCTGTTTTCTTGGGCTTTCCTTAGAGGAGAGGTGTGAGCCAGTCTGAGGCAGGAATGCTTATGCTTTGGGGGGACCATTATTCTCAGTCTGGGTTGATGTTTATTTTCAATTCCTCTTGCACGTGTTCAGTATTTGTAAAAGCCCCACCGCACTTTAAAAAAGCGATGGTGACCGCATGGACAGGGTTCCATGTCCTCGTAGAAATCATCACTGCGTCAAGGTCTGCTAATCCTCAGCTTTTGCTTTTCCCCCTTATCCAAATGATCAGGGGCAGATCTTCAGTAGTGGACGTCCCATCTGATGGCCTTAACCAGCCTGTAACGCAAGTGAAGCTCACAGTCACTGTACACAAGGATTTGCTTCTCGGTCACTATGGCTTTGAGATTTCACCAAACCCTCCTCTTACCATCACATCAGTTGCTGCAGGTAGGAATCATTCTCTCCCCTCCCCCTGCATAAGTGCCTGGGAGAAGCTGCCTGGGGGCCATGAACAGCTGGCAGGAATCCATGCTGATGCACCCCCAATAAGGCTGATCGGGTTATGTCCATTTCTAGCAAGGAACCGGCCTGAGATGAGAAGCTTGGATCTGGATCTGAACTTTTCCAGGACTTAGCAAGCTTTGGCTCTAGCCTTTCTCTCTTTATAATGGTGGTAGAAGCGGTGTTCCCAGGACAGCTCCGGACTGTGTAGCCCCATGCGTCCTAGAGTCAGAGAGTTTAAGGCCAGGAGGGACAACCAGATTATCCAGTCTGACCTGCCTCCGAGAGGCCACTAATACTACGCAGCACCCGCACGCCAAACCCTCTGCCCCTTGTCAGAGTTTACTGCGGAACAGTCTGCTGCTGTGGAGAGAGGCCTCTCCCCCTTCAACCCAGTGACTCAGGAGTATGTTCTGCTGCTTGGACTAGCTGAATAAGCAATTTCTCACCTTAAACCATCTATCGTTCAGCACTTTGAAGCAGATTCATTGACAGGGTTCTAGAATTATCCTTAACCACAGGCATAGTGAATTCACAGTTAAAGTGAAACTTAAAAGATATCTATGCTTGTTAAGGGATGGAAATACACAGCTGCGGCACCCACATAGCTTTAATTTTCCCCTGGAATGCCATCCTCAGGGGGAGACAAACAGTGTCTTTGAAACTGTTTCATCTAATATGAGCCCACAAACACACAAATGCCGTAGTCATAATTCTTTGCCCCTTGTGTGATGTCATCAGAGGGCAGAGTTAGGGTTATTTGGTGCACTGCAGATCTTAGCAAGTTTGGAGTTCTCTTAAATTTAACTGTGAATCATGTACAATCATAATAAATACCTCTTAAATGTAAACAGACTGGGTGCACTGCATCCTGCTGGGATTGCTTTGAGGGTGAATCAGTGGAATGCCCTTCTTCATCCTTTCTTCCACCTCTCCCACCCTTCCCACTCTGGTCCGGCATTCATGGGGAAGGGCTTTGTCACGGCAACATCACTTCTCACTAATGCTTCCCTCTGCCGTTTTTCCCAGCCCAGCCCTGCTCCTTCTCCTGCTGGCATTCCCCTGGTATCCCAGGCACGGTCTCCGATGGATTCTTCCAGCCCTGGGTGCTGGATCAGCCTTTGTCAGGGGCTGGGTAGTTCGTCCAACTGAGCAAAGTTGGTTGTAGGAGTCACTGTCACCGGGCCTCCCTGAGTCCCCCTCCTCCAGAGGCCTCGGCCAGGAGCAGCCAAGAAGGGCTGGGAAGGGTGAGTGAGCCCTTACCTTTAGCATCCCCCCAGAAGCCAGAGGAAGCCACATGAGGTCATAATCTTGACTTCCATGGAGCCTGGTGTCCAACCACCCTGGGCACAGAGCTGAGCTGGGTTTGGCACCGGTGGCACCAGGCTGCGTTTGTTCTAATAGCATTCGTTCCTCTTCACCTTGCTGATCATGCCCCAAGCTGTGCCGCTCCATGATGCTTACCCCTCCCATCTATCCCTGCCTCATCTCCTTCCCCCATCCATCTGCATTCCCCTTCTCTGCCTGTGCCCCATCTCTACCTCCCTGCCTTGCCCTCACAAATCCATGCCGCACCACCAATCCTTCCTTTGCCATCCCTTTCCTCAGGTGACCTCTCTCCCACCCCACCCACCCTGCCCTGCTGTCAGCACCACCTCATGTTAGCTTCCTTCCCCTGGTTCCTCTGCAACGCACATGCATGTTCTGGGCCTGAGCCAAAGCCTTCAGAAGTCACTGGGAGCTGTTCTGCTGATGTCAGTGGGCTTTGGATTAGATCCTTTGATTTCAGCGGCAAGTCATAGACTCTGAGACCAGAGGGGACCATTGTGAATTGGTTACTAGGGTTATTAACTCTGGCTGTTAACTGTAGTTGGAGCTATTGACTGGGTTGAGTGGTGACTCAGCTGTGAGTCACCACTCAACCCAGTCAGTAGCATAAGTTTTCAGTTGTGGGGGTATGGGGGAGAGAGCTTGTCCTCACCATCTGGGGCTGGAAAACCAAATGTAGATGCTCCACTGAATAGCAGCGCCTTCGGTTGTGATCTGCACAAGCCACAGGGAAGCTGTTTTGAGCGAGTAGCTGACCGGCTGCTGATCTCTGCTAGGAAGCACAGCCGATGGGAAGCTGCTGCCCGGTGATCATATCCTCATGATAAACAACGAAGCTGTGGAGGACATTTCTATTGAGCAGGCCGCTGATCTGTTAAGGTAGGATCCTGTGGATGGTACTGGCCACTCCTGGAAACCAAAAGGGCAGATGAAGATTTAAGAGCAAAGTTCTAGAACTCCAAACCCGCAGCTGCCTGGCAGCAATCGCAATCCTGGCTTTTCACAGTGGAAATTCCACTGGTCATTTCATAGCAAGTGCATCATTCGCAAGAGTGGGATATTTCTCTGTGAGTCTGAACACAGCTGTGCAAGAGAAACTCTCGTTTCCTGCAAATCTCTATCTCATGTTATGTGGGTTATGATAGTGCTGAGTCCAGCCCACCCCAAGATCAGAGTCTCATTCTGCTGCACACAGTCACACCATCAGTCTGTGAAGTTTGAATGTGTTAAGGTATCCCCTGTACAGTCACAGTTGCCTGTGGCTGTGGAAACTGCTTGATGTCCTGTCTGGGCGGCTCATTGGCTGCAGAGATTGAACATGGAGCCTCTAGTTCTAGAAATATGAACTGCTGCTGCCCATGCTGGAAGACCAGTTACATTAATCAAGGCTGTAAAACAGGCTCATCCACCTTTCTCTGTGGCCCAGCCACCACTAGAGGGGGACGGGGCTCCACACTGAGCGGGCATGGGTTACACTCTTGATGTTAAAAACTCAGCTAATGTTAACACAATTTTCTCAACAGAGCTGGTCGGAAAACAGAATTTCTGTTCCATGAGGAAATCGATGTTTGGGGGGGTGAAAAATTGTTCCAAATTGAAACAAAGAGCTGAAATTTCCCATGGAACAAAAATTCCCCAAAACGTTGATTCCGGACCATGGAAATGTTTCATTTTGATAATTTCTAAACTTTATAATATGTCAAATATTAAATATAATTTACTATATTTAATGCATATGTGATGGATTCGATTTAATATAAATCAAAGTCCAAATGAAATTGATCAAAACAAAGTCAAGATGAAATGTTTTTACCTTCCTGAAATGGAACATTTCTAAATTGTCACAACGAAATGAAAAAGTTACCATTTTGTCAAAGTTGACACATTCCCAGAACTTTTCAGTTTTGGCGAAACTCCATCTTCTGATCCAACAGAAAACTCTTCCACCCAACATTTTCCAACCAGCTCTACTCCTAGCAGCGAAAGCATCTTTCTATTTAAGGTAGCCTGCGCTGGGTGGAACACAGCCTTCTTTGTGACCATTGCCTAGCCAATGCTCCTCCCTCCCACCCTGAGAGCTGGTAAAACAGAAACATGCAGGGGGCAGTATATGCTATAAAATTACTAGAATTGGTTTTAGTCTGAAGGCAGCATTTTGTTCACTGCTACACTCGGCTAATTGTATTTGTCTATTACAGGGAACTGGAAGACTCTCTCCTCCTTACTGTTCTGCGATGCACTTCGGTAAATTGAATTTCTCTAACCCTTTCACTAGAACTGCTCCTTTGCAACAGGACGTTAGCCCCAGGATGGGTAACAGGGCTGGGCCCACAAGTGGGGGAATGTACAGGGGCTCCTCAAGAGTGCCTGGCCTGTTTCAGAGCACAGCGAGGCTGTGTGTGGAGTGGGATATCAAAAGCTGTAAAAGAGCTGTTACTCATTGCAATGCACACAGCTGTACACACACCTCTTTGGGGCCTGGCGCTGCCCTTGATGAGTTATTCCAGCAGCATTTCCTCACAGTTCTTCTGTTTGGGTGCAGTG
This sequence comes from Gopherus flavomarginatus, assembly GCF_025201925.1. NCBI lineage: Eukaryota > Metazoa > Chordata > Testudines > Testudinidae > Gopherus > Gopherus flavomarginatus. Next base: position 125,569,406 of record NC_066619.1, read on the forward strand.
TCGGGGGATCATCCCCCCAGCCCTGCTGGCCTCAGGAGAGCTGCCAGAGGTAAGGGCCCTCTGCAGAGAGCCATGGGCCTCCCCGTTGCTGCTGAGTCCCCACAGCCTGGCTCCTTGGCAACAGGGCTGTGAAATCATGGGCTCTCTCCCTAGCGAATGCCCCAGAGCACCCATGCAGGTGATGGGGGTCCCACGGCGGCATTATCGTGCACTGGGGAGTGATGTGGATTTATGGGGGTGGGATGCTGCTGTGCCCACCCCCTGCAGGGCCCCAAGAGCCACGGAGACGTGTGTTGGAGAGAGCTGGTGCAGGGGACGCAGGCGTGCCTTAGAACTGACACTGCACATGCTTGACCTGGAGTTAGGAGCAGGGGCCATGTTCGTTGTCTTGAATGGCAAGCCGGCACTTGTGCGCTCACAGTAATGGTCCTGAACCAGAAAAGACTGCCAAGGTCTTGAGATCTCCATGTCCAGTGAGCAGAGAAAAACATCTGTCTGAAGATCGTGGCACTTCTGAGAAGAGTCTGATTTTTTTTTTTTTTCACCTGGGATAAGCCTAAACTCAGATCTCCCTGGGACATGATCGCCTTTTCTTGCTACATCCCAGTCCCTGACTGCCAGAGGAGGTCCTGCTGTCCTCTGCAGTGAGTGCTCAGCTGTGCAATCAGGGAGCTCCGTAGGGGGACCCTGTGGCCAGGTGCCCTGTCACTGAATGCTACTTTAAAGCTCTTGCGGTGGTCAAGCTGCTTTTTTTTTTGTTTTCAAACCTATTGGTTCAATTTAAAGGTTAGTCCTTGCTGTCCAGGCACTGTGTGATCATCCATCACAGCCTAAGGAGACGTCTCCTTGGAAAGGTGAATTCCTGAAACGCATGTTGCCGTTGGTTGTCTGGCCAATCTCAGATCTTGCTGCTTTCAGCTGCTAAACCTCCTACCTTGTTTTCCCCTCCTACTGGGTGGTTCTGTGGCTCACTCCTCCCCACCCCCCAAATCAGGAAGCTGGCTCTCACACCTGTGTCCTCCTCCTTCCATTAAGGCTGAAGCTGTGTAGTGCTACCCAGGCCTTAGGAAGAGAACTGAAGTGTTCTGTTAAAACCTTTGCGTTTATTGCTGATTGGTTTATTATGAGGAAATCTGGAAAGGACGGACTGCCTCCCGGGATGTGTTTATCTAAATGGATTGACAGATGTACTAAAGCAGAGCTTCAAAGCAAGGACAAAATTGGGATTGTGCCTTTTATGGCTCCCTATGATGTACGAAGATGGCCTGAAGTGTTTGGGGGGCCGGGGTTATGTTTTAAAAAAAATCTTAGAAGTATAAAGAATGTCAGGTCTGCTTTTCCCCCGATTTGCTGGAAGAGTCACTAGAGCTCTCAGACTCAGAGTGTGAGGTTTCTCAGGCCTTTTCTGAACATGTGATGGGGACGGAGTCTTTTATCAGACTTTTTTCTCCCAAGTGTTTCTCAGCTGGTTGTTACACAGGCATTAACGCAGCTTTAAGCAGGCTGAGTACACAGTCACTCCCCCCTCAGTTAATCTGGCTTCCCCTGTGTGGGATGTTAAAATCCTTCCAGGGCTTTGACTGGCCATGGCATCTTGCAAGAAAAATGAGGCAGACGAGACCTGAGCGCTTAACCTGAAAAACCAAGCGAAAAGAAATAATCCCTTTTGAAAGAGAGAAGTGCGGAGAAAGGGACGGGAAGCGTTTTGCAGGCCTTCACATATCAGAAAGAGGCAGCTAAGGCACAAACCCATTTTTGTTTTTCCTTTGCAGGTCACTTTAAGGACTCCTGCAAATACCCAAGATCAACCTTGGCTAGTTGGGGCAGGCATTCGCCCCTAAAAGCCCTGCTGCCCACTGAGCGGAGAGCTACTGCCCCCGATCACTAGCTACGTAACAGCTCTGCTGGGGCCTCGTCTTTCGCCTGCTCTGGGCACGCTAGAAGTGATGGTTCAGGTCTCAGGGCCTCCACAGATACATCCTGGAGTGTCTGTTCTCGTTCCCTGGCAGGACGCTATACAGGTCCCATCGGGATAGAGAATTACCTTGTTCACTTGGAGAAGAGACTTTTCTTCCCTAAATGTGAATAGATTTTCTCCAATAAACAAGATCATTCTGTAAAGCGCTTACATGTAGTGGGAGTCTCATAGGAACATAGCAGCATCCTGAGAGATTGCTGTGCCGGATCAGATCGGTTAGGGGGATGCTAACAGCTACTCACCCACCCCTTCCACACACCCCAGTGCAATTAGGAATTCTCACCATGTGAAAGTAAATAAGGTCAGTACTGGTGATTCAGCCTGCAAGTGAATTGTTTATCAGAGATTGTATGTGACACCTAACCAGCTCTCTAGGCTTTTCATAAGCACAAACAATCGCCTCATCCTGGGGCTTGGCTACGGAATATCTTGAACATGGATACGTATGCGCCGCTGTGGGCGTGTTCCTAAATGTATGCAACTATCTAAAACCTATGTAAATTGACAGTCTGCTGATTGGCTGTTGTCGAGTAACAGGACATCTTTGTGGTCATGTGACATCTTTGACAAAACCTTTCTAGATCAGTGGTTGCCAGTCACTCCTCAGTGTGCCAGTAACACCAGCCTTATAAAAAAACCCTTCCCGGTGCCCAGTGCTTTAAGGATGAGTCACTATGGGAGACCGTGGATGTCACGCAGGGTGAGCCTGGATTAGGGGGCCACCTAAATTCAATTGCAGGATGCAGCATGCCCAGTGACATGGGAGTCAGTGGGCACTGGCTGGCAGCCCTGGGTCTTTCCACTAGTTAGACTGGCCCAGGTTCCCCAAAGGACTACGAACCACTTTTCCAGGTCATAGAGACCTACAGCACGTCTTGTTCTCATGGTCAGCAGCGGCAGGTCACGTTACAAATGCAGCACTGTTGTTTTTCAGGGTGGTCCTAAGTCGTCATTTCTTACGGCTGAGAAGAGGGCGCGACTGAAAACGAACCCCGTCAAAGTGCGGTTTGCCGAGGAGGTGCTGGTGAACGGACACACTCAGGTCGGTGCGGTGCTGTATGAAATGGTTCACAAGAGCTGCTCGGTGGCAGTGCTGGCTGGCTCGAACTACGTTGAGCTAAATGGGCAATTGCATTGAGCACAGTTAGGATGGCGCAAATGCTGCTGAATTACAGAATAGAGTGAGTGGCCAAGGAAAGACCCAGGATTTTGGTTACTACATGTTGCTACCGTGAATGCACTGGAAACAGGTGCTGATTCCTGTAGTTCTTCCATGCTGAGGAAGTAACCTCGGTACCTCCTCCTGTCCCGTGGCAACCGCGATCAAGTTTGAGTCGTATTGTCTATTGAATTTTGCACCGTATGTTTCCTTAAAGGTGTGTTGACAAGTGACCTGATGTAACTGAATTGTGTTTTGTGTCTCTGCTGTAACTTTCCTAAGGGCATGTCTATATTTAGATGGCTACAGCAGCCCAGTGCTTCAGTGTCGAAGCTACCACCGCCTATGGGAGGGGATCTCCCGTCAGCGTACGTAATCCACATCCCCCAGAGGCGGTAGGATGGTCAATGGAAGAATTCTGCCGTCCACCTAGCATTGTCTACACCAGGGTTAGGGCAGGATAGCTACATCTCTCAAGGGCAGGGGGGATTTTCACACCCCCGAGACACGTAGTTATGCTGATGTATGTTCCTAGTGTGGACCAATCCTAAGATGTCTGCAGGACTCAGACATCTGCCTTCCTGATATTTCATTTACAGAAGTATCCAGTTGTCATATCCTGTCTTGAAATATGAAACGCACTTGGGTAGCTCAGTCGTACAACAACGTACGATAACTACAGTTTCAGGCAACTCGATACATACCGAGTATGCAGCATGTCTGTATCTCCATCTGTCTGCAGCTCAGGCCAGGGAAATGTGGCAGAAAAGGATACTGAGTTGGAACGCTTGGGGAGCCATTCCTGGCTGTTAAAGGGAAATCATGTTACATTTAAAAAAAAATCTGTTAAATAATTATTCTTAAATTTGTCACAAGTAGGTTAGCAAAAGGACCATTTTTTTGTGGCCCCAAGTTTGAAACTGGCTTCTCTCGCTTTTCCCTTCAGAACAAAGACATGTGTCTGAAGTGCCCCACCCCAGCCAGGCCCTTTTTCCCTTCTCAGAGTGACTGCCCTTGTGTCCCATTTCCTCCCGTGCCGAGTTGATCTGGCTCAGCAGAGCACAGTACTGGCTCCCGGAAGGAAGTTCAGCCAGACACACACACCACCCCCGTGCCTCAGGTGTTGAACCCTTGTGCGAACTCTGATGGCACCTGGTCCTGTCTCCCTTGGCACAAAGATAAAGATGCTGCTGGAGAATCAATCCCTCTACAACTCTGGCTGCCCCCTGGGCATTTCCAGCCAGTTGGGCAGGACCCTGGGCACACATTGCCAGCATGCTTTGAGCACCTCAAACTGCTGTTTAAATCCCTAGCTTCCCAACGGCCTGTTCCCCGAGGTCCCTCATAAAGGGATGTTCATATGCTGATGACCCATTGGACAGGGGAGAGTTCTTCCCACCAGTAAGGCTGCCAGCTACCTAGGACTCTCCAGACACTGGAATTGTATCCTTCCTGCCAGCTGTTGCCAGATGTGCTGTGGTTTCTGCTGCCACTGAGGAAAGGATCAGATCTAACGAGAGCAGGAGCCTGATTCAGGAAAGCATCTCGGTTCAGTACACACTTAATCATGTGCAAACTTCTGGTCATGATTCTTAGGGACATCCAGTTTGTATTGCAACTAGTGCAAGATTGGTTTTGACAGTGCCAGCAATGTGATTCCTGAAGAGGCATTCCCAGCTGTGAAGCTGCAGCCCCTGCTTTCTGTGGAGTCATTTTGGAGATAGATGGCAGGAGAATCCACGAATTCGTCAGCCATGAACCTTCTCATTTAAATGACAGCTAAGCCAGTAGTCTCCTGATATGTGCAGAGGAACAATACGGTTGCAAAACACTGGTGCAGTGAGACGCACTTCAAAACGAAGCCAGGCTCCGCAGTAAAATATCAACAAAACCGAAATGTGTTTAGTATGTCTCTGCTTTCCTGGAAAGCAGCTCTCCCTGCAGCAGATTAATCCCTTCTACGTTCCCACTCCTTTCAGATAGAAACTGGGATGAAAAAGCATAGCATCCATAATGGTTAGTGTAATTCCAACAACTACGTAGCCTTCTGCTTTAGGACCGGGACTGTTACTGTCCTCTTAATGGAAGGTCGCTAACTGAGCTAAACCCCATTTGGAAATAACCCAAACGCTCCCTCATGCAGCTGAAATCTGAAACTCCAGTTCTAGAGCAGGAATTATTGATGAGACCACAAGCTTTCAAGCCTTCATTTTCCAGGGTAGATTTGGGTTATATCCTCCAGAGCAGAGCTCTGCGTGGGAGACAGGTTGTGCAAGGGTGAACATCAGTACATGTTTTAGATATATTTGGGAGTGTAGACCAAATCCTAAACTGGCGTAAATCGGTGTAGTGCCACTGTACTCAATGGAGCAATGACTGTTTACGCTAACTGAGGAACTGGGCCTACGTTTTTAGAATTAATTTTTAAATAGTCTACAAGATTCTGCCAATAAAGAGTAAAATTATCAACTTGGCTGGACTAGCAGAAAGAGAGCCTAAGGGTGGAATATAATCATTACATATGTTGAATGTAGCATCCGCAACAACATGTGGTTTTTAATTTGTCCCCAAGCTCTATATGTAGATTTCAAGATGACTTGTGAGCTGATGTTACAAACCAGCAGTAATGTTTAATTTATGCCAGTAGCCTCATGGGTTAGATCCTCATCTGGTATAAACTGGCATCATTTCAATGAAGTCAATGGAGACATGTAACCCAATGGGTTCGATTTACCCAGCTGAGGGTCTGGCCTCTTGAGGCTACTAATGTGAGACCAGCAAAACTTGGCCTGATGACAGTAGCATAAATGTGTTGCCTTTCTCTGTAATAAATAATCATTCTTGGGTCCCCCAATAGGAACTGGATCAAATTCATTTTTGGTGGGATCCACTGATTTGATTGGGATTTTTATAGGGGTGAATTTGTCGCTTTGATGCCTCTTTTGTCCTTTGTCTCATAGCAGCACATAATGCTAGCATGTCGTGAATGGGGCTTTATTTAAAGGTGGAGAAAGTTTTTTGCATTTAAATCTCTATTTGTTGCATTACCAAAGATGAGCCCTTGATTCAGTCCCAGAATACCAAAAACCCCTTGATCTACGGTGCTGTGACACTTGACCTCCCAGCTTGTTTTGTTGTGCAGGGGAATGCTCTTCTGTGCGTGCCGAATGTTCTCAAGGTGTACTTGGAAAATGGACAGACGAAGGCTTTCAAATTTGACACCACCACGACGGTGAAGGTATTGTGGCTTGGTTCGCTACTGTTTATGCCTCCATTTAATCTGTGCTGCTTCACAAAAGGTAAAAATATACCAGGAATCGATTGTCTGAGACGATCTAGAGAACATGGACCCCCAACACAAAGCTTACAGGATTTGGGGGGCAGGGAGTGGAGAATGGAACTAGGCTCTGGGCTTTTACAGCCCAATTTTTTTGGAGCTGCTCAACACCTAGATTGACAGGGAGCTGCAGGTGCTCAGCAGTTTGCAAATGAAGCTGTTAGGTTTTTTAATTGCTTAGGATAAACTCTAGCGGTGCAGCAGATATGGAAGATGTGCAGGCAGGCCTGGGAATGCATTGGGACTTTGTCTTCAGTGGGGCAATAAGCGGGGCAGAGCAACTGTTCATGCTGCCATTCACTGATTAGCCAGGGGTATTGCTCGCTCCCCTCAGCGAAAGGAGGGTTGCTGAAATCAGGCTGGCTGAAAGGGCAGAGGCGAAGGGATCAGGGAGGTATAGAGGGGTGAGGAAGCTAGAAGCACAGAAGGAACTAATGAGGAACCTTGGAGCGAGAGAAGAGACAGGGTTAATGGCCTGGATTGGCTCCAATGAGAACTTAGACTAGAAGAGCTGGCAAAGATGCCAGGATCCCAAAGGGCCATCAAAGGAAGTATCCAAACAGTGGTAGTAAAATGAGTCTGTTGCCCCATCTGGTCTATAATGGGTTGTGGAAAAACCATCACCGCTGTGCCATGGAAGCGGGAGGAAGCGCCCGGAAAGAGAGTCTCTCTCTGATCTCAAATGCAGCCCTTCTAGCTGAAAAGTCCATGATCACCTTGCAGAGCTGTCGTTAGCATGCTGGAACCTAGAGCCTCTTCATTAACATCCAATCCCATTACGTATCCTAGTGATGCCCGGCCGTTGTGTTTAAAATGCCTGAAAGCAGATTGTCCCTTGTGTCTTCCATTGGCAGGACATAATCCTCACCTTGAAAGAGAAGCTCTCCATCCAGAGCATTGAGTACTTTGCCCTGGCCTTGGAAGAACAGTACAACATTTCTAAGCTCTACCTGCTGCACGAGGACGAGCTCATCGAGCAGGTCAGTGCAGCTTGCGGAGCTCCTGCCATGCCTGTCCGAGCAAGGCAGCCTTTGTCATGCAGCCCGCTTAGAAAAGAGCCCTTGCCCGGTGGCTGACATTTCCCTGGACACATCTCCAAGGATGCCCAGGTTGTGCAGACTACATGGGGACGGGGGAGGGAGTGTTAGGTGGCAGGAAGGGGATTTGGTGGGTTGGGGGAAGAGGGAGGTCAGTGTCTGAGTGCGAGACCAGATCACGAGCTCCCGCATCAAACTGGGGATTCGGCGCAGCTTTGCCTCCCCAGAGACCCCACCGTCCTAGCTCTGTCTCTCCCACGCACACTAACTAGTGATAGCATTGCAGCCTGGCTTTGCTGCTCTGGTGAGGGAACCGAGAACTAGCACCACCAGAGCATAAACGTTCGTAGCACCTTGCTCCATTCCTGCAGATGGCAACTGGCAGCAATCGTGGCCAGCTTGTTTTGCTGATGCTTCTTCCTGCTGTCCTCTTTTTGTAGCGTTAAGGCCATGTAATCTGAACCCCTGCATATCACAGGCTGTTAGGTGTCACCAAGATCCCCCTAAATTGAGCCCAAAAGCTTCAGTTAGACTAAAGCATTTCAGGTCTCGGGTGACTAAACCATCATGCGCCCAGGCAGAGAAGAGAAGAGGCCAAGCAGCATCAATGGCAGGGAATACATTGTGTGTGGTGTGCCCAGATGATCCCAGCAAGTGGTCCATGGTGCAGGCTGCAAAGGGAGGTGAAAAGCCCCCAAGGTCCCTGCTAATCTGACCTGATTCCTCCTCGACCCCAGAACAGGTGATCATCTTGACCCTGGACATGTGAGCAAGACCCACCAGCTCAGCATCTAGTAAGAGGATTCCCTAGACCACCTCCGAGCACTGGCCTGCCTGTCCAGCGTCTCCTCTCCAGTGTGGCCAATCCCTGCTCCTTCAGAGGTGCCCTTTTCTGAAGGACCATTTATCTGGGACTATATAAAAAGAAATTGAGGCTGTGGTTGTCCAAAGCAGTCGTCGAGGGGTTGCCTAGCTGGGCTTCCCTTTGAAGTCAATGGGAGTTTTGCCCCAGCAGAGTTAGGCCAATCCTGAGCGCTATTTGCAAATCCGACCCCTAGCGTTTCTAATTCTTGTCTTTATTTCCCAGGTACTTTACGTTCCTAACTTTGAGCTAAGACTCTGAGCAGGTCTTCCTCACTCCCAGGCATCTTACCAGTCAGGGAGACAGGCACAAGATATTGAGGCTCACTCGTTAAGATTCCATTACTAAATACCAGGCATATGTCTCTCTTTGGGACCTTCTCTTTCCATCCAGTTGATGAGCCAGTTGTGGGTTTATCCAAAATAAAATATGCTAATATGGTCCAGTGATTTTCAGAAGGTTTAATTGCCATTTCAGTAGCACAAACAGCACTTTTTTTTTTAAGTGCTTTCCTCTGTTGTCATAGTAGGGCCATGTGATCAGTCTCTGCTGTAGGGTTGTAGCATTACGGATTCACAAGATTTATATTTATGACATTGAAAACGGGGTGCAGGTCCATTGTCCCAGCTGAAATAGCGTGACTGGATTTGGACTAGTTGTTGTACCGGGGTCCCAATTAAGCTGTAACCTCGCTGGGGCAGAGCCTATCTCTGTGTGACGGTGCAGCACCTGGCCCAACAGGTGGCTTTTCTGGGAGGTTGTGGTGGAGTAGCCTCCACTTCATCTGACTTTACTTCTCATGTTGCTTCCCCCGCCGAAGAGTCACTTGTGCCTCCTCGTCACTGGAGAGAGTGGCTGACTTGCCCCCAACCCAGACGCCGAGTGCTTTGTTCTGTAGAGTGTGATGGGCTACCCTGTGCAAATTCATTGCATCTGCTGGCCCAGAATGGGTTTATTCAACGAGGGATTCGCGAAACTGCTATTGTTTAATACAATTTTATTTTGTTCATTCCAGGTGGTCCAAAGGAAAGACTCCCATGATTACCGGTGTCTCTTCAGAGTCTGCTTTATCCCTAAGGATCCGTTGGACCTCCTACAAGAAGATCCAGTTACCTTTGAATACCTTTATTTGCAGGTGAAAACGGAACATCCCATACTATATTGATAACCCTTTCCGTCCTAAGGCCTTGCCTCCCATTTCAGCTAAAGTGTGGTATTTAAATCAGTATTGTTAAACTGGTGCCAAAAGCTGCGTGGACATTATCTGGCTCTGAGTGTCTTAGGGATTCCTAATCTGAGCCTTGACCTGTTAATTACTTGAACCCTTCACAGGCGCTGGCTCTGTGGGTGCTCTGGGGCTGGAGCACCCACAGGGGAAAATTAGTGGGTGCCAAGCTCCTGTCACCCCCCCTCCCCACCTCATTCTTCCCCTCCGCCCCGAGCGTGCCACGTCCCCACTCTTCTGCCTACCTCCCAGCACTTCCTCCCAGCAGCTGCCAAACAGCTGTTTGGCGGTGTGCTGGAAGGAAGGAGGAGGAGCAGGAAAGTGGCGCACTCGGGAGGAGGTGGGGCCAGGGTGGGGATTTGGGGAAGGGAGGGGCTAGAGTTGGGGCAGGGACTTTGCGACAGGGGTGGGGCCACATGGAAGGGGTGGAGTGTGAGTGGGGTCGGGGACGGAGGGGGGGTCAAGCACTCAGGGGAAAGTGGGGAACTCAGCACCTATGGCGCCCTTCACGTATGAGTCAAAAATGGTTGAACCAGGCAAAAAGGGGACGCCCAAGCAAAGTCATTTTTCCTCTTTGCCGTGCCCCCTGGGCGTGTTAACTGGCTGTGTCCCTTCCAGAGCTGCAGCGATGTGCTTCAGGAGCGATTTGCTGTCGAAATGAAGTGCAGCATGGCCCTGCGCCTGGCAGCGCTGCATATACAAGAGCGGATTTATGCTTGCGCCCAGCCGCAGAAAGTGTCTTTCAAATATATAGAGTAAGTGGAAAATTCTCTGCCGTTCTAGCTGACCCAAATCCCATACATCTTTTGTACTGGGGCTGTGATAGGCACCAGAGAAATGGAAGATGGCTAGGGCAGGGCAGTGGTAGTAGATTGGAACATGTTCTGTCCTTGTTGTTGAATACCGATTCCAGGCATTGGTTATGCAGATCCTTTTAGAGATGAGTAGCAGTTTGAGACGGCTGCACAAAACCAACTATCTCATCTCTCCCTTCTAAACTGCTCGCATGGCATAATGGCTCGAAATGTCAGCCGGTGGGTCTCTACATCAGCACTACTGTAACGTGTTAGGTAGTTATTGTTGCACAGGGCAGGTTTTCATTTAAATAAAGGTTGCCTCTTGCAGGCGTGTTTATTGGGAATTCTGAGTGCAGTAGCCGACGTCATAACTGCCCAGGAATGGCAAATCTATAGCGTGCATCTACCCTTCCTAGGTAGACATGCTTATTGCATGGGTTGTTCTGGTAAAACAACCTCATTACTAAAAATTGTAAAGGGGCCATTGTTAAGTAATAGCCTGGACGTTAGTAGCTTAATACCTGCAGCCCCAGCTGGGCTTATGCGTTCACCTCTGTCACTGACTTATTATTTATAGTCAAATATGCCATGCCTTGACTAATAAAGGAAAAGACAGACGCATCAAGAGAAAACTCCATGATGGGCATAATTAGCAAGTAATACTTATTACGTTGAAAAATTCTCCACTGGAACAATTGGCCTCTAATCTTAGACTGGCAGGAACCATTAACCCAAAAGACACCAAAATATAATAATCTTTTAAGCAAAGCAAAGTGCAGTTTATGAACGGAATCCTCAGTCCATAGATGACACAAGCCGGAGAAACTCAGCCAGGAATTTGTGCAACAAGCCTGTAATTTCTCTTTGAGCTATACCCATCTGCGCTGTCTTCATGGCAGGAAGGACTGGGGAATAGAAAACTTTATATCTCCGACTTTACTCCGAAACATGAAAGGCAAAGACATCAAGAAAGCCATCAGCTTTCACATGAAGAGGAATCAAATCTTGCTGGACCCGAGACAAAAGGTAGAACCTATGCATGTGTGTGAGGTCACTCAATGAAAGCCAGCCGGCTTGGCCACTGAGCCCAGTCTCAGTGGGATTGAGCCGAGATGGTTTTAGCACCACGTTGTACACCAGCCTTCTCCAGCCGGGGTCCTCACAGCCTTGCTACTGCATTTTATTTTGTCTTCATGGGGGCTGCATTGCACCTCTTTACTCTTCTCGCTCAGTCCCCTCTCCTTTGGTACAGCTATTTCTCCCAGCACTAGCATTGCTTGTGCATTGCTTCTGCCAGTATAGACCAGCCCTTGTCAACAGGGCCGTCAGAGATGGGAGCCAGAAGTCACAAAGTTGGGTCTCCTCCTAAGCAGACTCTCTTCCCAGAGACCCCCTGGACTGCCACCTGTGCCTTAGTGTGCACTGGAACTGAATTCGTGCCTGCTGTGCATAGGAGGAGGGCAGTCATCTAGTCAGAGGTGTGTGTGTGTGTCCGTCCAGTCCTGTGCATTGTACACGTCTGCTTAGATCCAAATGAACAATTTAGAAACCCCTTTACTCACACATCCAGCTTGTCCCAGTGGTTGGTTTGTAACTTTCTCAGCAATATTTCTTTTCTTTAAAATCCAAGCACGTCCTCTCGGCCACACAGGTGCGTCTGAGCTACCTGCAGATACTTGGAGACCTGAAAATGTATAGCGGGAAAATCTTTAATGCCACCCTAATGGTATGTGCATTCATTTGTCTATGATTTTTAGCAAATCTTTGTGTTTTCTCTGGCCGTCCTTTCTGTCTGTGTTGTTACCATGCTGTGGAAAACAAACTCCTGAAATGGGAGTCATTTTTAGCACTATGCTGAAACTGACCAAGCCTCGTCTTGATTAAAGCACACTTTCTGTAAAGCAGAATGTCTAATTTTTTTAACAGCTGAGAGTCAAAAACAACCCATTACCCTGCTGCTGGGGTATCTCCCCCAGATTTGTTCCGTAAGCAGCACCTGCTTCATGACCCGTTAGTCATATTTGCCTTCAGCCTTCATGCTTTCTCCCAGTTCTGCATCAGAGCAGCTCCCTGGAACAATCCGTAATGTGTCCCCAAGACTTCCTTCACATCCTTCCACTCACGCTCCCTCTGCCATGCTGCCTACGCTCCCTATCAGGGAGCAGGGGTGTTGGCGCGGCTGCTTCAACTAAACATGCTCATTTCTCTTGGGCCCTTTCCAGCGGTCGCATTCTAAATCCTCAGCCAATGCCAACCAGCATAGCTCCTTTGAAGTAAAACCAGTCGCTGAGGATCCTTTTATTTATGTGTTGTTAAAAAGTACAGGTGTGGCATTCAGAGTAGGTCTTGTGGCTCTTCAGATGTGATTGGTCCATTGTTCCATGAGCATTGGTTTGGGCCAAGGTTTAATCTCCCCTGAAAATGGGTAAGTCAGCTGCGTGCCCTTGTTGCCAAGAAGGCTAACAGCATATTGGGCTGCATTAGTAGAAGTGTTGCCAGCAGATCGAGGGAAGTGATTATTCCCCCTATTGGGCACTGGTGAGGCCACATCTGGAGTATTGCGTCCAGTTTTGGGCCCCTCACTACAGAAAGGATGTGGACAAATTGGAGCAAGTCCAGTAGAGGGCAATGAAAATTATTAAGGGGCTGGAGCACATGACTTATGAGGGGAGGCTGAGGGAAATGGGCTCATTTAGTCTGCAGAAGAGAAGAGTGAGGGAGGATTTGATAGCAGCCTTCAACTACCTGAAGGAGCATTCCAAAGAGGAGGGAGCTCGGCTGTTCTCAGTGGTGGCAGACGACAGAACAAGGAGCAATGGCAGGGGCAGCTCCAGGCACCAGCACGCCAAGCACATGCCTGGGGTGGCAAGCCACAGGGGACGCTTTGCCGGTTGCCGCGAGGGCGACAGGCAGGTTGCCTTCGGTGGCATGCCTGCAGAGGGTCCGCTGGTCCTGTGGCTTCGACAGACCTCTTGCAGGCATGCCGCCGAATCCGCGGGACCGGGGACCTCCTGCAGGCAAGCTGCTGAAGGCAGCCTGCCTGCCGTGCTTGGGGTGGCAAAATACCTAGAGCCACCCCTGAGCAATGGTCTCAAGTTGCAGTGGGGGAGGTCTAGGCAGGATATTAGGAAACACTGTTTCACTAGGAGGGTGGTGAAGCACTGGAATGGGTTCCCTAGGCAGGTGGTGGAATCTCCATCCTTAGAGGTTTTTAAGGCCCGGCTTGACAAAGCCCTGGCTGGGATGATTTAGTTGGGGTTAGACTAGATGACCTCCTGAGGTCCCTTCCAACCCTGATATTCTATGATTCTATGATGTTTTCCCTTTGACAGAAAGTCTCTTGACATAAGGCATGACACAGCCTTGTCTGACACATGGGATTGAGTCAAGGACCTCCAGAGCTAACAGCAGGAACTGCCACAGTTTATGCTAGAGAGCCAGGTTCTAGAGCTGGCAGCTGTGACGCTCATGTCCTCTGAGGACCAGGCGGAGACGGGGGCCTGGAATGAATACGCACCAGCAGGGCTGTCCCTAGGGGCGTGGGGGCCCCGGAATATAGGTGGCGAGTTTCTAATCTGCCAGAGGGTACTTCCCCCCACCCACCCCCGGCTCTGCCCCCACTCCACCCTTTGCCCCCAAGGCCCCACCCCTTCTCTGCTGCTTCCTACCCCCACTCCGCCCCCGTTCCCTGCCCAGTTCCGCCCCCTCCCCCCAGCATGCTGCGCCCTTGCTCCTCTCCACTCCCCCACAGCACCTCCTGACCCCGTGAAACAGCTGATCTGCAGCAGGCACTGAGAGAGGGGGGGAGGCGCTAATCGGCAGGGTCTATCGGCGGACAGGAGGCACTAGGGGGAGGAGGTTCCGGTAGGGGGGCTACTCCCTGCCCCCCCTCGCCTGCCTGCTCACTGCTCACCCTCCCCCTGTTCGCCTCCCCGCCCTGCTCACCCACCTGCCTCACCTCCCCGCCCGCTTCCTGCGGGGCCACCCGAAGCGCAGGGCCTGGGGCGGTCACCTTGACTCGCCGTACCAAGGGCCGGCTCTGCTCACCAGTGGATTCCTATTGCTCTATCCATATTCACGCTGAGTAGGATGAGTTGAAACTGTTCCATCTCTAGACTGTCAGTGGAAAATTGGGTTTTTGATTAAATGACTTTTTTCCAGAACAGTGTCTGTTTTCTGTGGGGAAATGTCAATATTTCATGATAGATAGATTTTTCTTGGACAGTAGGGAGCTAAAACGTTTCAGAGCACAGAACTCTTGCTCCCCTCCCCCCGACGCCAGCTCCGGGAGAGCGAAGGGCGTAGCGATGTGCCTGGGTCCTGATCACCCTGGTGGGCGCCTTTACTGTGAGATTGATGGGGCAGCCACGTTGGGAGGAAGGGGGACTATATCCTGGCTCTCGAGTGGTGGAATGTCTTACAAGTGGATCGTTAGACTTTGGGGGGGTCACTTAAAAGGATGTAGATGCCCATGGGAGGGAGATCCCATTAATCCTCTCTCCTCGGTGAGCCACCTTGGGGCCAATGAGCCCTGGGTTTGCAGCGCTCAGCACCGAAGCCTGCAGCTGATCCGACAACCAAGCTGGTGCAATTCCCAGCTATGCTAAATGAAGGACCGACAGAAAGAGGCCCAGCATTTTATTCCCACGAGGGACAAGGGTAAATTAAAAGATGAGGACAGGAGCAGGCAAAGGAAGCCAGGATGTTAAACATATGCTCTTCCAACAACCACTCCTAAAATCCCACCAAACCCAATCGATAGAATGAAAGAGCCCCACCCGCCAAAGTGTGGGCAGTGGGGCTGGAGCTCCCTGTAACCGGCTGGTCCCTTCCTGGGAGACCAACAACTCTCCGTCAGCTCAATGGAGGCCCTGGCAACCCTGAGCCCTGGCCATCCCCCACCAGCTCCGTGTCTCTCTCAATCACAGGTGGGTACGTCTCCACAGCAGGTGGGCAGGCTTGGCGCTGGGAGAGGGAGGGGTAGAAAAGGGGACATTCTCTCCCCCCCCAAAAAAAAAGATGTTCGGGGGGCCCTGATTGTCAGAAAGGCCAAACTATGTGCAAAGGTGTCCAGAGTTAGCCAGTGGAACAGCAGGTTGGAGAGTCTTCATCCTTTATAGAAATTCTAAATCACAGCAAAATACTGACCCAGCCGCCACATTTTACTGTTTTAAACTCTTAAAATCCCTGATTTTCCAGAAGTTGAACTAGCCTTTGGCCTTCTGGAAGGTGGCTTGTTTGAATAGCAACAGCCAGGAGCGCACAAATACTCACTTCCCCTCCCAGGGTACCGGAACCCTAGAATCGGCCCTGCAGCTGGGAGGATCCTGCCAACGTGGCCAGCTGCCCAAGTACAACGCTGCCCACTCCTGTGGGTACATATGCCTGTGCCACTGCAGCCACACTGCTATTTCTAGCACCCTAGCTCGCCTCTGTCCAGCCGTGCAGGGAAGCACCCTCCCAGGGACCACGTAGATGTACTCGGTGAGGCAGGCAGCCTCCATCTCACTTAAGTCTCTGCCTCTGAATTGCTGTCTGTGGGAGCTCTCTCTGAAGCCCCCAAACTGGAGCTAGCTATCCACTAGTCAGGCTAGGGGGCCAGTAAAAGTTGGCCTTTTCCCCTAATTGAAACGTGCCAAGCCATAATGCACAACTCAGGATTCTACGTCCAGCCTTGTCACGAGGTTCCTGTTTCGATTTTTATTAAGGCTGGATTCTAACCCACCTTTCTCCGATAGCTACAGGACAGGGAATCGTATGTCGCCTTGCTGGTCGGAGCTAAGTATGGAATCAGCCAGATTATCAATAACAAGCTCAACATCATAACCCCTCTGGCAGAGTTTGCTAACATCAGCAGGCTGGAGCTTACCGAAGAATCTGAGAAAGCGAGCATGGTAAAAATCTACCTTCAGGATGTGAAGGTAATTGCAGCTTCAACTGGTGCGTGAGTTGGGAGAGCTGCTCTTCGATCTTCTCAACCATCTAACAGTCTAATTGAATTCTTAATGCTAGTAAAGACAGCAACATGTTTGTTTTGCTGTTTCGGTTATCTTCATAAATGCAGTGGTGGGACTTTTTTTCCTAGTTACTTTTATAGTATATCACTGGCTATCATGGTCAGTGTGCTTTAACACTGCGCTCAGAAGGCAGCTTGTCTCCAAGTGCCTAACCATTTGACATGCTGGCAGACTGCATTTATCAGAGATTAACTGTTCCTTGACAATTCTTTTAAGGTAAAATGTTTTGCATTGGATACAATGCAAAGGGAGACAGGGAGAGCCATTAGAAAAGATGCAACCCGGTCAAGGAAAATGAGATTCCTTGAAAAAATATTTGGCTGTCCTTCGTCAGTAGGACATTGGGCATCAAAAAAAAAATCTGTTTTCTCTTTCCACCTTGTTGCCCACTCTGTAATTCACCTCTTGGTATGTGGGAGATGGGGAATGTCCTTTCATTTAGTGCAAATCTCTGCAGGTCACGAAGGGGGCCTAACGCATTTTTTTTGTTATAGCTGCTGACGCTGATGCTAGAATCAAACAGTGCCAAGGATCTCGCCTGCCTCATTGCAGGTTACTACAGGCTATGTGTAGACTCGGGCACCACCATATTCATGTGGGGTGAGGCTAAGCAGCAGGCCCACCGCATCTCCACAGAAGAAGGTAAGAACTAGTCGCCTTTTTCAACAAAGGGTGGCGAGTTGACTAATCACTTAGGAGCATCTGCCACTGTAGACACGTCAGGTGCAGAGTTTTCTGCTAGGAAGTTAGTCCCCTCTTGAGCCCCATCTCATGGCTCACAACTCCTTGAAGCTATTGGAAAGACTGTTCTCTTTCTGCTTACCCTGGAAGCTACTTGGGGCAGAGACTGTCCCTTTGTTCTGTGTCTGTACAGCACCTGGCACAGTGGGGCCTGGTCCATGATGCGGCCTCCTAGGCACTACTGAAATACAAAGAAATAATAAGAATGATTATCATTATAAACAACAATAATAAGCCACACATAGGAGAGGGTTCAAAGAAGAGCCACGAGAATGATTAAAGAACCTGCCGTATAGTGATAGACTCAATGAGCTCAATTTATTTAGCGTAACAAAGAGGTTAAGGGGTGACATGATCAGTCAATAGTACCTATCTGGAGAACAAATATTTAAGAATGGGCTCTTCGATCTAGCAGAGAAAGGTCTAACGCGCTCCAAAGGCAGGAAGGTGACACCAGACAAATTCAGACTGGAAATAGGGTGTAACATTTTAACAGTGAGAGTAATTAACCACTGAACCAACTCACGGAGAGTTGTCCGTGATGGGGAATCCACCACAATTTGTAAATCAAGGCTGGAATTCCTGTCGGAAAGCTCTGTGTTACCAGGCAGGTCAGACTAGGTGGGCCCAGTGGGACCGTCAGCCTGGGAATCTAGGCATTAGACTGTATTAGTGACCAGGTCCAGCACTGGTCTCTGCTTGCAGGTCGTGGCCCTGTGGGACAGACTGTGCTCCTTGCTCATTTGTTCAGAATCCGAGCAGCAGTCACAGGAGTGGGTCTCTTTCTAGGAGTGCAAGGGGACTGATTGCTGCTGCTTCTGTGCTAGTTCGGCTGCTGTATCCAGCTGTTTGCATTGGCCTGTGCTCACAGCAGGCACGGTGTCTTTACATTGCAGGGTACGAGTCGAGAGCCTGCAGCGACTCTGAAGACTCTTGGGAATTGGATTCCTCTGCAGAACGCTTTTTGGACCCACCCTGGCTGAACCCCAGCAGCATCCAACCTCTGTGTGAGGAGGAGGCAGAGCAGGAGGAACTGCCTGAGCTGGAGCCAGAGAGCAGAAACCCCGGAAGCAGGAGTGACGTGACGGACAGTGCGTCCGAAGCTTCTGACTCAGCCAATACCGAGAGCAGAGGATGCAAGACCAGTGGCTCGAGTGACTCGATGGACGCTCTGGAGGAGGACGACTTAGAGGCCTGCTCCTCCAGCAGGTCACAGTTCCTCCAGTTTTTCACACCTACTATTCAAGAACTCAGCTGCCAAGACAAGAGCATCTTCGCTCTGGCCAACAAGGAGGGGAGCAGTGGGGCAGAGTCTGAAGATTTCCTTTGTTTCTTGCAGTTATCCCAAGGCAGCCACCCTGTGCCTAAGCAGACAAACCCCGAGCAAAGAGGGGAGAATGAGGCGGAGGCTTCGGCTCTCAAGACCAAGCTGTCAGAAGAGAATGTGATGGAGTATTACAGTCTCTGCTCCAGCATATCCCCAGGCAGCAACGGAGAGAGAAGCATCCTCAATCATAGTCCAGGGAACGGTTCTGTGAAGGACTTGCCAGCTGAGTCAGGCCAGCAGGAGGGACTCTGCAAGGTAGATCCAACAGTAGAGGAGAATGACCTCATCCTGCAGCCGCCTCCGGGCTTCGGGGACACCAGCTCCGAGGATGAATTCTACGATGCTGCAGACCGGCTGACCCCAACAGATGCCCTGGCAGGTGCGCTCAGAGAAGAGGTTATATAATAAATCAGCTCAGTAGGGCAGGGACGCTCTCTTACCCTGTGCACCTGGCACGACAGGACCTGATCATTCCTAGGGTACTCTGGGTGGTACGACTGGATGAGTGATGAATAATGAACCTAGGGATGGCCACGCGTCAGATCCACAATGCCGAGAACACGTCCCCCTTGTTCAGTTTCCCAAGGTTTTCCTGAAGCTCTTTGGACTCGCAAACGAGCTTTAAATGTCCCTTCTCCAAGAACGAATCCCTCGCATGCAGAAATGCTATGCAGAGAGAGCACATCAATATCAGCGCGATAGAGTTGGGTGGGATTTTTCAGTAGCACCCAGGTGAGTTCAGAGCACCCGTCCCAGTGAAAGTCGTGGGACCTGTGCTCCTAAAACAGTTCAGCATTCTCAAAAGCCCACCCGCTATCACAAGAACACCAGAGTACAGACACATATGGAACACGCATGTTATTTAAAGGTACACGTGTCTTTAAGCCTCCGTAATACCCATGAGAGTTTGTTGTGTTCGCTGTGTACACGATGGACTTTGCAAAGTGTGTGTGGTCCCCATGAATACTGTGGGAGGTGCAGCAAGCCCAGGGGCTGACAGCTGTGCTCGGGGGTGGTGTGGGCTGGCAGGAATCCTGGGAGGCATAGATACAGGAACAGGCCAGAAGAAAAGGAAGCGGGGAAGCCACGTAAGGACCAAGTGGTTCAGTCCAGAGAATGGGCAGGAGGAGATGCTGTGTGATGGTGGGAGGCTGCCAGGAAGGACCCATTCCTGCCAGGCTTGCCTGACCCCTGATACTGAGCAATGATTCTTAGACATTCTTAAAACCTAAGGAAATCCTCAGACTAAAAGCTGAAAAATTCTATCACTTAAACTGATCCCCAAAGCCTCAGGAGAACACACTGCAGCTTCCTGTCTCTTCCCCTTGGACAAATCACATATCACCATTCCATTTTATAGCCCACCAGCCCAACTCGGGATGACACAGAAATGCATAGCGAGGGGCACTCACAGAGCCTTCACTTCTTTCCCCCTAGTTCCAACCTGAAACCAGACAGAAATTCCAAGGCCACCATATCCATCCATTACCCCCACCAATTAAGGCCTAGAGTAAGCCATGAAGAAGAAAAGTTTTCAAAAGAAAAATGATTCGTTAAGCAAACAGCCATGCCATTAGCTACAATTATACTCCCACTCCAAGATGAAATGGTGTGTCGATGGGTGATACGTCCCGGGACAACAGAGTGAGCTACAGCCTGACTATCCTGGAACCTAACCATACCTTTTTCATGAATTTACTCCTTTTATAATTAACATGAAACTGCCCTTTCCCTGAATTCTAGTTCTACCACCGCCTTATGGGCTCTTAAGTTCAGTAGTGTGGATTGTAAACAGCTGCATCCCCGTCAGTCCCATACTATCAATAGAGATCACATTCTCAAAACACTCGTTTAAAACCCCTGCAGAAACCAGCTACCACGACCAGCAGCTTATAACACAGCTAGACTAGCCCCTGTTCAGCAGTTAGTGTAATTAATCCTGGGTCACGTCCTTGCTAATTCTTCCTTTCCCATAACACTCTGTCTCCTATACTCTTGTATACTTAGGCCCCAAACCTAACTTCTGCTTGGTACTGAACCTAAACCATCCTATGAGCTACCCCCTCTGTGCCGAGCCACGTAGGGCACAAGTTAGTCACAGCTCCCCATATACAGAGCTTTAGCTCATGCTTTTAGTGCTCAAGGTTCCTCAGTTCAATCCCCAGTGTCTCAGCCAAGATGGCCGCCATCCCCGATGCCTGGTTCTCATTAGTCCAGAAGATCCCATGAACAACCCGTGGCCCTCTGTGTGTAGCCAGTTACACGTGTGTGGTACACTACTATTTCCTTACCCTTGGGTTCTCTTCTTTCCTGGCAGGCTCTGAGGCACCGTCCCGTGAGGGGAAGGGCGATTCCTGCTTCCTGAAGAAGTCACGGTGCTGCAACCTGGGAGAAAGCTGCATGTCGAGACAGGCTACCAGGGAGAAGCACAGAAAGGAGAAGGAGCTGAAGCATGCCAAGAGCCTGAGAAAGAGGAGATCTTTCCTACAGACGGATTACACATCGCAGGTTACCTTCCCCGTGGCTTCATCCCCTGCCCTGGAGAGCACTGATCCTGCATGCTGCTCTGAACGGGAGCCCCAGCTGCCCTCCATCTCTCTCACTCACATGACATCCTCCTTGGACGACACTACTGGGGAGCCCCCGCTGCTGGAAGCCAGGACCTTTGCCCAGCTAAAGCCTCGGAGCGAAGTCGAGAGTAAAAACCCTTTGTCAGCCTTCATGGAAATGGAGCCTGACGCCATGGAAACCAAATCAGTAACCGCCTCGGTCATTCCTTCCGTTTCAGCCAGTCATCTCCAGGGTGACCAGGAAGGGAAAGAAACTTTGGACCTAACCCCGTTGCCCAGCTGTGCAGAGAACCGCCTGGGGCCTCTTGGTTCTGCATGTGCACGTGACGGTGGCTGCGTAAGTCCTTCTGAAATATCCTTCCATTTGGGAGACATCAGAGAACCAGAACAAGCAGGAGGCGCCTGGGACAGCCCCGGTGGCTGTGGTCACCCATTTTCTGAAATGGAGGTTGGATGTATAACCCGCACGGTGCCGCGAGAGCAGCCGATGCCACAGAGTGCCGCGGAGGCTCTGGAAACCCACCGTGAACTCGAGCCATCTGCACATCCAGGTGAAGGAGGGATACCTCCTTGTGCTGAGCCAGTGCTTTCTCCATTGGGGTGCTACAGAGGCAAGCCATTGCCCCAGGCTGCTGCTTCAGACCTGGATTCTCTGTCCACTGCTGATAAAGGAGAAGCATGTGAGCAGCTTGTGCCGTCATCTCCCTTTGCAAGGGGAACAGCGGGTCCCACTAGCTGTGCAGTGAAACCAGATGCTGAAATGGTATCTGGAGAGATAAACAACAAGAACCTAAATGAAGAACCCTTAAAAAGAGTGGAAGATAAAAGCCAATTGGGTTTCTCTAATGCCACAGAGCTGCTTTCAGACTTTAACGGAGCATCGGGAATAATCACTCGCCTCTCCTGGCTTTCGTTTGGAACCAGGACAGACCAAGCAATACCCTGCCAGCAGGGGGACATAGAAGACGCCCCCCCAGCAGATACTGACCAAGCTGTTGACCAAAGTCCCTGGACAGCAAAGCGTTCTGACTCAGGTGCCCTAAGGAAGGAAACGCATTTTTCCTCAGTTTCTCCGAAAGTGCATCCTCCTCCGGAACGGCTTAGTGGCCAGCGCACAGAGGAGAGAGGACCCAGAGAAGATGCACTATATGTGGATGGTCGCCACAGACAGCCCCAGCCCACTCTGACGCCTCTTCTCACAGAGGAGACCACAGAGCAAAGAAAGGGCTGCCACTTAAACACATCACCGGGGCTACGTTCTCCTTCCCCCAAAGACACTGGTGGTGCCTCAGCACACAGAGAGGGAAACTCGGCTGCAGATCGATCGCTGCTTTGTGTGACCCATGAAAAAGATGCCCCAGTGTCTATGAGCTGCAACACAACTCGGCCTTTGGGTTTGACCAGTGTTAAGGGGACCTTCTTCCCCAAAGCTGGCATGGACAAGTGCAGCTGTCACTTGTCTTATGCCAGCTGCTTCCACGGGCCAGACAATGACCTAGATTATGAGTGTGTTGATTCTGCACACAGCATTTCCTCCAGGCCTTTAACAACCCCACCGGTTGCTGGGAGCTTGTCATTTCTAGACCAGGCCCCTCCCAGGACCAGGGATGAGAGTAACTGTGTGGCCGCTGAGCCTAGTGTGAGTGAAAACAGCCCATGGCCAGAATCTCACCCGGAAGCACTGGGTCAGTTGCAAGAGAGAGCAGGGAAATTATCGGCTGACTTCTCTCCATTCCTGGCAAACGTGGCAGAGCTCCGGGCCATTGTGAGGCAGTTCTCAGGAAACAGAATGAAACACCCTCGAGACACGTGCGCAGAACACTACTCTGAACACAAGCAGGTGCTCTGCGCGGAGTCCCGCAAGCTGATGGCCAGCTGCCAGAAGGTCCTACAACCAGACAGGCCTTCTGAAGAGCTGCCAGGGGCATTGCAGGAGACCTTCCAGGACCTCATGCGGTTGACAGCGCTGTGTTTCCAGTTCACGGCCTGTGGGCTGTGCGGGAGACGCCACAAGGAGCTCACTGTCAATCTGAAGGACGTGGTTTGCACCTATCATCAGTTTGTCTGCGCTGCTCTCCAGACCGGGGGGAAGGGCTGTCACAATCTCAGTGCCACGCTGCTAGCACGCCAGGGCACGGCCCTCACGGCAGCAGTGTTCTGTCTAACCCAGCAGTTCAGGGCAGCACCGGCGATGTGAAGACGGTAGCTCCGTGAGACAGACTCTTATGCTTGTGTACTGCTGACGGGAAACCCAACAAACGTTTACTGTATAACCCATGAACCCAATAAAATATCTTCTGCAGAAAAGCAATGTGAGTCATTCAGCAGTCTGGCCACACACCTCAAGGCAGGAGCATGCACAAGACTCAGCTGGATTTGGGTCAGCTGCCGTTTGCTCACTCTAGGACGTTCCAGTCCATCAGGGGATAATGCTGGGGGAGGTGGGTCCACAGCCCGCCCACCCGCTCTGTCTGTATAAAAAATAATGGTCTCAAACGCAGAGCGCAGTTGGTGGCTTTTTTCCCCATGGCTCCAGTTTGGGGGGGGGGGTCTCCTGGGTAGCGCGGCGTGTCGTCCCACCTTACTTTACATTTTAGACATTGTAAACAGGCACTGAGTGGAACAGAGCATCCAGCAGCAGGCTCAGCTCTGCATTCTCCACCCCAGAATCTCGGGGCGGCTCTCGGAGTTGCAATGGGAACTGATTTTATAGAATCCGACTCCAGTACGTGCAGCGCTAATGGGTTCCACTGCCAGGGGTTCCTCTGCAGCTTCCAGAGAACTGAACACCTCAAGGCGGCAGCAGCAGCAGCGTAGTATAACCCCAAACCAGCTACCCCGACCAATAACTTGTAACAAATCTAAACTAGCCCCCGTTCAGCAGTTAGTGTAACCCCGCAACTGCCTTGAAACCGCTGAAGGCAGCAACTTACTAAGTAGAAGGCAGCATGTTCCTGAAACTCCCCTCCCCTTCTCGCTGTAGCCACGCCCCTGGGACTAGGCAGGGGCAGAATGGGAGTGTGACCACAGGGCATTAGGCACTGCGTCATATGGACCAGCTCAGCGCAGGGTTAGACAACACTAAACACGGCTGTGGCCTCTGCTGAAAAGGCCGCCCTCCATTAGACAACTCAGGCACTTGGACCGTCCAGCGCAAGCCTCTAACAGCAACCCCAGCGTACAGATTTCACCCAGCAGTGACCTCCAGCAGGGCTGGAAGCTGAGCCATGACACCACTTCAAAAAGCAAAGCCTCCCCTCTATCTGCAAACCAGCCCAAGGGTGCGGGGGTCATTTTGTGTGGCGGCACTGCTAGAATTTGGAGGGAGGGCTAGGAGAGAGAACCCTGGGGGAATGCTGCATCAAAAAATTAAAAATTCTGCACACAGTATTTGAAAAGTCTGCAAAATTCTGCACATTTTATTTGTCAAAATAACACACACCTACCAAGTTTCCATTATTTTGGTAATTTATTTCAATATAGGTGTCAGCAAGTATGTCTGTAACAATATGGACACTAAAAAAGATTCAGGAAATGTTTTTTGACAAATAGGTGCCTTATTAAGCCTATAAATACAGACCTCTGTGTAATAATTCATTTAAACTGCAGTACAGAACTGTATTTCTCACCACCACCAGCAACCCCAAAGCAGTGCAAAGGCTTGGGGGAGTTAGGGGTAACAGAGGAGCTGAGGGAAGTAATTGCTGGGAAGGGGCCTGAGTGTGAATTTGGGGGTATTGCTGGGTGTGGGTGGGAGAAGTATGGAACAAGTTTTTTTGAGGGGGACAGGGAGATTGTTAGGGAGGCTCTGCTGTGCAGCTCCTGGGTGCTCCCATTCAGTCAGGCACATCTGCCTGTCCCCATAGGGCCATGCACCCCCAACTCCATGTGTCCTTCCACCCCTCTGTCTCTATACCCCACTCCCGTGTCCCTGCACCCCCACCCCACATGTCCCTGTGCCCCCAGAGTTACCCCTCATTCCCACATGTCCCTGTGCCCCACACCTCCACACAGCTACCCCATACCCCCATATGTCTCTGCACCCCCACCCCATGTGTCCCTGTGCCCCCACTCAGCTACCTCCTTACCCCCATGTGTGTCTACACCCCACAACCCCAGGGGGCCCTGTGCCTCGATGCAGATACCCCTCATCCCTATGTGTCCCTGCACCTCCTCCCCTGTGTCCCTCAGGGCCCTGCACCTCCACTCCCATTTAGCCCCTGCCCCAGTCTGTCCTCCCTCAATATCCCTTATGAACCTGTCTGTGACACACACACCACCAGCAGCCCCATATGCCCCACACTCTGTCTCTTTCCTTCCCCCTCTAACCTCTCATACCCTGTTTCCTGACCTGGCCCCATGGGCATGGTGCTACCTTCTCTTCCCTATCAGCAGCTGGGGCTGGCCCTGGAGCAGCTGTTTGGGTCTAGTGCCACAGTGGCCCCTGGTAGGCAAAAGGCATAACGTCAGCAAATTTCCCTCACAAGTTATTTACTGCAGGGGAAAAAAAATTCCTCTTGGCCCATGAATGCTGCATATGTGCACAATTCCCCCAGGCATAAACATTGCAGCCAGCAATAGCACCTGCAGCTGTTCTGTACTATTTGTTAGCTAAGTCTTTAAATACTTTGGGCGCAAACTCTCAGTTACATTAAGGCCCCATTCACATCCCTGGCCACATAAAGGAGTCCTAGGGTGTGGCTGCACAGCAGCTGTGGGTGTTATTTGCCGCTCATGTACACATACCTGCACTTTAGAAAACAGCAGAGAAAGGATGCCCCAGGGTGGGTTTCAGAAGCATGCCTGCCTGGCCCACTGCCCATGTACACTCACTTATGTAGCCTACACAGAAACTCATGCTGCAGCATCCTCACTTCTACTTTTAGTGAGCTAGGTAGAGTAAGCTAGTGCTGGTACATTGCGGCAAGCTGCAGCGCACAGCACCTCCTGGAATGAGACTCAGGCCTTCTAAATCTAGTTTTGGTGTTTTTTACCCCATTTAAGTGTGGGGAAGGGGGAGAAGTGTGTTCAACAAAAGTAGGTAGCAACAGCACTGCATGAGCTAGCAAACTTCCCTTTATACTTAAAAACATTTATGCTTCCTTTGTTCCTGGACTATATCCTGGCAGTATAACACATCACAGCTTTCAGAAGGTGAATAGGTAAAGTGGGGTGACAGTATTGATTTGGGGCATCTTCCCTGCAAGAACTGTTTTCATCCTACTGAATGTTTCAAGAGGGCAGCCATCAATGGTTAGTGGTGGGGTAGGGGAAATCCAAGAATAAATATTCTATTATGACATTAATTAGATGTTAACAGGAGCGGCGCCACAGCTTCTGGCACCCTAGGCAGAATTTGTGGGGCGGCATTTTGTGCGCTCCCCATGGGGCTCGTGGGAGCTTCTGGTTCCACTCTCATCGCGCTGCCGAAGAAGGACCCTCCGCCGAAATGCCACAGGCAACAGCGGTAGTCATTGAGCTGCTCGATTGCCTGCCACTGTTTTCCGCGGCACATTGGCAGAAGGTCCTTTGGCGGCACGACGGGAGCAGAACTGATGCTCCTATGGGGAGCGCACAAAATGCCACCCCTCGAATCCTGGAGCCCTAGGCAACCACCTAGGGTAGCTTAATGGAAGCGCCGGCCCTGGATGTTAAGTAGCAGAAATATGAGTGGAGCATTACAAGAGAAACTTTCCTAAATAAGAGCACTGTGTTTTACCTGTGAAAAGATCAGTCCAGTTAACTGCTACACTGGTGTAATTAACTACTTTAACCCCACATTGCTTACTTGTCATTAACATGACAGTCAAAACCTTAAGGGATTTTTGTACATCTTCTCCCTGCCCCAAGAGGAACTGGTAGTACAGTAGTGCAGACATTTCCAAAACACTAACAGAACATCAGCAAGAAATGACAAGTTCTCTGTATTTGAAGCCCAGGGATGACCCTTGTTTTCCAGCAATACACCAGTGAGGTAGAATGTATGAAACTGATGAGCTCCTTATGCCATGTAAGCCACATTTCTCTGTACACAAGCTACGCTGATGCCTCTGCTTGAAATAACGAGGGAGGAGTTTGCTTCCTTTGGCTGTGCAGCCCATTAACATCACAGAATAAAGAGTCTTCTTGCGTGTTGCTAAGCAGATGCATTTTCCATCATAGAGCTGTTTCCTGGAGAACGTAGCCTTTTCCAGGCGGAACTCCAGCTTTCAATGCTTCTGGCCAGTTCTGGGTCTCATAGTAAGTTGATAAGGCATCAAAGACTGTCAAAAAGAGTGATCAAGATCAGTCTAAATACAGCAATCACTGAAAATCTGGGCTTGTTTGTCACTGTTTAGAACAACAAAGGCTGGAACAGCTGACAGCAGCCAGGCATCGTTGCTATTGTTTAGAATCTGATGGGCAGGCAACCTAGGAAACTCGTTTGTCACGTATCGGTAGCTAAAGATCAATGGCATTAGGAAATTCTGCCTTCTAGCTGACAGCCATGCTGACCTCCTGTCAAGCCACCATGGATCAACTACAGCTTCCTGGAAAAGCAGAACATACCAGGGCCTCTCCCCTAAGAACAGCTTCTCCGGTCACACTTCTGTGTTTCCTGACGCTGCTCTTCACATTTTGTAACTTTAAGGTGAACACTTTCACATTTATTGAACTTGGGCCAACTTTTCACACTTGGGTGCCTCAAGATAGCGGTGTGATCCGGAGCATTAGGAAAAACCATCAGGCCTCCTTCAGCAGGTGCCTACAGTGGGCAAAGCTTCTGGCACTCGTGTTTGAGAACCTTGGCATTCCCATTTAAGGCAAGCTGATGCGAGTACTACTTCCTGTGCCTGCATCTACCCCTCACTGATTAGACCATCTTAGACTTGTGTCTTCTGATGCATTCAGCAAATAGGCAGTATTTTGGGTGCTCCTCTTCATTATCCTTTCCTCCTCACACCACACCTTCATTGCAACATATATGGACAGCACCAGGGGGTTCCCCAATACAGCAACCCTACTGAGATGTGCAAGGCAGCTCCGAACTCAGCTGCTCGCCTGAGCAGCAGCAATACATGTGTTTTGGTAAGAGGGAGAGGGGAATTTTGGGCTCAAGGGATAATGGTAACTCGTTTTCCCACTCTGCTGCAATTACTGCCCTCAGTCCTTCATGAGTCAGGGAGCAGTTCTCCAGCCTGAATACCGCACTGATCAGCAGCAGCCAGTGCATAGACACAAGCTGGCCCAGGTGTAACAGAGCTTGGCTTCGGACTAGTACTTAGCAAATAGGGTTTGCTTTGCTGAGCTAACGATCAGTGGCACTTCTGCTGGCAATGCTAATGTGAGCAGGCCCTGCCACTGAACTAGCCTTCCAGCAGAGTCAGGGGCCACATACCCATGTTAAGGCTGAGGGCCGGGAAACTTCCACCCTGCTATACCTGTGCAGAAGACAAACTGGAATCTAGGCCCCATCACACACACAGCCATGTCTCCCCTTCTTTTGTTGTTCTAGTCCAATGAACGCTGGGGCCTGAACTTTCCTCCCTGCTCCCTGGCCCGTGATTGAGACCATGGTGTAGAGCTCTGGCCTGTAGCTGCATTCAGGCAATAACCAGCCTGAGAGCCATACCTTGATTGATTGCTAACGTCTCCGAATGATAGTTCTTCACGTTGGCGTTCTTCACCATGTACTCGGCAATGGGCAGCCGAGCTGTCTGCAAGGAGTGCTCCTGTGCCTTCTGCAAGGTCAGTTTCTGGAAGTCAAAGTAAGAGATGATGTACACGCACGCACCCTGACCTTTTTCAGTCGGATGGCCTCGTAACACACACATTGCCCTTTGCTTAGGAGGGGCTGGGTGTGTGGGAGACAGGCCCATGCCCTCCAGGGCTGGGTAAAACCAATTAAGACAGACTGGAGCTGTCCCTGCTACATCCCTCCATTCCCCATGGAAATTGCCACCCCAGAACAGACCGGGGCACCGTTTTGTACGTTTTGTAACTTTAAGGTGAACACTTTCACATTTATTGAACTTGGGCCAACTTTTCACACTTGGGTGCCTCAAGATAGCGGTGTGATCCGGAGCATTAGGAAAAACGATCAGGCCTCCTTCAGCAGGTGCCTACAGTGGGCAACTGCAACAGGCAGTTCCGGAACAACATGCCCCCCGGGGAAGTTCCTTTCCAGCCCCCAAGGGGCAGAGGTTAGCTCATCCCTGAAGCATGAACACTGATCTCCCTCCTGGAAGGTTGCGAGGGGGACTGCCAGCCACACACAAGCAATGGGCAGGCCGCTGCCTGGAAGGCCATTCAGGACAATAATCTCCTGCCAGTTCCCATCCCGTTTCTACCCTCCCTCCCCCACCCCGACCTGGCAGAAGGTGAATGAGTGGAAACAGATGGACACTGGAATCCATTCTTCTTTGATCGCTCTCCAGCTGAGGCTAGACCTGTGTTTGGTGTAGGGGACAAGTTCTGTTGCCTTGTCTGTGGCACCTAGTGGGAGTGGCTCTCTGTTTGGCTCCTTCCTCTCAGGGAAATCCCCTCAGCCAGTTCATTCCCTCCCTGGGGGCCAGCCGGGTGGGGGCTCGGGCAGGGTCCCAACCTGCCATTCCCCCTGCTCAAGGCCTGTACGAAGCCATGAGCACAGCCCGAGTCAGTCTGAGCAGCCATGTGCTGGGGGACTCAGCTCTGTCTCCCTGGAATCAGCAGCCTCCTGGTGCTCCCAGAGCCTCACAGACAGGAAAGGAAGGAGGCAGTAGGCCAGAAGCGATGCTTGTCAGCAGTGGAGGAATGGACGGCGTGGACATCTGCACCAGCTAGTGAGGGTGTATTTTCCACTGACACCACATGATCCACGGGGATCCATCCTTGCACCTGGATTCCCAGATAGCAGCAGTAACTGGCAGTTCCTGTCACTACCTACCACAGGCCAGGAGCCTGCAGACATTCCTCCCAAGCACGGCTCCTGCATCTAGGTGTTTGTTGCCTCCAGGCTAGACTGCTGCATGCACTCTACACAGGGGTAGGCCCTCAAAAATAGTTAAGTCCCTAATGCCCACTGCCTTCACTGGGGGTTAGGGGCCTACATACTCTGATGGCGTGGGCCTCATGGATGACCTTTAAATTGTGATTTGTCTGGGCCCTGCCCGTCGCCTACACCCCGCACATCTGTCACCTAGACCCTGGCCCAAGAGTGCCCCTCAGCTGGGAGAGACATGCTGTCAGAACCTGGGTTTAGCACCTCCAGGACAGGGGCAATGGGGAGCATCCTCCACCTATGGACTCCACGCCCCTTGGAAGGCACCACATTTAAAATCTCCAGGTACGAGGCGAGACATTTATTCGAGTTTGGTGCCAGATGCTATGGAACTTACAACATCACACGCTTGAAACACTTTAACGCTGAGAGCCAGCGGCTTTCTAAACCACTGACTTATCTAGCCTCTGGTAATTTGCGTCGCCAAAGATGTCTGACGGTGGGAACTGTATGGCCCCAAACCTACAGAGGGATGGAGCCGTTCGCCCCTGGGACTCTTCGTGGTGCAGGGGTCCATGCTAGCATATCTGACTCAGGAGGGAGCCTCAGAGATTAAGAGAGATGGCATGGCTGGAAGTCACCAAACTTATGTTCATGATATAGTTTTGTGACCATACATTAGGAATCGTTTGCAATAACCTGATCACACTGCTAGTGAAGAGGAGAAAACTGCATGACTTCCGGCATCATTTCCTGCCAGGGGCTCCACTAGTGCTGGCTGAAGGTGCCATGGGATTTTGTAAGTGTTCGGTGCAGCTTCCACCAAGAACTCACCTTCTGAATGCTTTCATCCACGAGGCCGCCGAGGACATACACTCTGCGGGGGGCAATGTCCTGCAGAGCTAGAAAGTGCCACAGTTAAACAGAACACTAGGCCGGGTAGCAGTAGCCGATCTACTGTAGAGGAGTGATTGGCTCAAACTGTTCTCTCTGCACAAGCTAGGCCCCATGTGCTCCAGGAAGCTGGGGCCATGGAGTATGCTGCAGAAGCAACCCCGTGCCCCAGAATTGTGCGCCGTACCCTAAGCTTGTATTGGAGGACAGGGTCTAACCCTAATGGTTACCAAGGAAACCGTCAAAACATGAACATCTGCCTGAGTCTGCAGAGAGCCTGAAACAACCACTCAGAGGTGGGCTGAAAATGGAGAAATCTGAAGATGCAAATTGCAATGGCAATGCTTGTTAACTCTTTCACTGCTGATCACTTTGACTTGCAGCTTGTATGCTTACCCTACAATGCCAGAGAGCCAAGCCTCACCACATGCCAAAGGCCCCAACTGTATCTACCAAAGTTTCCTGCACCCACCCTTCAACAGCTTCCATAGACCCGATCCACACTTCCACTACGAAATTCTGCATCAAGCTGTCAGTTAAAAATAGAGGAGCAGCATATAATACATTCAGCAGCAAGCCACAAAGGCGATGCTGCAGCGACGGTTTTATTTTCATATTTAATTCAGTAAAACCCTCTCTAAGATAGATCTGAAACAGCCACGGAATTTCCAGCCTGCTGTTCTGGAGTACTGCAAAGTGCAGGGTTCTAACCACACAGCACATGGGTCAAGACACTGATATTAATGGGAGTTAGGCATCTAAATACCTTCAAGGATCTGGGGCTAAAACTTTCAGTCACTGCTGGGACATTTTGAGCATTGATTAGTGTAGATCAGATCCAGATGAGATCCCAGCTACACCAGTTAGGAACTGATCTGTCTGAAGTAGTTTTAAACATGGTTTAAGAAAAGCTTTCAAACCAAGCCAATCTTGGGTCAATTTTTTTTTTCAATAAATACTAGATTTTAACAACCTGAGTTCTCTCCCGCCACAGCTCCCTCAAACAAGCAAAGGACTCACCATTCTCAGAGTCAGGAGTGAGGTAGACAATCGTCTCTAAAGGAAATAGGTCAAGGTAACTTTCTGGAGTGGTATCCATCTGAAAAATGCAAAGGGAGAACACGCATGTGAAATAGACAAGAAGTATCTTCAGCTAGAGTCCAATACCGTTCTCAGACATGAAGCATATCAGAATTGGTCAGGCCTCTGGGTCATTCAGTCCCACAAGGGTAAGATATTTTTCAGAAGAAACTAACATTCCACATCTATAAATACCACTGGTAATTTTCAAGTTTTGTTAAATTCTTTCCTAAGCAAAATTAGCAGACATATTGAAGGAAAGAGATTAGCAATAATCCTAACTAACTAACTTCACTGCCTCTGTTGAGAATTAGAATATCGTCCATGATTAGTTATCGCAAAGTCATGCATTTTTCCCCTTTAACTGCCCAGTTTGTGAAGTTTATTAGTGGGAATAGAGCTCAGTTGTATCCAGGGGTCAGATCTCCATGGTGCCAAGTGCTGTGTACACACACAAGACAAAAAGATGGTCCCTGCCCTAAAGAGCTTAGTGGGCTTGAGTCATTCCTCAGTTGCTCTGGCTTTTTCCCATGGAGACGGTGGCTGAGGGATCTGAGTTTTATTCCCACAGACCAGCCGTGTGACTACTTGTAGGGCAAGCCATGTAGCCCAAAATTTCTCATCAACTGCTCCTCTATAATTCCACCAATGGCAACGGAGTTTACCAGGTGCCACTATCTGAAGACAGGGTTACACAGATTTACCTAAGGTCATAGTTTGGCCTACAAAGCCTTAACTACGTCTGACCTTGGGTGCAGAAGAAAAAACCCAGCTTGACTCTGACATTCTAGGCTGAGGTTGCAGGGCTGGCTGTTAGGAAAAGCCTCGTTTTATTTGTGAGCTGGACAAGTCTGATATGAAGTCCAAGATCCAACAACCATGGAACACCCCTCTTGCTGCAGGCCATATTCCAAATATAATCACACATGAAGCCAAACCTCAGTTAGCAATGAAAACGGAACACGTGAATTGACACAGTGGGTCAGATCCAGGTTCCATCACACCCAGGATCTTGTCTCTACCAGGGGCCAGCACCAGATGCATCAAAGGAAGGTGCAAACACCACACATCTGCCCAAAAAACCAAACCAAACCAAAAAAAATAAAATAAAAGTGTCTCGCCAATGCAGCAGGGGCTGTCTTTTTGTTCTGTGTTCACACAGCACCAACCACAATGGGGCCCTGGGCCACGGCTGAGGCTGCTAGACGCTTCAGCAATGCAAATAATTAATAATAATAATAATTTCCATATCATCTGCAGCAGCTCTTGTCACGTTATTGATTTGAACTGGGACCGTATAGAACATGGTTGCAACCAAAGTCCTGTAGTGGCACCAAATCTTGTATAAAGGGGGTCAAATGAGGTGTCTAAGACAGGGTTATGGGTTGCTGGTCATGATTATGCTGTCTGTAGGTGTGTATCAGTTTTGTAGTTGACGTTATGAATATTGGCTCTGTACTGTCTGTATTTCAGACTTATGCTATGCTTCTGGGAAACATCCCAGACAAGTTGGTGTTACCTCTGTCTAGCCTGCTTGAGGGCCCATTAAGGACCATCAGCTATATAATTGACCCATGGAGAGAAGGCAGATACACCTTGTAACTCAGCAAAGTATGCAGGGACTTGCCCATGTGACTCCAGACTCCATTTTGCTGTAATTTTCCACAGTAAGAACAAAGAAGTGTTCTTACACCTGGAAAAGCCTATAAAAGGCTGATGCTTCATCTCCATCTTGTCTTCAATCCTGCTTCTTATCTCTGGAGGGACTTTGCTACAAACAGAAGCTCTGAACAAAGGACTGAATGACCCATCCCAGCTGTGGACGTTCCAGAGACTTGATTTGAACCTGCAGTTTATTTCATCACTGCTACAAGCCTGAACTAAGAACTTTGCCATTACTGTATGTAATTGATTCCATTTAACCAATTCTAGCTCTCATCTATATCTTTTTCCTTTTATGAATAAACCTTTAGATTTTAAATTCTAAAGGACTGGCAACAGCATGATTTGTGGGTAAGATCTGACCTGTATATTGACATGGGTCTGGGGCTTGGTTGTTTGGGATCGAGAGAACCTTTTTTTCTTTTACTGGGGTGTTGGTTTTCATAATCATTGATCCCCATGACGAGTGGCACTGGTGGCGATACTGGGAAACTGGAGTGTCTAAGGGAATTGCTTGTGTGACTTGTGGTTAGCCAATGGGATGAGAGCAAAGTCCTCTTTGTCTGGTTAGTTTGGTTTGCCTTAGAGGTGGAAAAACCCCAGCCTTGGGCTGTAACTGCTCTGCTTTAAGCAATATGTCCTGAATTGGCACTCTCAGTTGGGTCCCACCAGAACCAGCATCGTTACAGCTCTACACTCAGTTTATGATCCCACTGAGTGTAATTCACTCTTGTTTCATTGGCTTTGAATAAGACACTTGTCTCGAAGTTCAAACACAGCTGCTATGTTCATATGAGGGGCATACGAAAAGGTACAACGAAGAAGGGAAAGATTCTAGCTTGTGTTACTGCATTTTAAAAAACAGTCTTTTACATTATATAAATATGAGTCACAGGAGTAACATGTTTTACTGTGTACAAGGGGGCAGTCGCCACAGTCTTGTAGAATTCACTCTCGTCAGTTACTTTTACGATACTTACGAGGTAATTGGAAAACCCATCGTTCATTCGTAAGCACTCTTCAGAAATAGGACTGCCTGCCACAAATCCAGTAAGGCA
Source organism: Gopherus flavomarginatus (assembly GCF_025201925.1). Taxonomy (NCBI): domain Eukaryota; kingdom Metazoa; phylum Chordata; order Testudines; family Testudinidae; genus Gopherus; species Gopherus flavomarginatus. Next base: position 125,604,109 of record NC_066619.1, read on the forward strand.
AATCCAAAACGGCTTTCCAGCTTTCTTGTTGGAACCATACAGCCTCCTTATCTGAGCGGCAAGGCGACTTATTTCCTTCCAAGAGAGAACAAACATCTGCACACAACTGGCCCAGATGGGTACAGGCTCAGAGCTAAGGGCACCACTTCCTCCCACCTCAGGCCCAGCGTGGAGATCTCCCATCACAGCACAGGTCCGGCCCAGCCCAGCCCAGCTTCGAGTGCAGACGCTGAGGAGGTGGCCGAGCTCCTGGACTAGCGGGTGTTTTAAACATAAGCGCCAACTTTCCCAGGCACCGGCAAGTGCTCGAGCCCCTCCTGGCCCCACCCTGACTCCACCCTTACCCTGCCCCCATTCCAGCTCCTTCCCCAAAGTCCCTGCCCCACCTGCACCCCCTCCCTGCCCCTATTGGATCCCCTTCCCCAAATCCCCACCCCTGCACCGCCTCTTCCCCGAGCACACCGTGTTCCCCTTCCTCCCCCCTCACTCCCAGCCGCGCGGGGGCGGAAATCGGGCACGCAGCACACTCAGGGGAGGAGGCAGCGGCGGAGTGGAGGTGAGGTGGGCACGGGGCCATGGAGCTGCCGGTAGGTGCAGAGCACCCACCAATTTTTCCCCTGTGGGTGCTCCAGCCCCAGAGCACCCACAGAGTCGGCACCCATGGTTTTAAAGGCCATTTTTCATGAGGGACAGTGGAGATTTATGCTGGGCAGGAAGAGTGGGGTAACCGAGGCTCTGTTCTGCCCTTGGCCTTTGGGTTCCCTTCCTGTGCGCTGTGTTTCGGGGAGAGAGCGTGCCAAGGGCAGGGGCACACTGCCTGGGTACAAAGCAGGCCAAGGACAGAAAGGTCAATCAGATACTCCCATCCCCCATACAATCTAGCTCTGATCTCATTGGTTATTTAAAAGGAAACACCCTGGTTGTGTAGCAGACAAGCTTCAATAGCGGAAGCAAAAAAGAATCACTTGTCAAAAATGGATACATACAAATGAATTGTTCTTACCAGCCAGGCCCCAATCCCACAATGGGACCCGCTGGCTTGGCCCTGTGCAATGGGACCTACTGGCGCAGGGTCTCTGCTAAATACCTCCCCCTGAGCTCAGGGAGGTGCCTATGCTGGCAGACCTCATTGTAAGATTTCTCCCCAAGAGGCTCATAAGCACTAGGGAGAGTTAGCGGTTGCAGAGCATACCTTCTGTGTCATGTGGCTGGTCATACTCAGATCTATACACAGCCAGGGTGCTGCCTCTTTGGCTGCCAGAAGCCGCTCCTTGGCGATCGCTTTTAAAACACGTTTGCTGTGCTGATGAGCAATGCCTGGAACGCAGAGCAGAGAGAGAGAGAGAGAGAGAGAGACGGGAGGGGAAGTGTTAGGGGGAGTCAGGGAGAGAGAGGGAATTCAATCGCTGAAATAATGCAAGTGCCTGTAACGTTGCCTTAAATCCCGGGCCCCAGTATTCTTGTTGGGGTCCTCAGAGGCGGACTGGCAGATGGGCTTTTTTCCATTTCCCTGCTTGGGTTCCCCACTCCCCCAATGGCCCCTCCCCCACAGATCTGTTGGTGTAGGGGCAGGAGGGTCTCCGTTGGTCACATCCCCTGGTGAGGTACTTGCAGTAGAGAGAGGGACATATTAATGCTGTTGAACAAGGCACTGGCCAGACCTCTTGCGTAACATGAATTCTGCTCACCCGTGCTCCAGGGAGACCAATTCAGCCTGGAAGAGGTGGAGAGAAAGGCTGCTAGGCTGATCAGGGGAATGGAGGGCCGATCTCACGAGAGGAGGCTCACAGAGCTTGGCTTGCTCCACCCAGCGAAAGGAAAGCCGGGAGGGGATCCGACTGTTCTCTATAAACACACCAGGGGTAAACACCAGGGAGGGTGAAGAACTACTGAAGCCAAAGGATGAGGCTGTCACAAGAGCCAATGGGGATAAACTGGTCCAGAGTAAATTCAGGCTGGAAATGAGAAGAAGGTTTCTAGCCACCAGTGGGGCGAGAGTCTGGAACAACCTCCCAGCAGGATCCAGGGGGGCAGACAACCTGACTGCTTTCAAAATGGGCCATGACAAGTCCATGAACAAGATTATCCAGTGGGGTTGCCTGGGAGAGCAGGGGACTGGACTCTCTGATCCAGAAGGGCCCTTGCAGTCCTGTGCTCCTTGGGTTCTCAGGGCTGAGCCCCGTGTCATGGAAAGAGAAGAGAAGCTTGGTCTGGCAGTCAGCTGCCTCGCCACGTGATCTCCTCCCACTGAGGGCCATGGCAGGAGCAGAAAAGAGCTGTGGTTACAGAGAGGATCCAGGGATATGCAGCTTTCCTTATCCCCACTGCTTCTCACGTCTGTTCCACACCCCTGAACTACTGTGACCCCCACAAAAAAGGGGGCTGTCTCTCCAGGCTGGGAAATGCTGCCTCAAAGAAACACAAAGGGGATGGTTTGTTGGTCTCAATATGGCCATGCTCGGTCTTAGATCTCAGGGCTTGAAACAGATTTATAACAATGGCTGGTAAACTCTCACTCCAATTTCTTGGTGGCGTCCACACTAAATGATTGTTAAGTTTCAGCTTTTCCTTGAGGAGCTGCTGGCCTCAGAGAGGATTCCTGCTGCAGTAACTGCATGGAAAGAAGCCTCTGAAGAAGGGCCACATACAGATTGCTCCTGAGGAGAAATTTCTCAGATGGGAAAGGCATGACGAGGTGTCCCATTCCTAGACACTTGTACCTGAAGATGTTATCCTGCACTCACTTAAACGTGCGAGTAACTTCACACAGATAAGGATTCCCACTGAAGTACATGGGAACACAGTAACATGAAGTACCTGCCTGCACAACATTAAGAATGTGTGCGCATTAGTCTTTGTAGGCCTTAACCGGCAGGACGTTTCATTTTGACGGTGATCAAAACAACTCCAGATAAAATTTACTTTTTAATAAAGCACAGGCCTCAAAAAAATCAAACAGGCTACTGTTCTAGGAGCTCATATAAGATAGGGTTGTAAAAAGGCAATATCATTGTCTTGTGTTGGATTTAGTTCTATATTACAAGGGGGTTGGGCTCTCTGTGAATGTGCCGAACTCCAGAGGTATTTCTGGACACGATGTTTGGGGGCTGCTTATTTTGAAGCAGTCTTAAAAATGGATTTTTCCTCCCCTCCCACCCCACTCCCCATGTGTTAAAAGCCTGATACTGTGCTGTCAATAAGCAGCAGAATCTTGGAGAACTCCCTCTGAACATCCATGGGCTTGTCTTTACCGCAGGGTTAACTCAAGTCTCATTCACACACACAAATCTGTGAGCAGGGTGGTACTTTCATTTGCAATGGCCAGCAGGACCAGAGGGATAGGCAGCAAGTCAAGTTAACAGTGTCACTCTGTGCAGCTCCAGTGTAACCGCTTTCACTAGAGCTAGGCTAACTGGAGAGGACTGAACTCAAGCGTAGATCATTTGACTTAACGCCACAGTAAAAATAAAACATGGCCCTGGTCTACACTTGAAATTTAGGCTGACATAGCTACATCCCTCATGGGTGTGAAAAATCCACACCCCTGAGCGACCTCACCCTCACTGTAGATGCAACTAGGTGCGTCCTTGGGAAGATGGTGTTCCTACAGTGGTGGAAAAACCCCTTCCATCGGCATATGCCGCATCTACACTACAACACTACAGTGCTGTTGCTATGCCCCATAGTCCCCATAGTGTAGACAAGACCATAGGCTAAGAATCAAAGTCATTAAAACACATTGCCAGATTTATAGGTGCTGTAAGATTTCAGCTGGTGTACAGTTGCTGAACTAACCCCATAGTTTTCAGTTTGCTTGTACCTTTATCTTCAGCGTGTTTAGCTTTTCTCCTCTCTTTTTCCTGTTTTCTCTTTCTCTTCTTCGCCGTAACTATTTTCTCCCAATGCCTCTGTTTCCTCAAAACATTCTTCTTTTAACACAAAAAAGAGAACAAAAGGATCTGAGAAGCTCAACAAGAAGCAAAAGATTTAAAGTGCCGACCTAACCAGTTTTTCTAAACCCCAGACCTAAGTTTGACTCCACTTTCAGAAAAGGATGCCAAGTCTTCAGCTGCAGATTTGTGCACCCATAGCCCTGAATGTGTGCACACAAGCTGAGTAGAGCCCTACCTACCCAATTTGTGCGCACAAATTTAGTTTTTGCTTGTGCAAAATCATGAGTGCAAATAGACAGGCCGGACTGAAGCGTCGTTAAACAACTGGGTCTAAACAACAACATTTAGTGGTGGATTTAAAAAAAAATTGTTTTGAAAAGCATTTTTGTCTTTTAAACTACTCCAGTAACAGTCAAGGAAACAAAGCCACAAATCAAGTCTATTTCTCTTGAGAAGAGCCCACTCCAGCTAAACTTACTTGACTTCCAGGCTGCAAGATGAAGCCTCTACAAATATTTTCTTTGTTCCTGAATGATAGTTCTTGTTTACATCTAGCTCTGACATGCATTTACCAAAGGAACACTGTCAAAATAAACACCATACAGCTAAAAAAACACCTTACTTATCTGGCTCACATCATTAGAACAGAGCTTTGAAAGATCCACTATGCTTCCCGCCCCACTCTCATACTTGCGCTATTTCTTCCCTGCTTTGTATACGTCTCTCAGCCTGGATGATGCAAACAGATTGGTCAGTTTCACAGCCTGGGGACCAATCTCTAGCAGGATGCGGCTGTGTTTGGGTTCCCAGTTCCACTAGCGGGAAAGGTTTACATGGGTTTGTTAAACGAAACATGGGTTGTTAAAGAATATAATTTCTAGTTTCAGTCGTTACTTTTAAGAGATCCAGCATCTAGCTCTGACCTTGTGGGTAATGCTGTTAGGCCCTGATCCTGCCATGGATCTGTACAGGCAGTGCTGCGTGCCCATGCAAACTCCCTGGCTGCAAGGGGCTGCCCATACTGGCCCACTGGCAGGATCGGGGCCTTACCTTATACTGTACGTACCGAGTACCACTTCTCGCTCCCCACAGGAAGGTCCTTCGGGCTGTCACAGCCTGTGTCAATCTGCAGGAGCTGGAAGCTTTCACAGATGCTTTCCCTGTCCCCTCCATCATCCTGCCAGGTGACCTCGCATTCCCATTGTTGATCTGCTCCCCCGACAGGGTCACTCTCCTCTGTGTCATTCTCTGCATGTTTCATCGTTGCTCCGGCACAGTGCAGAGTGGTGGCACTGCACAGAAAGGGAAGGTGATCAGAGTCTAATGGAGACTTTGCATGTTTCATTCAACAGACCATATTGACCCTTCCTAGGCGCAACTCACACCTGGTAGTGGAGGGTGGGGGAGCACAGAAAATCAAGCGGCATTTCCACTGCTGCCCTCCTTCAAGGCTTCTACTGGGGGAAAGCAGCTTTGGTCTGACCCCCAGGAGCCTGCCAGGGAAGGCTGCAGCCCATTCAGGCTGCACCAGCTCTCAAAGGCTCCTCCAGAAAAGGGGAGGTTGTAGGAACCTTGAGCCACCAGGGGACTCTCTGGCCCAGTGTACACAGACCCTGGAGCAAATCTGGCCCCATACATCTTTAAACCCTGCTAGCTGAAAGTATAGGCAGTGGCATAAGCAGCTGTCGAGCAGGGACGAAAGCAAGAAGAGATTTTGTACACTTCATGATTAATGAGCCTACAGGGTCACTAACAATGTGTGACACTCCCAAGGGACAGAGTCTGATGCAGACAGGCTGCAGCAACATGGGATTATTAGAATGTGTATGTGGCACTGGGACATTTCTCTTTAGAGAGGAAGTAAGTAAGTAGGGCAGCAGATTGCAATTGACTAGCAGGTACAAATACAGCATCCCATAATCCAGAGGAACAAACTCATGACACACACAACCCTGCTCAGCTACATCTTCATTCTCCACATTTTTATAATAACGCATAAAAAAAATATTAAAAATAAGGTTCTGACATTTTTTACCAAAAAGCTGTGCAAACTTTTTCAAAACTGAACTGACCCTTCTTTGGAAGGGTGATGGTACTTGATCATTCCCTAGTGCTTAGGTATATCTTATCCCTTTCGGACAGGACTGTGACAGAAACAAAAGTGAAGCTGGCTTAATTGTATCTGTCTCTATTTGGCAAAAGAACTCCAAACACTCCATGCTATAAACTGCACCTGAAAAAGAGCTCGGGGTAGCTCAAAAGAAATTTTTTTTCATTAACAGAAGTTAGTGCAATAAAAGATATTAACTCACCCACCTTCTCTCTCTAATATCCTGGGACCAACATGGCTACAACTACACTGCAAACTACAAATAGCACACACACTGTATGCCAAAAAGAAAAAAAGCCACCAACCCATATTGCTGTTACCCCATCCATCCTTCCCTGCCCTCTTGGTTCAATCATCTATTGCCATCCTGAAATTAAGCTTTTGAAGGCAAGCATTGTATTTCATTGTGTGGCTATTCAGTGCCTAGCATTGTGATCTGAGTGTGACCTCTAGGCACTGCTGTAATAATAATGCCTGCTGAACATGGACAAGCCCATGAAATTCCCAGCATTCCCCTCTCTATTACACATAATGGTCAGATTTTGCAGGCTCAGCTAAACTGCTTTAAATCCAGAGTAACACCACCACAGCCAAAGGAGTAAGGGAGTTAGTGGAGATCTACACTGGTGTAGGAAATCAGAATTGGGCCCCATGACTTTAAAATAAAAATACACATCTGGCCCTCAGCAATTCAGTAGTTACAGTAACAGGCTCTCCAGAACCAGCCATGCGGAGGCAGAGACACCGTTTCACACTCTTTCATTCTTTAAAGTCTGAATGTTTGCTACTCACCAGCCACACTTGGTCCCCTAGTGACAATGCCCAGCGCTCAGGACACAGCCACGCCGTAACAGCACCCGCACCTTTAAAAGTCTTGCGGGCACCAAACTACCCATGTGACGGCTAGACTTAGTCATGTGGCTCAGCCTCAAGGTCCCTTCCTCTGCTGAGCCAACTGCATTCTGGGAGTTGTAGTCCTCATACTCTGAATAGCTAACAGAACGAGCACCCTGGACATCTAACATTGCCGGTTTTAAGCGTGTGAAAGAAGACAGAAGGAGCTGCTCTTGCTCCTCTATGGCTTTTTCTTAACCTGAAAGCAAACCTTTCTCCCCTTTATTAATGTTCTAAACCCTCTTTTCTGTTGGGGAATTTGGGGTCAGAGGGTTTTTGCTTTACATTTTCTTTCCCTAGTTCATATTTCTTGGTATCTATACTTAGTTCAGGTTGTCTGACACTTCCAACTCTAAGCCCCTCTTCTTAGTTGCCTGTAACTTTGCCAAACTTTAAATAACATAAGAAATTAAGAACGGCCGTACCAGGTCAGACCAAAGATCCATCTAGCCCAGTATCTGTCTACCGACAGTAGCCAATGCCAGGTGCCCCAGAGGGAGTGAACTTAACAGGCAATGATCAAGTGATCTCTCTCCTGCCATCCATCTCCATCCTCTGATGAGCAGAGGCTAGGAACATTATTCCTTACCCACCCTGGCTAATAGCCATTTATGGACTTAACTATAAATTTATCCAGTTCTCTTTTAAACACTGTTATTGTCCCAACCTTCACAACCTCCTCAGGTAAGGAGCTCCACAGGTTGACTATGCACTGAGTGAAGAAGAACTTCCTTTTATTTGTTTTAAACCTGCTGCCTATTAATTTCATTTGGTGACACCTAGTTCTTGTATTATGGGAATCAGTAAATAACTCTTCCTTATCCACTTTCTCCACATCACTCATAATTTTATATACCTCTATCATATCCCCCCTTAGTCCTCTCCTCTTTTCCAAGCTGAAGAGTCCTAGCCTCTTTAATCTTTCCTCATATGGGACCCTCTCCAAACTCCTAATCATTTTAGTTGCTCTTTTCTGAACCTTTTCTAGTGCTAGAATACCTTTTTTGAGGTAAGGAGACCACAACTGTACATAGTATTCAAGATGTGGGCATACCACGGATTTATATAAGGGAAATAACATATTCTCAGTCTTATTCTCTATCCCCTTTTCAATGATTCCTAACATCCTGTTTGCTTTTTTGATTGCCACTGCACACTGAGTGGACATCTTCAGAGAACTATCCACAATGACTCCAAGATCTTTTTCCTGACTTCTTGTAGCTAAATTAGCCCCCATCACATTGTATGTATAGTTGGGGTTATTTTTTCCAATGTGCATTACTTTACATTTATCCACATTAAATTTCATTTGCCATTTTGTTGCCCAATCACTTAGTTTTGTGAGATCTTTTTGAAGTTCTTACAATCTGCTTTGGTCTTAACTATCTCGAGTAGTTTAGTATCATCTGCAAACTTTGCCACCTCACTGTTTACCCCTTTCTCCAGATCATTTATGAATAAATTGAATAGGATTGGTCCCAGGACTGATCCTTGGGGAAAACCACTAGTTACTCCTCTCCATTTTGAGAATTTACCATTAATTCCTAACCTTTGTTCCCTGTCTTTTAACCAGTTCTCAATCCATGAAAGGACCTTCCCTTTTATCCTCACAGCTTAATTTACGTAACAGCCTTTGGTGAGTGACCTTGTCAAAGGCTTTCTGGAAATCTAAGTACATTATGTCTACTGTATCCCCCTTGTCCACGTTTGTTCACCCCCTCAAAGAACTCTAATAGATTAGTAAGACACGATTTCCCTTTACAGAAACCATGTTGACTATTGCACAACAATTTATGTTTTTCTATGTGTCTGACCATTTTATTTTTTACTGTTTCGACTAATTTGCCCGGTACTGACGTTAAACTTACCGGTCTGTAATTGCCGGGATCACCTCTAGAGCCCTTTTTAAATATTGGCATTACATTAGGTAACTTCCAGACACTGGGTACCGAAGCTGATTTAAAGGAGAGTTTACTTAGTTACTTAGTTTACTTAGTTAATAGTTCCGCAACTTCACATTTGAGTTCTTTCAGAACTCTTGGGTGAATGTCATCTGGTGCCGGTGACTTGTTAATGTTGAGTTTATCAATTAATTCCAAAACCTCCTCTAATGACACTTCAATCTGTGACAGTTCCTCAGATTTGTCACCTACAAAAGCCAGCTCAGGTTTGGGAATCTCCCTAACATCCTCAGTCATGAAGACTGAAGCAAAGAATCCACTTAGTTTCTCCACAATGATTTTATCGTCTTTAAGCGCTCCTTTTGTATCTCGATCATCTAGGGACCCCACTGGTTGTTTAGCAGGCTTCCTGCTTCTGATGTACTTAAAAAACATTTTGTTATTACCTTTGGAGTTTCTGGCTAGCCGTTCTTCAAACTCCTCTTTGGCTTTTCTTATTACACTCTTGCACTTAATTTGGCAGCGTTTATGCTCCTTTCTATTCGCCTCACTAGGATTTGACTTCCACTTTTTAAAGGAAGTCTTTTTATCTCTCACTGCTTCTTTTACATGGTTGTTAAGCCATGGTGGCTCTTTTTTAGTTCTTTTACTGTGTTTCTTAATTTGGAGTATACATTGAAGTTGGGCCTCTATTATGGTGTCTTTAAAAAGCACCCATGCAGCTTGCAGGGATTTCACTTTAGTCACTGTACCTTTTAACTTTTGTTTAACTAACCCTCTCATTTTTTGTATAGTTCCCCCTTTTGAAATTAAATGCCACAGTGTTGGGCTGTTGAGATGTTCTTCCCAACACAGGGATGTTGAATGCTATTGTATTATGGTCACTATTTCCAAGCAGTCCTACTACAGTTACCTCTTGGACCAGCTCCTGCGCTCCACTCAGGATTAAATCTAGAGTTGCCTCTTCCCTGGTGGGTTCCTGTACCAGCTGCTCCAAGAAGCAGTCATTTAAAGTATCAAGAAATTTTATCTCTGCATTTCGTCCTGAAGTGAAATGTTCCCAGTCAATATGGGGATAATTGAAATCCCCCACTATTATTGGGTTCTTAGTTTTGACAGCCTCTCTAATTTCCCTTAGCATTTCATCATCACTATTACTCTCCTGGTCAGGTGGTCAATAATAGATCCCTAATGTTATATTTTTATTAGAGCATGAAATTTCTATCCATAGAGATTATATGGAACATGTGGATTTGCTTAAGATTTTTACTTCATTTGAATCTACATTTTCTTTCACATATAGTGCCACTTCTCCCCCTGCACGATCTGTTCTGTCCTTCCGATATATTTTGTACCCTGGAATGATTGTGTCCCTTTGATTGCTCTCAGTCCACCAGGTTTCTGTGATGCCTATTACATCAATATCCTCCTTTATCACAAGGCACTCTAGTTCACCCATCTTATTATTTAGACTTCTAGCATTTGTGTACAAGCACTTTAAAAACTTGTCCCGGTTATTTGTCTGCCCTTTTCTGACGTGCCAGATTCATTTTTATATGACTGTTTATCATCTGATCTGGCCCTTACATTATCCTCTTCCATCCTCTGCCCCGACTATAACCTGGAGATTCTCTATCATCAGATTCTCCCCTAAGAGAAGTCTGTGTCCGATCCACATGCTTCTCTGCAGCAGTCGGCTTTCCCCCATCTCCTAATTTAAAAACTGCTCTGCAATCTTTTTAATGTTTAGTGCCAGCAGTCTGGTTCCACTTTGGTTTAGGTGGAGCCCATCTCTCCTGTATAGGCTCCCCTCATCCCAAAAGTTTCCCCAGTTCCTAATGAACATAAACCCCTCCTCTCTACACCATCGTCTCATCCACGCATTGAGACTCTGAAGCTCTGCCTGCCTACCTGGCCCTGCGCGTGGAACTGGGAGCATTTCTGAGAATGCCACCATAGAGGTCCTGGATTTCAGTCTCTTCCCTAGCAGCCTAAATTTGGCTTCCAGGACATCTCTCCTACCCTTCCCTATGTCATTGGTACCTACATGTACCACGACCACTGGCTCCTCCTCAGCACTACACACAAGTCTGTCTAGATGCCTCGAGAGATCCACAACCTTCGCACCAGGCAGGCAAGTCACCATACGCTTCTCCCGGTTATCACAAACCCAGCTATCTATGTTTCTAACGATCGAATCTCCCATTACTAACACCTGCCTTTTCCTAGCAACTGGAGTTCCCTCCCCCGCAGAGGTAACCTCAGTGCGAGAGGCAACCCCAGCACCATCTGGAAGGAGGGTCCCAACTATGGGAAGGTTTCCCTCTGCTCCCATTGACTGCTCTGCTTCCCTGGGCCTTTCTTCCTCCTTAACAGCACAAGGGCTGTCTGACTGGAGGTGGGACAATTCTACAGTGTCCCAGAAAGCCTCATCAACATACCTCTCTGCCTCTCTTAGCTCTTCCAGTTCCGCCACCCTGGCCTCCAAAGTCCGTACGTGGTCTCTAAGGGCCAGGAGCTCCTTGCACCAACTGCACACATACGCCACCCGCCCACAAGGCAGGTAATCATACATGCTACACTCAGTGCAATAAACTGGATAGCCCCCACTCTGCTGCTGGGCTTCTGCCTGCATTGTCTCCTAGTTAATGAAAGAGTGGTTTAAAGAAAGAGGTTTTGAAATGTAGTTTGGTTTATAGGTTTTAAGGGGACTAAAGGGGCACAGATAAACCCGACAAGGGACCCCCACTCCCTTCCCACTCCCCTTCTAAATTCCCTTGCAAAACTCCCTGTTAGCAGCCCCTGGTTGCTTGTGCGTGGCTTTATAAAGCCTTGGTCTGTGTGAATGCCCCGCCCACTGATTAAGGCTCTGCCAATTACCAGAGGCTTCTAGCTTTCAAATCTTCCTTTGAAGCTCACAGCCGCCAACTGCCAGCTACAGCACAGGGTCCTTCAACCAACCAACCAACAAACAAACAAACACAAGCTCAGCACACAGCATGTAACCCCCAAACACAAACAAACACACACTACAGACAGTCACTTACCCCACAGATGCTGTATTTGCTCCTCCTTCACCGGGAGAACTCCCTTGCGAAACTCCTTGTTAGCAGCCCCTGTGCTGAGATCTTCCATGCCAGGTGTCTGCCATGTGGAATTTTTTGGAAAGTTTCAGCTAAAGTGGTGCAATTGTTTCCAAGAATGAGATTAAATACATTGTTTCGCCCATATTAAAAGAATTCTTGCAGTTGTTTCTCTGAGAAGCCCTAGTGCATCTATGTTTTGGAGCAAGGACTTGAAATCTAGCAGGGCAATTTTGCCCTAGTGTCAGGGAGTTGCCATTTGCTGTCACTATGAAAATCAACCCAAATTTGGCCAAATTATAAGCTTCTGAAAAATTGCAGTTCACACATGCTGAGTATAGACTTGTTTGAGTTTGGCAGCTAAATTGTCCAAAGATTCCATTTGGACTGAACATGCTCCATCCCACCAGAATTCGCACCTGTGACCAGACCACGTGCCAGTCCGACAGAGAAACTGAGCATGTTCCATCCTGGGCCTGCAGGGGCTGAGCAGGACTTTTCCTGAAACTATATGGGAAAAACTTAATTCTGGCATTTCCTAACTTTTGAGCATTTGACTTTGTAACCTTACTGTTCTTTTAACATAGAGTGTCCTTAAATGTAACTATTTCATCTTTGTATTATGGTGGTTCATAGAGGCTTAAATTGAGATCAGGACCATGTTGCACTAGATATTACACAAACACATCGTAAAACTGTCCATGCCACTAAAGAGCCTACAGGCTAAGGGGACAAAACAAAAGCAGCATTATTATCCCCATTTTACAGATGGAGAAACTCAGGCATGGAGCAAATAAGGGCTTGTCCACACAAACAACTAGACCACAGCAGCTAACTGTCCATATGCACGCTGCTGACACACATTAAGAAATTTGTTTGAGTGCTTTGACTTAGTCCTGTTTCAAAGAGGAACATATGTTTTAAGTTAATACGTGCTGTTATCCTCACAGCAGGGAAATATACCTATTTTACAGTGAGCAAGCTGAAGGTAGACAGCGGTTAAGTGACAAGGCAGTTAGGCTCTCCACAGGTGCAGCTGACTGACTCCCACCAAGTCCCACTCTGTAATAGGAATGTTTTTCATGAAAGCGCTAAAGAACAGCTGACAGTCTGCAGAGTAGGAGCCACATAGCAACTCCAAGCACAGACCTAGAGGGACCCGAGATGACAGGTGGTTACTGTCCTGATTTTGCTAAGCAGTTTAGGATGTTGACCCTACCTAATAATAGATCTCACAACAATAATTAGATTGATTTAGCTGTAATGGGGTGAAATATGCATGCATACAGGTCAGCACAGCTGTCTTTAGGGCCCTGACACACATCATGTCATGAAGTCACACAAGTTCCTCCTCATTCTTGTCATAAATCAATTATTTTCTGGGTGTTCTGTCACAGATTAGTCCTATGTGGAGGATTCCTTCCTCTGAAATGTTGTTAAGGTAGCTCTGCAAATCCTCATCAGCATTCTTTGATGAGTGAACTGCAGGTCAACTCAGCAAGCAAACAGGGGGAAAAATACAGAGAAACAGTAAACTAAAAAGCAGACATTACACAGCGGTGAAATGGCAGTTACTGTTATTGCTGGCTCCTTGGAGGATCTGGGCTTAAGTCACCATGTTACATAAAAGCTTTGCCTGGAACCCTCAAACTAATTATATGTCTGCCTTTTCTGTAAATTTGAACAGCAGCTCTGGGGAGGACAGGCAAGCATTGATCTAGCTGGCAACACTGACTATTTCTTCTGTTTAATTAATGTATTTGACTTAGATAAAAGTCTACGGGACACAGCACATTATCTTTGATGTCCATAACAGAAGCAAAAACAGTCGTTGCCCATTAACTGCACAGCACACATTATAACAACCCTATCACAATGTCTATCCCATATGTCATTAGAAACTCTTTAATGTAAACTTTTCTACCCACAACTCACTCTTCACAAACTCACATCAAAGGGGGTTATCTCAAAGGATGTATCTGGATTTGTCAGGCACATTGCCAGGAATGGATTTAACTGGATTAGCACACAGCGTAAACAGATATTATCCAGGGTGTTTTCTCTACAAAGACTTGGAAATGATTCATCTAAAATTCAGAGGGGTAGCCGTGTTAGTCAGGATCTGTAAAAAGCGACAGAGTCCTGTGGCACCTTATAGACTAACACAAGTACTGAAGCACAAGCTTTCGTGGGTGAATAATATTGTGAATAGTCATCCATGAAAGTGTGAAAGTAGAATGAATTATATTGTAAAGATAAGAATGGATTAAAGAAATGTTGAAATACAGGTGCCAGGAGAAGAAACATTAAGCATAAACAACTGTGCTAATGGCAAAACATTAGCAGGAGATCGGTAATAGTTAGTAAGGAAATAAGATATGCATGCCTAGCTTTATCTTGTTAAGTTCTCACGCTTTTATCTGTATAAATACAGGACAGTTTGTGTCTTGCATGGGACTTACATTATCTGGGTGTTATTAGCAGAGCGCTGTGCAAAAAAGCTTATGCTCCAATACGTCTGTTAATCTATAAGGTGCCGCATGACTCTCTGTTGCTTTCATCTAAAATTGTGTGTGTCAGGGTAAGGAAGTGATCATCAGGATTTCTTGAGATTCTTTAAAATGCTCCTGGGAAACTCATCCAAAATATTTGCTGGGTTTGGCTTCTCAATCTGACACGAGAGTGCCTGGGCTAATTCTGGGGTTCTGAAACAGGGGGGGAGAGGGTGGTTATCTATACCCCAGGGGGTTCCAACCACTCTGCCTTTCCCTGGTGCTAAATGGATATGACCAGGATACAACTGGCCTACCGGACTGACCATGAGACAGGAATCAGGAACTTTTGCTTCTAATTGTGATCTCTTAGTGAGTCGCTGCATGGCCTTGGGAAAGTCACTGAGCCACTAAACCATTTTATTATTTTACTTGAAATAAAGTGATTTCTTCTGAAGGGCCGCAAAGAATCAGTGAGATTTCAGCTGTGCTCTGGGGTCCCTTTGGCCTCCTGGTTTCTGAGCCCTGGGTGCAGACTCCAGTCACATTCTCAACGAGCAGGGCTAGAAACTGAGCGGTTTGAAATTAAAGCTAAATTTTCCCCTAATCCCACTCCACGCTGATTGTGGTTTCTGGCACTCCAGGCCTTAGAGAGGGATGGAAGGGAGATTCCCTAGCAGGTGGCCCTGGCTGCCCCCCAACTCTCCTGCTATCCCACTATCTTGGCAGCCTTCAGGAAATAAGTATTTCTAATATGCTGTTCTCTTGTTCAGTCTCACAAAAAGAAGGATGAGGGGGATATCATGCTCTCTAAATACACCATGTGGGGGTAGGGAGGAGGTAAATACCAATGAGGATGAAGAGCTATTGAAGCTAAAGGACAAGGCTGACACAAGAACAAATAAACTGGCCATGAACAAATTCAGGCTGGAAATTAAAAGGTTTCTTACCATTAGAGGAGTGAGGTTCTAGAACAGCCTCCCAATAGGAGCTAATGGAGCAAACGACTTACCATAATTAGTTTTAAGAGATAGTTGGACAAATTTGAGATAGATATATGACATCGTTGCTCATGATGTGAGGCAGGGCTCAAAAACCCTGGGGCTTACTGCAAGTTTACATTTTATGTTCCTAAAGTTCATGCTTCAGGGTTTCAGCCAACCACTGGCAGGGGTCAGGAAGGAATCCCCCCCAGTACATTCTGAGAGGGTTTATAAGTTTCCTTTGAAGCATCAGGGATAACCATGGCTGAAAATGGGATATTGGACAGGGCTTTGAGGTGGCACTGAGTATTCTCTCTTAGGTGTTGGCTGGCTGGTTCTTGCTCACATGCTCATGGTCTAACTGATTTTCAACCACGGCATACTGGCAGTGATGGGGGGAAGGAAAGGCTGTTCAGCTTCCTCTGCAGCATGTGGTCGTGGGTGACTATCAGAATTATCTGGGTATATCTCATGTAGTCATGTCCCTGCCATTGCAGGGGCCTTGGGCACAGGTGCACTTCCATCCCTCCTGTTCTCTGTCTGTGACGCATAATAGTCTACCCTCATGGGGGGCTCACTGACTTTGGTATTATTTTGGTTTTTGGATCAGTGTGTGGTGCTGTGTGGCGTTGGTAGTGATATAGGCGGTAGGGTCAGATTAGATGCTCTAAGGATCCCTTCTGGCTTTAAACTCGATGAGATTAAAGCACCAATTAATTCACTTTACAGGGGCAAGGCACTTTACCACTCACTTATTTCTCCTCTAGTGATTCCAATGTGCTTGGTGATCCTGCCACTCACCTTGGGCCCAGCTGGAGCAGCAAAGGGGTGGGGTGGCGGGAAACCAACCTGCCGCCCAGCTGGAGCAGCAAAGGGCGGGGGGTGGCGGGAATTCCAGGAAACCTGCCAACCGGTCGGAGCAACGAAGGGGGGGGGGAAGCGGCAAACGGAAGAAAAAACAAAAAACCAAAAAGAAAAAAAAATATCTGCAGGGCGCGCGGGTGCAGGGGGGCTCCCAGCCCTGCAGAGCCCGGGCAGCGGAGTGCACACCCCAGCGGGGGGCCGGGGGGGCAGGGCTCCCTGAAGCGGGGCGCTCGCCATGCGGCCCCTCCTGCGTGCCTGCTGGGAGGTCTCCGCGCCGCTCCGGGGGGCAGGCAGGGGGGGACGCGGGCTGCAGTGCCGGGCTTGCGGCAGGCCGGGCACCGCTCCCAGCAGCTCCCCGCCTCGCGCCACCGCCCCCTCCCGGGCGGCAGGAGCAGCAAACCGAAAGAGAAAAGCTGCAGGGGCGGCGGAAGCGGCGAAGCGCAAAGGAAAAGGGATCGGGCAGGGGGACCCGGCGGGACCCGCCCCTTGTCTTCTGCGCCCCACGCACCAGCTCGCCCGGCTGCTGCCTGGAGCCGGCCCCGGGGACGCGCGGCTGAAGACACCGGCCGCCTTTGTAAGGCGCCGTGCGGGCCGAGGAGCTGAGCCCCGGCTACTGCCCCGGCCGGGCGCATCCCGGGCCGCGCTGCTGTGTCCCTGCGCCGGGGGGAGGCTCCGCGGGCCGGCGGGAATCGCCCTCCCCCCGCTGGGGCGGACCCGGACCCGCCCCCGCCGGCTGCAGCCTGGGCACTTCCCGCCCGCCAGCGCCATGAGGGGGCCGCTCCTGCGCCTGCTGTGGCCGCGCCGCGCCTCGGTGAGTGCGGCCCGGCTGGGGGAGCCGGGCCCTGGAGCCCGCGGCGCGGCGCTGCTCTGGGCCGGGGCTTGGGCCGTGTCCCGGGGCCGGCTGCCGCCCGAGTATCCCCAGCCCGGCCGCTCCTGGGGCTCCTGCCCGCCCCGGCTGGGCACTGAACGGGCTCCACAGAAGGGGTCAGAGCCACCTCCTCCTGCTGCCAGATCCCCCTGCCCTGTGGGGCCAGACACCCCCCCCTCCTGCTGCCAGATCCCCTCTGCCCTGTGGGGCCAGACACCCCCCCCCCTCCTGCTGCCAGATCCCCTCTGCCCTGTGGGGCCAGACACACACCCCTTCCTGCTGCCAGATCCCCTCTGCCCTGTGGGGCCAGACACCCCCCCCCCCGCTGCCAGATCCCCTCTGCCCTGTGGGGCCAGACACCCCCCCCCCCCCGCTGCCAGATCCCCTCTGCCCTGTGGGGCCAGACACCCCCCCCCCCGCTGCCAGATCCCCTCTGCCCTGTGGGGCCAGACACCCCCCCCCCGCTGCCAGATCCCCTCTGCCCTGTGGGGCCAGACACCCCCCCCTCCTGCTGCCAGATCCCCTCTGCCCTGTGGGGCCAGACACCCCCCCTCCTGCTGCCAGATCCCCTCTGCCCTGTGGGGCCAGACACCCCCCCCTCCTGCTGCCAGATCCCCTCTGCCCTGTGGGGCCAGACACCCCCCCCTCCTGCTGCCAGATCCCCTCTGCCCTGTGGGGCCAGACACCCCCCCCCTCCTGCTGCCAGATCCCCTCTGCCCTGTGGGGCCAGACACCCCCCTCCTGCTGCCAGATCCCCTCTGCCCTGTGGGGCCAGACACCCCCCCTCCTGCTGCCAGATCCCCTCTGCCCTGTGGGGCCAGACAGCCCCCCCCCCACCTCCTGCTGCCAGATCCCCTCTGCCATGTGGGGCCAGACACCCCCCCACCTCCTGCTGCCAGATCCCCTCTGCCCTGTGGGGCCAGACACGCCCCCCCCCCCTGCTGCCAGATCCCCTCTGCCCTGCTGGTCCAGATCCAATCACCCTTCCTAATGCCAGATCCGCCCTGCCCTGCCTTGCAACTTGGGCAGAAGACATAGTTGGGAGGGAGCGGTTTCTATTGTTTGAAACCCAGCTCCGTATCAACACAGGTGTTGTTTTGCAACAAACATGTTTCCCTATGCTACTCGGGACTGCCCTATTCATCCAGTCTTTAGCAGCTGGCACAACACCGGTCAGGGATGGTCTACGCTTAGTCCTGTCATGAGTGCATGGGACCCGGGGCCGACTGCCATCTGAGTATCCCCAGCCCCATGTCGAGGTCCCTTCCAGTCCTACGATTCTTTCAGGGCCTCAGACTTTGCAGGGTGTGCGCTGGGCCTTTGGTTAGCAGTCTGAAGTTGCCTGAGAGCCAGGGCCGGTGGAGGGATGTTTCGTGCCCTAGGCGAAACTTCCACCTTGCACCTTCCCCCATCCCTGAGCCCCCTTATACCCCACAGCAGCTCCACCCTGAAGTGCTCCCCCTGTGGCAGCTTCCCACCCCCACCCACCCTGAGGCACCCCCTGCGCCCCAGCTCACCCCTGCTCTGCTTTCCCCAGCTGCCAGAGTGAGACATCGTTTTGGATACAAGCAAGACCCTAGCCCTGTCTGTCCCACTGTTTGCTGGAATGGCTGCTTTGCTGTGTTTCTGTAACTTCACTTCTTTGCCAGGCAGGGCTGGGCTAGTGCCCTGGCAGAGCAATGGGCTGTTGCTTTCCTAGTCCCCATCCTTTGACCTGGCCAGCACAGATGGCTCGACTAGTTCAGCCTCCTGCTCTCTAGCCCTCAGGCTCACTGGAGCACACATCTTCCCAGCGGGACAAGGCACAGCGTGCAGGAAAGGTCTCTTGCAATCAGTGCCAGGCTAATCACATGCATGGTGAACACCATGCCACAGCACCAGTGGATTTGATTCAGTCAGTAGAAAAACTGCTACCTTTGAGTCATTTGAGGCCTATGGATGGTGCCCCCAAATTCAGTTAATGTTGCCTACCCCCCAACAGTTAATACCACCCCCATGCCATGGTGCCCCTTGAATGCAGCTCCCCACTCCTCCAGTGACTCCAATAACCCCCTCCCATCCAGGCACTTCAGCAGCGGAGGGGCGAGGAAGGTGGGAGCAGCTGATCGTGTTCATGAGAGGGCAGTGGGAAGGAGGGAGCAAAAAGAGCCCATCAACTTTGTGCCAAGCCTGATCCCTCCTTCACCCACCTGTCCCTTCCCTACTTGAAATCCCATGTTAGCTACTGTGCAGCTTAGCCCCCAAGTCTCTTCCTGCTCCTGTGGGATAGGAGCATGGGGCTCACAGCTGCTAGCTGGCAGACATTGCCTGAGACTGATATGGGCATGGTGGACTAACACAAGATAGGTATATTGTCCAACACTATGAGAAATTTAGATTTAAAAAGGACTTTGTTCAATGTATGCTTTATTTTTCATTCAGTTTGTTACCCATTCCTATATGGCAGGGATTTTACAGGGTACAGGTTGCAAAATTTTGCTGCATTAATTCTTTGTCATCTTGGTTAAAAGAAAACAAACCAATTCCAAAGAATTAAAACCTCTCATCGACTATGCCATAATGTTTTCATTGCAGTAATTAAAAAATTGAAAATATCAATTTTGCTCCAGTGGAAATAAAAATCACACTCGTATGTTTAAGTGTATGGAATAAAAACAATCTGGATATTTTGAAAGAATAAATTACTTCAGGCAAAGTCAGCTTAGGGAATTTGTTTGAGGCTCTTCATTCAAACAAAGTAAACAACATATATTCCAGTAAACAATACCCAGAATAATTTTTCCTTCAGCAGCACAGCAACACAGTACTAAATGTACATTTTCTCCATGAAAAGAAAAACAAAGGTATTTGTATACAAAAGAATCAATGTAAATCTTTGATACCAAATGTAAAGGCACCTTTTTATTAAGTACATCCTCCCCAGTTGGCATGTAACAGAAACTTTTCCTTAAGAATGGCTCAAAATTACCCATCTCATAGTGGTTCTGTTTAGCTGGGACTGACAACTGCAGTTAAAAAGGCAATCTGGAGGTTGAGAGGTTGCAGGAGACATTGGGGCATTTTATATCAGTTGTGGGGTGAATCTGGGATACTGGCCATTCAGGGTATTTATGGGCGAACACTGATGTCCTTTGAATGAATATTGTTTAGGGAAGTGATCTGCGTACAGGGCTGGGGACCTAAAGTGCTTGGCAAAGTCTGCGGCAAGATCTGAATTTCTCAGATTTGGATTCCTGGTTCCCCTTGTGGCTATGATCTTGAGTCTCATCTCTACAGAAAAATTCTTTACCTGCACCCTGCAGTCAAGTGCAGGAGAATCATACAGCTTTTCAGCTAATGTGGTTTTGTTCCTCATTCCATACTCTTTTTATTTCAGTACAGCCAAATGGAATTCAAACTCTAGATCAAGGGAGGGAAAAAGGCAATGGATTTCAACTGGCAGCTTGAGTTTTTGTTTTGAAGTAGAATCTAGACATTGAACTTGAGTGCTTTTGAAAAGGCTCTCCTAGGGTTCCTGAATATAGTGATTGGTTGGTTTCAGCAACAGGTGACTTCTGTACAACTATCAGTGAGTTGGTCCATTTTTCTCATCTTGGACTTCTAAATGTTTTCAGTTGTAAAAGTCTCTCTTAATGTAACGTGTCTTTTCTAACTGGCTGCAACGGCACACACTTATGTATGTAACTGACTCAAGGAGCTAGTCCTCCTGAAGTCAAGTGTAAAATCAGTGGTCGTAGGTGCTGGAATGAGGTGTATGGGGCGGGTGCTGCTGCACTCCTGGCTTGAAGTAGTAATAGCAACCCAAGTACATGGTTTCTGCCTTCAGCACCTCCACTGTTAAAATTGTTGTAGTACCCCTGTCACTGGTGTCAGAGTTTACAAGACTGGACCCAATAACTGCACAATGTTTAGTTTGACTTTATTCCATAAGATGAAATGTTTGAAGGCAAGTTCAGTTACGGATTTATTTAAGTGATTTTTAAAAAAAAAACAGTTAGGGAATTACACAATTTGTTCAGATAGCAATTCTCTCTCTTTCTTGTTTACTTTTTCCCCTCACCAGAAGAATAGAAAAATCTGGTGAACAAAGGACATATTTATTTTACTAACTGTTACTTCCTTTCACTAAGGACAATTCAGTGATGTTTCTTAGATGTTCATCTCTTCAGATTTTTGAATTTTCCCTTTAGAATTAGCAGTTAGACCCATAAATCTTATTATTTTTTATTGCCTCCAATGTGCTTGTTCCGTTTTTTTAAATATATATGCAGTCGGACTTTGTGATAATACTCATGTTTGGTTGACTACAGTGTTTGTCTAACAATACTACTGCAGATATTGTTAGAATAGTTCCTCTTAGAGATTTGTCATTTACATACGCTGCAGGATCTTTTAAAATCACTTTAGAGCATGGTTTCAAATCGCACATCAGGATCTGACTGCTGTTTACCATCTCAAGCAAAGCGGACAGACTTCTTTCCCTGATTAATAACAATAATTTTACTGCAGTGTCTGTGTCTCACTTGGAGACCAGGACTGCATTGTGCTAGGTGCTGTACAAACAGCGAACAAAGAGATCCCTGGTGCTTACAATCTAAACTCAGGGTTTAACTGATCGCCATATTTGGGATCGGGAAGGAATTTTCCTCCAGGAAAGATTGGCAGAGGCCCTGGAGGTTTTTCGCCTTCCTCTGCAGCATGGGGCACGGGTCACTTGCTGGAGGATTCTCTGCAGCTTGAGATCTTCAGACCCGAATTTGGGGACTTCATTAACTCAGACATAGGTTAGGGATTTGTTATTGAAGTAGGTGGGTGAGATTCTGTGGCCAGCATTGTGCAGGAGATCAGACTATATGATCATAATGGTCCCTTCTGACCTTAAAGTCTATGAGTGTAAGCAGTATAATTGTCATTTAAAAGTGGCGGTAAGGTGACAGCCAGTGCATTTCCACAAGATTGCACAGGTGACTCTGGGTTCTGGGATGGTAATATGTGAAGTTCTAGGCTGCAGGGTGTGTGTGGATCATTACACCTTTCTGGGAGAAAGCAGGAACAGAGTACATGATGTGCGGTGGTAAGAGTCAGGGGACCTAAATTCTATTCCTAGCTCTGCTACTGACTTACTATCTGACCTTAGCCAAGTTTCCTTCAACCCCATGCTTCAGTTTCCCCATCTGTAGAATGGGGCTAATGATACAGACCTTCCTGTGTAAAACACTTTGAGATGTACAGATGAAGAGTGCTACATAACAGCTAAGCATATTAGGTGCTGCTCCCGAAAAGCATAGCTGCAGTATTGTGCTAACCCAATGACAGCAGAGTTCTGAAGTAAGGGGTGTGATCCAGTTAACTAAACTCATACCAATGGGGTAGGAATTGCTCAGGTTTCAACAATTGATTGTACTTTGGATGGTGGTGCTGCTTTACAGTACTTAGAATTGGGATGGATTTTGTTAAAAAAACTGAATCCACGAGTCCCTAGTATCATTCTTTACTAAGGGAGGTGTTTCTGGACAATTTATTGCACAAACATTAATAAAGCAAGCCTCTAGAAATAATGCTGTTTTTTTCCATAGTGTCAGTTAAATGCCCATACACTGACTACGTCATAAGTGGGCATGCTTCCATTGATTTTTGCTGATGTTGATGCACATCTCAGGGACAGGGCATAACCAATATTTGAACCCAGGACTACCGGCATCCAAAGCTGAGGTGCTTATTCTGGGCCACAAAGCCATTCACCAGAGGTTGGTGCATTTATGCCAGTGGCAAATTTAGCCCTTTGTTGATGCCATTCACTTTGGTTAATTAATTTGATGTATTTTTTCTTGTAGGCTACTACAGTGATGGGCTTGTGGTGCATGAGTTCTGAGAAACAGCTTTGTGACTTTAAGAGGATACCATGTAGAATTGGAGAGGGGGAGGATAATACACCAGTGTGGTCATTGCCTGGAGGTCCCACCTGAGATCAGGGCTCCGTTGTGCTAGGAGCTCTACAAACACATCCTGAGAGACAGTCCTTGCCCTGAGCTGCCTACGGTCGAGTTAGGATGGAAGGGGAAACTGAGGCACAAAGTGGGGGAGGGGGGCGAAGAGCATGCCACAGGTCAGTGACAGAGCCAGGTCATTTGTCCCAGTACCCTGCACACTAGACCATGCTGTCTCCCAATGGTCAGTTGTGCAGGTTGTCATGGTGAAGTGAGATCTAGCAGTGGCTGTGGTTTACATGAATTCTGAGGCAGTATCAGAGCAGCTGAGCAGAGAAGGGAGCCAATAACTGTCCATCTGGCTAAGCAAGCCTTTCCCCCCCCCCTCTCTCTAGCCTCGGCCTCTCCTTGTGTCAGGGAGCCTGTGGGGAAGAGCGCAAACGGCAGCTGTAAGCCAGGCATACAGTACACAGGCAGGGGGCACCATGAGGCTGCCTGGGCGCTATCCAATACCCAACAAGAAGGACCTGCCGTATGATATAGTGGAGCTTATGGAAGAAGTAGAGATGAAGGTAAGAAGAGTCTGCTGAGAAAAGCTCTTCCCAGAGGACACAACCCAGCCTCTGAGTTTGGCCAATACCGAGAGACAGTTTCTGGATCAGCATTAGGGAAGGCCCCGGCACCCTTGCAGTTCTGTGCAGTCCATCCACATGGAACAGCCTTCAGGATCCGGCCCTTGGTTAGAAACACTTGGGTGGCTCAGCATGATTCTTATTCACCTTGTTTGTTCCAGGAGCTGACTGTGGGTTCCAAATGGCTTCTTGCTTGAAAGGGCAACAAGCACCATTCCCCCTTCTCCCCACCTTCCGTGTTTGTTTTACTAGGGAGAAAGGGGATGAAGTTAAACCTTACCTGAAACTTTCTTTTCATTACTGACAATGCACTGAAAAGGCCAGCAAGATTTTTCTCCTGCTTGTTTTTCTCCTTTCCCCAAAGCATCCAAAAGGGTGTACTTACTCTAAGCAACGCCTCAAGGTGCAAGGCCATGGAGAATCAGGCCCCTTGTCTCCTTTTTCTCTTCCCCCTAACGCCTGTCTGCTCCTTTATGTCCCACTCCCCAGAACCTCCCTCCGAGCACTGTTCCCTGCTTCCCTGCCCTGTTCCTCTCTGCGCTGCCTCCTAGCCCTAGCCCCTTCTCTGCTCTCTCTATCCTGAACACTGTCACCAAGGAAGATCTTGGCTCTGCTTTCCTGGGAGCTTTGGTGACCAGATGTCCCGATTTTATTGGAACTGTCCCAATATTTACTTGTTTGTCCCGCGGTTGGGATGCGAATTGTCCTGATGTTTTGCACTCCGGCTCACAGGCGAAGGGGGCTCGTACCCTCAACTCTGCCCCCTCCCTGCCCCATTGGATCCCTCCCCAAATCCCGCCCTGGCTCCGCCTCTTCCCCAAGCATGCCGCATTCCTCCTTCTCCCCACTCCCTCCCAGGCTTGTGTGAATCAGCTATATGGCGGCGCAAGTGCTGGGAGGGAGGGGGGAGAAGCAGGACGCTGCAGCCCGCTTAGGGGAGGTGGAGGTGAGCTGGTGCGGTGGGGGGTGTGGCAGGGAGCCGCCAGCTCTCGTTTTTTGCTTTTCGGGTTTTTTTTTCTCCGCTGGTGTGCCCTCCTTTCTCCCCCCACCCCGTGTCTTGATTTTTCATGTCTCTCATCTGGCCACACTAATCAGTTCCTACCTTTTTCCTGTTGGGCTAAAGTCTCTGCTCCCTGATCTTGTTATATTGCAGTGCCCCTTGTGGAGTCTGCCAGGCTTGTTCCTCATTTACAGGGATCACAACTTTCTGTTGAGGCTAGTGGTTTGTAGAGTCCCTCCCCCTAGTTCCTGCTGGCACGTCTGTACCTTTTTATTCCCCTGGATTGGAGCTAACAGGACCCCTTGGGTCTGACTGCCAGCAGGAATCAGGAGCAATAACTCTGCCTCTACGCACCTGACCAGCTGTTAGTTATTTGTGTTCGAGTGGTGCCTGAAGCCCCAACTGAAGTAATTATATCAGTAAAACATGGCATAGGCCAAAATGTATTGGAACTGGGCTGTCTAAGCAGTACCCCCTTGTGGCCCATCGAAGTGCAGCCCACCCACCTGTGCGTCTCTGACAGTCAGCTGACACCTTTGCTCCAATCCAGTGTCGCGTGCCTGGGCACACTGGAGTTCAACCCTTTCCAAAGTATTAAGAGTCCAAGAAAACAAAAGGCCAACTGTGAACTCAAAACTCAGGGGCATGCGAGGGGTCTCAGTAGGACCCTGCCCTTCTGCTCAGGGTTTGCTTTGCCAGTTTCTTTTCACAGTCTCCCTGGGCCCCATTGTCACCTCCACTAGGTAGGAGGGTGTCCCAAGCTTGGGCTGGAACCCAGCATCCCTCTCTGAAAGAGATGTAGGAGTCTGCTTTTGTCCCTGGCCAGCCCTGAGCTGGCCAAGGCTGCCTCCTTTTATCACATCACTCCATGACTGACATTGGCCGTAGGCATAATGGGCAGGATCAGCTGGGTCCAGTCCGTAGTGTGGGGCATACCTGCCTCATTAGCCCCATCACTACCAGCACAGGGCCAATCAGCCCCATCATATGTATTTTCCACCTTGAACTTTTGTAGCATGTGCTGTCTGTAGTAAGGTTACAGCCATTGACCTCTCTTCTCTTTAATCCTTGAACAGACTGGATTTTTGCCCAATGTGTTCAGTGTGATGTCTCATCGGCCTGCGGAATTTAGAGCATTCTTCGCATATTACAATGCCATCATGAACAAAGAGACAGGTAAACTAAGCAGCAGCCTTGAAACTGCCTGTAGCTTTGTAGGTCAAAAGTTGCTAAAATGTGGTGCTTGGATCTGAGTTCTGTATGTTCTGCAGCCACACTCATCTTGACCTAGAGAGTTACAGCCAGCAGCGACTACAAGATCCGCATGCAGTGGTACTCCACATTCAGTGAGATCTGGCTGGTCCACATAAGAGGTTTGAGTCTGCTGCTGCTTCCAGCTGAAATAATATTTGAGGCTCATGCTTTTAGTACCAACAGTCCTGGGTTCAAAACCAGCTGTCAGGCCAAGCAGGGCTGCACAGTTGCTCAATGTTCTGCTTTGTGGATCTCTAAGCCAGCAAAGTTATCCATATCTGATGGGAGCAGTAATAATGTGATACCTTTTTGCAACAGTCTCTGGAAGAAGTCAGGTTGCAGGATTTGCTTTGAGTGTTTCTCTAATGAAAATAGAGGTGCTCATCGGCTCTTTCAGTACTGAAGGGGTGTTTTGACCAAGTGCAGTGTGCATAAAGAACTGCTCAAATCACATAGAAATCTTTAGAAAACATTGTATTAGGAATATTTCTGTATGTGTTACATTTTCAATAGGGGACAAGTCCTCTCATTTATTTTACCTTGGAGGACATTTCCATAAAGTCAGAATCTCTTAAGACGCTTTGAAAATTTGACCCAACTTCTATTGGCTTGAAAAACGATCCAACCCCTGTTAGCTAGAGGCAGATATAGAAGAGTTGTGTCTTCAGAGGTGAGGCTGTCGCTAAGGTACAAGAGCAATGCCCTGGTGTGTAACCACACCTTTCCGAGGGCGCTGCATCTCCTACCATGGTGTTCTCCCTGGTCTTTGCTTGTGGCTTCATATTTTGCAAAAGTGGCTGGCTAGTAGCTGCCGAGTAAGCTTGAGCCCTGCCCCCCTCCCCTCAATTCTAGAAGGATCTTTATTTTTCTTTCTTCTCTACCCTCCAATTCTCCTGTCAGCAGCTCCAGTGTCTACTGTTAAAAAAAAAAAAAAAAAAGAAAAAATCACAAAAAGGGTTTCCTTCTTCTAAGGCTGAACTTAAGGTTATCTCTTTCTCTGTTTCACTGTAGAGCTTCTACCTAGAGCCTTACCTAGGCTTGCCTGCCTGCTACTGATTTAAAAGAAACTAAACCTGTAGCCTCATACCTACCTCTGCTGCTTGGGACAGTAGCCAGCAGCCTGCAATGTGAAATTGACATGATTTTCATCAGTGTCACACTACCTACAGAATTCTGAAAGCAGCTGTGAAAATGAAACTAACCAGAGTTTTATTTCATCTGGCTCAGGTTTGGAAAGCTGGTAGCAGCAGCAGAAGTGGACTCAGGATCCCAGCATTGTATAGGTTTTCATGGGGAAGGCTGTCTTCCCAACCATAAGGGCTAGAAAATTAATTTTAAAAAATGAAATGCTGCAAAAATCAATGGCTTGTCTTGAAAACCTGACTGTATTTGATGTTGCATAGGTAAACCCCAAGATTTATATTTAACTCTATCACAGCTCAAGTCACATTCCTAGGACTTCTTTGGAGAATGATCATAGAATCATAGAATGTCAGGGTTGGAAGGGACCTCAGGAGGTCATCTAGTCTTTGATGGGCTTCAGTCTGCCCAGGGTATTCAAACACCAACAATTTTTGAGAAATTCAGACTCTCTGGAAGCTTGGTCCAGGTGACTTGCCCAGCCTGATGGTTATAAAACATGGTCTCAAGCCCATCAACTTCAGGAGAACCTCATTATTTCTATTTTGTCTCCTGCACAAAAGCAAACCTCCCTTTGGCTAATAGGGCCTGCAACATTGCATTTGCCTATAAGAACAAAATTCAGCTTGAAAATTAAGGGTTCAAGAATCAAGTAGCAAGATACAAACTTATTAATCATTTGACTCTGAAATAAGCACAGGAAGAGTACTGATTAAGGATCTGTATACTGCAAACATTTAGGCACGTGAGTATTTTTACTTAGGTGAGATGTTGATAGGACTGATTAGCAGTTCCACTAACTACTTACATTAGTACAATTACTTTTGTTCGAAACTTAGGGCTCTAATTATCTATGGATCAAATGTGCAATCCTTATCCCATCAAAATTTAAATAGGAATTTTCCCTGCGTGAAGACTGCAGGATTCAACCCTCTATTAAATTACTGGCAAAACTGTACTGGGCAAACATAGTGCTGGAACTAGGGGTGTTGGGGATGTGCCAGCACCCCCTGGCTTGAAGTGGTTTCCATCATAAACAGGGTTTACAGTTTGGTTCAATGGCTCTCACCCCCCCTCCCATTATGCAAATTGTTCCAGTACCCCTGTAGTCCAGATGTCTCTCTGTATACTTTCTTGCATCCTTCAGTACATGCCAACCACTGACTCTACGGCATCTGTTATTTCCCAGTACCATTGATCCATGTGTATTCTTTTGTAATAAAATGAAAAGTTTCAATAAGAAATCCCCCTTAGATTATTTATTTTTCCCCCACAGGAAGACTCAGCAAGGCTGACAGAGAACTTATTATTGTGGCTACAAGCGTTGTTAACAGATGCCCCTACTGTGTAATTGCACACAGTGCGTTACATCGGATATATTCTAAAAAGCCAGCTTTGGCGGATCAGGTGAGTGGGATTGTTTGTTTGTTTTTAAATGGAGTAATGAAAATATCAGAACAAAAGGGCATACTCTGTGCCTGCTTTGTAGGCTGTCTTGAGATGGGGAAAAATATAATCAAAATGAAGTTTCTTCTTTTCCTGACTGCTGAAGATGTCTAAGGTTCCAGTCCTACAATCTGTGCCATACAGATGGACCTCACTGGGCCTGTGTGAAGCAGTTTGCAGGATTGGGGCCTAATACAATAGCTCTCTTTCTCCAAGCTAGTCCATTTGTTTCTCTGCCCACGACTGGGTTATCCTCCGTTAACAGCCAGCACAATAAGCTAATGCAGAATTTAGTAGAAAGCTTTAGTGGGGACTGTTTAATCCATCCTTGACATCTGAGGAGCATTGAAGCACTCCTCAAATTGATAGTGCACTGTTTTAATTTACACTCATATTTTTAGTGGCAGGAAGGTCTGAAAATTGCTTTGTGAGGACCAAATCCTGATGACCTCTGCATAGTCCAGGTAAACAGGCTATGTGCATGGCATCTCTGGTAGGGTTCAGAGGAAACTAAATCTTCTTCCTCTTCCCACCTTGTGTGGGGGTTTCCATCAGACGATTTGTGTAGGAAATGGCCAATAACATCACTAACTTGCTCCCACCTCTGCTCTGGAGAGACCTGCTACAAAGCAGTGATCTTCAGTGTGCTGGCTGTGTCTGGCCTCCTCTGCATAGCCTCTGTGTGGCTTTTCCCTTCTTCCTATATGCTCACCAGTACTGCTACAGTCCCAGTGCATCTAGGGCCTGCCATATGCAGGGGGAGACACTGAATTTGAAAGAAAAAGAGAGACTCCTCTACCACAACAGCCAGGAGCAGGTCACAGAGAAATGGACCAGCCCAGCTACCAGGGGAGAATTCTCCATTCTGTCAGAACTCCAGTGGTGCTAGAATGGAGGGGGAGGGGGCAAAGCCACATTGCACTACCCCGAAATCTGATACTGGCTGGGGGCTTGCCTGATCCACGCCAGGGCAGATTTTTCAGATGTGCTGAGCAACCTACAGCTTCCATTGACTTCAGCTGGAGTTGTGACACTGCACTTCTGACGGTCAGCTGCCCCTGGGCTCTCAAGTTGGGGTACCCAGAATCAGTGGCCAATCTGGGAAAATGCTAGCCTTCATTTCTCCTTTGCTGCTATTGCATATGTCTTTTCAGTACTTGTCTCTCTCTTAGGAGGAAACATTTTCTAGTGAACCTCTCTCAGTCCTTCCATGAAACAAAACATAGCTGTGACGCTGTCTACCCAGGTGCCAGTTCAGGACGGGAGTGCAGGCTAATTCCCTCAGATGCTAATAGAAATTAAAGGCATGTCAAAAGATATTGTAGTGTAATCAGACTGTGATGGGGTGTACCTACCCTGCACTGGGCTGGAGGGGATTAACCCCATGCTATAAGCTGAGCAGCTCAGGCTGGGTGGACTGCTGATGAGAGCAGATACGTGCTGCAGACTTCCACTGGGAAACTGTTGGATCCACCAGATGCTGATGCTAGCCAGGTTGGTGCCTCTACCAAACTCCAGCCAACCACTGAGGCTGACAGAGGCAAGGCAGCGATTGCCACGGGACCCCCTGCATTGGAAGAAGGGGTAGGATGCAACCCAGGGAATGGGATGGTAGAGACAGGAGACTGAGCAGCAAGGTATTGGTTCCCTAGGGCCCTGGGTCAGGACATGGTGGAGAAGGGTAGGCTCGGGTCCCCCTATCCCATCTGACCTGCTGTGGAGACTGCCAATGGGCAGGGAGGTGAATTGGGCTGCTGGAGGCCATTACGTAGACTCTGGCCATTGGGCCATACTGCCCTGGGAAGAATGGTGGCTACTTAGACTCTGGCCACTGGGCCTTGCTGCCCTGAAGCCCAGGTCTGCCTTAGTGACTTGGGTTGCAAAGCCATACTGCCCTAAGGGGCTGACAGGGTGTACCTCTCCCACAACACAGGCCAATTCAGTTGTATTAGTTTGGTTCAAAGGAAATGTTAATGGTATTGTCTTCACTTATCTATAACCTGTTGATTTTTGTCACATTACATTATGCATATCCCTGTAACTTCTTAACTCTAGATCAAAACTGTGTGTTACTGTTAAGAGGAGAATGTACTTGATATGTAAACTTCATGAAAACTAATGAAGGATTGTTTGCTCTTCCATTACCTTTTACATTGTGTATATCCCTGTAATTAAATTACCCACCAAATGTGATTGGAGCCTTGGAAATGTAAATGAAGAAGAGTGCTAACTTCAAAGCAAGGGCCATTGTGATCAACAATGGAAATTCACTGGCCTTGTGGGTGAAGACATTAGATTGTCTTTTGTGAGTATGAACTATAAATACTGATTCAAAAGAATAATCCTGCATCTCTGGACAGTTTGAGTTCTAATAGAGTGGAATTTTTGGACAAGGAGACAGAGATCCCCCGAGTTATTCTGGATAACCCTGAAAGACTTTGGGGAAACTAGCAGACCACTACATCTCTGCTATCATTTTGGATTACAAACTTTGACTCACCTGTTAACATATTTTACCTGCTTTAACCTCTCACTAACTGATTTCTGTTCTTAGCTAATAAATCTTTAGTTAGTTTACTAGAGAATTGTTGTCAGTGTTGTCTTTGGTGTGAGATCCAGAGTACTAAATTGATCTGGGGTAAGTGACTGATCCTTTGGGATTGGGAGTAACCTAATGTGATGTGGTTTTTGGTTTACAAAACCTTTTTATCATGAAGTCCAGTTTGTCTGGATGGCAAGATAGACTGGAGAGCTGACTGTGACTCCATAGTGAGACTGGTACAGTGATCCAGGAGTGCACATTTGTTACTGGCTTGGTGAAATCTAGTTATAGAATATACCATCAATTTGTGGTATCTGCCCTATTTTCTAACAGTCTGACCTGAGATTGGCACTCACGGTTGTGAGCCACTCCAGACAGCCTGCCAATAGCCTTGATGAATGAAAAGTTCCTAAGTTTTTGACCCAGCTGCAATTGTTTTATAGGCCTGAATACATTTCTCTGTAGCCTTTTTTCTTTCTTTCTTGCAGGTTGTTGTGAATTGGAAACTGGCTGATCTAAGTGAACGGGAGCAGGCAATGCTGGAGTTTGCTCTTGCAGTCAGTCACGCTGATAACATAACTGAAGAGCACTTCCAAAAGCTGGAGGCTCAGGGTTTTGACCGGGAAGATGCTTGGGACATAGGCACAATTGCCTCCTTTTTTGCCATGTCTAATCGTATAGCTCACTTTACCGATATGCGTCCAAACGAAGAATTCTACACCATGGGCAGAATACCTCGGGCTAAGGAGAAGGCAGAAACTCTCTAATGCTGCCCACAATTTTGTGAAAACATACCAAGCACTTAATGCTGTGGCTAATGTTGCTAGTTACTGAATATATATAAAAGGCACAAGCTAATAGCCGATTGTTACCAGAAGAGATCAGATGGGGAAATGGGTTACACTTTCCTCCAGCATGCAAAAAGCTGGGAAAGGGTTTTCAACCATGGGCCAGTCATAACACTTTTAATTCCTAAAGTAGCTGCAAGATCAAAACTTTTGTCTTAAACCTTGTTTAGATTGTGATAAACTGGCTGGGTAACATATTGTGATTTATAAACAAGGGCTGCATGGCAACTTCTTCATCACATCTGTAATATTAGAGTAAATACCAGATGAGCTTTTGAGTCTCTATAGTATCGAACCCTTCTCAGACAGTGAAGGGCTGTAATAATTTCTCATGGCACTTTTGCTAATTATTAGAGATTAATGTATCAATAAGGGTTGGGGAGAAGGGAATGTCTTTCTCAGCCCTATTAATTACTCTTATGTGATCCTGCCGTGAAAACATAATGCTGCTGTAATAGCACAATCATTCCAAAACATCCCACTGGTGTCAGTGGAAAGTCTCTGCTAGGCTTCATTGGAAGTTGGATCAGGGCCTTAGCGCCAGACTGAGCAGAGCTGTGCAATGCAGGTGTGACAGTGGGAAGTTTTTACTCAATCACAGGTCCCATATCAGCAGTAACAGGCCTGTAGAGTCACTGACAGTGAACTATTTTTTCTTTTTTCTTCAAATGCTCAGATGAAGAAATTCTCTTGACTGAATGCTGAGTGGTGAAGGAATCAAGTGTTTGTATGCATGATACAGTGTTGCCGACTCTTGCAATTTTATCAAAGGTCTTGTGATATATGGTGTTTTTCTTAAAGCCCTACCTGCTGGAGTGAGGTGACTGTGCTTGAGAATCTCAAATTCCATTGTTTAAAAAAGAAAGTTTCTAGCCCTCACTGTTGCAGAGAAAAGCTTGAAAACAGGACTCATGTGCACCCTAAAGGCTTACAAACCTCATGACAAAGAACTGCCCAGTTTACTTTGTCAATCTCTTGATTTCTATGACAGTCTCATAATGTTTTACTGTCTGATCTATGATTTTTCAACACTTTGGGTTGGTAACACTGCAACTAACTTTCCTCTATCCAATCTGTTTCTCACAACTTTTCTAAAATGTCTCTTTTGTAAATGGATCATGGACAAACTCCATCCACTCCCCAGTAGTTAAGAAACATGATTTTCTTGCTTGAGTTGTTTTCAACACAAAACCATGTCTGGGAAATGCAATTGTCTTACCTTGTGTGTATTTTAAACTAAATGTAATATTAAGGTTCTTGACTCAACTTTTAATCACATAGGTCAAAAAATATAACCCTTTTTTGAAAATGGTTGGACTGTGTGAAATGTGATCTTTTCTCCTTTGTGGGTAACTAGCTGAAAAAGCCCCTCATGTTAGTGATAAAAGGTGTGTAAGTGAGAAGCCGCAGGCTAGGTACAACATTCATGGAAGTCAGTGAGTGCCTTTCAACTGACTTCAGTGGGCTTTGA
Source organism: Gopherus flavomarginatus (assembly GCF_025201925.1). Classification (NCBI taxonomy): domain Eukaryota; kingdom Metazoa; phylum Chordata; order Testudines; family Testudinidae; genus Gopherus; species Gopherus flavomarginatus. The sequence continues at coordinate 125,637,457 of NC_066619.1, forward strand.
AGAGTGAAGGAGTTGCCTAGGGGTCAGTTGTTGTCTAGGAACCCAGTCCAAGTAACTGAGGTGGGGGACTCTGTAAATAGCAAAGGAGGGAGAATTGTTTCCACTGCAATGTGGATGAGGGCTGAAGGCAACCTGCAGCCCTAGAGCTTCTCAACACCCCACCCTACATCTAGGGAAAAGGAGGAGAATATCTCAGCAGATCTTCCAGCTGGTCCTACCCTGCCCCCAACCCCCTTTTCCCCAGCTGACAGCATACAGGGAGCGTCTAGTGAGCTGGGCCCTGCCGTGCAGGGGGGGTGCACACGTGTGTGCATTTCTAGCGGTGTGCCCCTCCTTGCCCCCTCCCCCCGGCAGGGTTTGCTGAAGAAGGGGTGAAAGGGGCGGTAACCCTACAAGCGCCCTGACTGCCCTCCCTCGCCCCACCCCCAGCGTCACGCCGGTTTGTGTGTAGACGCGACTCCCCCCCGCCGGGCTAGGAGACCCGAGCCGGGCCGTGCTGGGTCCCCCCTGCGGGCACGTGGAGGGGGCGGGGCGCTGGCGGAGCGGGACCGGAAGGGGCCGCGCCGCGCGCTGGCGGTTTCCGGCCGGCGGGTCGGGCAGCACCGGAAGCGGCGCTCGGGGGCCGGGCGCTGGGATGCGAGCGGGCGGGCGCGGCGCGGGATGAGCTCTGCGCGCGGGGGCCCGCCCCGCCGCCCCTCCTCCGCCCCGCCGGCCGCCGCCATGGAGCCGCCCCGCGCCAAGGAGCCGCCGGGGGAGCCGCCGCCGCCCGCCTCCCCGCAGGCCCCGGGGGCGGCGGCGGGCGGGGGCCTGTTCGGGTGGCTGCGGGGCCGCTGCCTGGGCCGGGGGCTCTTCGTGGACCCGGCCCGCGACAATTTCCGGGCCATGACCGGGCTGTACAGCTCCATCCAGCCCGCCGACTCCGTGTACCTCAGCACCCGCACGCACGGCGCCGTCTTCAACCTGGAGTACTCGCCGGACGGGTAAGGCCCGGCCCGGCCCCCTGGTCCGCCCGCGCCCCTTTCTCCTCACCCCCGGCCCCCATAGCTGTTCTCCAGGTCCGATCGCTCCACACACACCTCCCCTTTTCCTCCCTCTTGGCCCGGACCCACCTCCAGCCCAATCCTCCCCCCCACACACACACTGTGTCTGGCTCCATCCCTCTCGCCCCCCCCCCAACGCCCTAATCCTTCCCCGCACCTCCCTATGCTCAGCCCCCCTCCTTCCCACCTGGACCTTCACCACGACAGAGACCTTGTCACCTCCCCTCTCCAGGGAGCCCCCACCCCCAGATCAGTAAGAGACTGTGACCCATCTGAATACGCACCCTTCTGCAGAAGGACTTCTTCCCATTCAAGTGGGGGACTGTGGCGGGGGACCCTGCTGGGGCATAGTCAGGTATCTCCCACCCCCTCACCTGGACAGGTAGGAGACTGTTGGGACCCTCCTGAGATATTCCCACCCTGACATTCCCTGGGGGAGGGACTCCCTGAAATCCCTTGGGCAGCCAGTGGAAATGATCTGCTCCCTGGGGAAGCCCACAGAGACACTTGCATTTCTGGGACAGAGGAATCTTGGCTCTGATGAGAATGGAGGGTGTGTGCCACGTGGGGAATCGGATGCTGATGGGCCTGTCTCTGCACCCCGATGTGGGCCTGATTGGGTTTGGGATGATGCTTAGGTCACGCTATATGCCAGAGGACTGAGGGGTGGGTACTACTGTTGTACTCAGTTGCAAGAATAGCTGTCATGATCACAGGATGGACATTAATTGACTGGGGGCGGGGGGCAGAAATAAAGGGCCAAAATCCACTTAAACAGCACTTAGAGGAGCAGAATGTTTTTCAAAGGTTGAACTGTCTCTCCAACCAGTTGGAGGCTTAATACAATTACAATTAATAGTCTGAGGATCTCTAGGAAATTGATTGAGGTCAGTAAGTATCACCAGTGGGGAAATTGAAAGAGAGTGAGTTGCACAAGGTCACACAATAAAGCTGTGAACAGAACTTGAGTTTTCCACCTCCTAATCCTCTGTCCCGTCTGCTGGATTTACACGATAGCAGAGGATTAAGGTACTGGTAGCTACAATTTAAGATCTTTGGGGAAAGTCACTAACAAGAAGCTGCTAAAATTGGCAAGTGCAAGATGACACGAGATATCCTGTGAATGGTTAAACTGGGTAACAGACTGCAAAAAGTAGGAATAAACAGCCAGTTTAGTAATGGGGTCCCTCAGGGACTAGCACCAGTGGTCAATACTGGACCTTAGAGAAGAGTAGATAGTGAGGTGACTAACAAAATCATTCATAAGCAACTTTTGCCAAGATTTAGGAAGGGGTTGTGAAAAATTCCTACTCAGCCTAGCTGCATTGAGTAACTGGGCAGTATGATGGCAGATGCGAGTCATAGAAAGCAATTCAGTATTCAGTGCTCGGTAAAAGAAGTGGCTTAGATGTTTGGCTGTATTTAGGAGGAAATAAAGAATAATACCATCAAGTTTACATAATGTTTTCCGTATAGCCTCTCCTTGAATAGTGCATTCAGTCTCTCTCCTAAACCTCTCGAAAGCAATGAATGGGAAAGGCCAATTGGATAGTAAGGGAGCCAAGAGGGTGCCAATTAAAACTATTAAATCAACTACTGAAACCAGTATATTTACAATATGTCTAATTCTGTGGAACTTGCTACGTTAAGTTATTAAATTAAATAGTGATTATACATGTATATAAACAATAGCTTTCGTGGATATGCTATTTTAAAAGAAAGCAACAAAGTATTCTTTCAGGGCATATGTAATCTATTAACAATTTGGGGTAGGAAAAAAGCCCTCCTCATTGACCATGGGGTAGTAAAGTAGGTACTGAGACTAGACTGACTCTTGGTCTGTCTTTGAATGGCAATAGCTGTATTCCTACTCCTAGGCAGTGTGTTAAAAGTTAAATCTTGTATTGTTTCCTGATCTGACAAACCTGTTCCAGTTTCATTTGCTGTTCTGAAAGTTTAACCAGTACAAATCCAATGTCAGTGTGAGCGTGCATTATTAAAGTGGATGCTTTGTTATTTGGCTGAAGAGAGAATGACTCTATAGGTCTCCTGCTCATTGATGTGTGAGAGAATAAGGAACTGAGCAGATGCCGTTAGAGATGCTTTCGAGATTTGTAGGCCAAAAAGTTGTGACCGCTTTTTGCTCGCAAAGTCCTTGTTGTTCAGTATGGTAACTTCATCAAATCTTTTTAAAAGATTTCTACATTCACAAAGTGAGGTGTATTCATGTTGCCAGTGGGGAAATTCAGTAAGGAAATAAATCTGTGTAATGCTTTCAAGAGTTGATTTTAAAAAAAAAAGCTACACTGCCAAGGCTTAACTATAGAATGACACTGTGTATTGAGACCAAAGATTTTCTGTTGAGGCTGAATCCTGTTTGCCTTACATATGCAAATAGTACCGCTGACTTTAGTGGAACTTGTGAATAAGTAAGATGAGCACAATTTGGCCTAGGGAGTGGCATGGTATGTAAACGGTTAGAATTCTCTTGTAAAACTAACAAGCTACTGGAGAAAACTTTGAACCTCTTAGATTGAACCATCGCTTTAATGACTACCTGCGCCATGTTTGAACCAGTGGGCATCTGGGTTACAAGATCTAGTTCAAGGTCTGGGACTTGGCTGTGTTCGCTTTTGTGCCAAGAAGATAGTGCTAGGCTGGGGGAGACCACTGTCAGTTCTAAGGTTTGACCTTGGGAGACCCGCCAGGGCTACAAACAAATGACTTGAGCCACTGGAAAGCTGTGGATCTCCACTCTCCAGCAATCTAAAGCATTTGCTTAGAACTGCAGCAGTCCGATGACAGTGGATTATGCAGTCATGATCTGATTACTGTCGTGTTGCTTTTTCCACTTCCATTGACTCTAGTAGAAGATACGTTACCAAGAGCAAGCACTCAGTAACAATAGTAGGAAGCATTTATAGAGGATTAAACTAGTGCTGTTTTGTGTGATAAGTTTTCTTACGCTGGGACTCCTGCACCGGCATAGCTGCAGTGAAGCATCACTGCAACCCCTTAGTGTGGATGTGCTGCACGGGTGTAAAAAGCCACTTGCCAGTGTAGCTACCTCAGTACAGAAGTACCCAGTTAGGCCTTGTCTACAATACCTTTACACATCTGATGATCCTGGGCTGATTTTGGAACCAAATTGACACTTGGCGCAAGTTAGCAGGCACAGGCCTACTGTAACTTAGGCTAGCTAGAACGTTCCCCATGGGATCATTCTGCTGGGTGAGGATTTGGTGGAGCACATTTTATTCTTGGATGAAATACCCCATTGCATCACTCTACACCCCTCAAGAATCCTCGTATGCTGGGGAAATCCTTAGCTTCCCGTTTAGGGCAGCTTTAACACCAGTTTGTTTAGCTCTAGCGATGATGCAGAGTAAGCTAAGTAATGCTCATCATCTGGCTCAGTGACACTCAGCTGATTTTAAAACCATAAACGTCTTTTGGTAGTGAAACAGGATACCCTTGATTAATTCAGAGCCAGACTCCCCCAGAAGATTATGGCTGTCTTACTCTTATGTGCCTCTCTGGGATTTTTATCAATTGTCTTGCTGCCATTTGCTTTCCTGGTATTGTCTGTGAATGTGCCCTGGAAAGGATCTTACATTCTCAGATTCTGAAAACAACTTTTGACAATTGTTAACATGAGTGAACAGGTGCACCTAGGCCAGTCTTCACTGCATTTACAGCAGGATAATTAACAGGCGCTAGCTATCTCTCTGTAAAATCCTAGTGGAGACACGGCTTTGTAGTTTTTTATTGCAAGGTGGGTCTCTGTGAGGTGAATGGGATGTTGATCTTGCCTACGTGCATTGTGGTAAAAGCTACCTGTACCTTACCTCCACTAGGTTTGTACAGTGAGATAGCTAACGCACATTAGTTTTAACCTGCTGTAAATAACTACCTTTTGGCTGTGAAGGCACCCTTAGCCACAGCTAGTGACAAGTGACGCATTTGCAAATAATAGTTCCTCTGACTTCTACCAGTGTTTTCAACTTTTAAGATTTAGTAACCCACATCAGCTTTATTTTCTTCTAAAGTTTTAGCAATAAATCGTTGAGTCCTAAAATAGCTAAGTATTTTAAAGTTCTGAATGATTCCCAAATTCTGCTCCAAAAGTGGGGGCTTTTTTTTCCTTATGCAGAGTAATTGAGAAGTTTAACAGAGCTCCTAGAATGGTCAGATTATCCTTAAATGGCACTCTACTTGAATTTTTTAAAATTAGTCAGGTTAAAGGAATTCTGCTTTCTGACAGAGAACTCTTTAAATAGTGTATCCTGAATGTTTTCTTTCCACCGACTTCAGTGGGCTTTGGATCAGGCCCTAAGTGAGCAGCTACCCAACTCAAAATTATTACAGAGAAAGGGATGAGCTGTTACGACTCAGAGCAAATTAATTTGACTTTCAGAAACAGCTGCCTGAAATGAAGTAATTATCTGGTTTGGTTAGTATTGCTAAATGTCAAATATTTACTGGTGGAGTGCTGATTATGGAACACCTTCATGTGTATTAGTTTGAAATGATCCAAACACATCCATTACAACTGGCAGGGTGGTGACACATAACCCAGATTCTAGAGTTCTCACGTGTGTTCCAAATGTACTTATTAAGTACTACTACTGTCCATTGCATGTGTATTAGAGGTTTCTGTCTGAGGATCTCAACACGTGAATTAATAAAGCTTCCCAGTGCCCTCCTGAGACACGTGTTCCCATTGTATAGCTAGAGGAAGATTGTTAATTGCTCACGGTCACACAGGAAATCTGTGATAGAGTTGAGGAATAGAACCCATATCTTCACTACTACTCTTCATCCTTCTTTTCCTGTCCTTATTACAGCCAGTAATCCTTAACCAATCAGTGCACACTTTCCCACCTAGGAACTCCTAGGGTAGAATATAAAGTACTGTACTGATAGGGCAAAGTACCCTTAAAGAACACTGTAAAACAGTACTAAAATATACCTTATTGTGTCATCAAATGTTTTGAAGTAACATTATAGTTCAGTAGCTATAAAAGAACCACACTGCATATAAAACACTCTGAATTTAAAAGACCATGTGATCTGTCCAGTGAATACACCAGCTGTGCATCAGTGTATGCCAGCAGCCAGGCTGTAGAGGAGGTGGAATCTTTCTGAATAGGTAGTAGAGCAATTTGACTTGGTAAATGAGTAAGCAGTAGACCAGGGGTCATCAGCCTTCCAGAAGTGGTGTGCTGAGTCTTCATTTATTCACGCTAATTTAAGGTTTCACGTGCCAGTAATACATTTTAATGTTTATAGAAGGTCTCTTTCGATAAGTCTCTAATATATAACTATAACTAAACTATTGTTGTGTGTAAAGTAAATAAGGGTTTAAAAAGGTTTAAGAATTTCATTTAAAATTAAATTAAAATGCAGAGCCCCCTGGACCTGCGGCCAGGACCTGGGCAGCGTGAATGCCACTGAAAATCAGCTTGTGAGCTGCCTTTGGCACGCGTGCCATAGGTTGCCTATGCCTGCAGTAGACCAATTTCCACTGTTCAATCATGAAGTAGGAAGGGTTTGAGAAAAGGTGACTGTACGAAGCCAATCGGAACAGTGTCCATCTGTGGAATGTGTCCATTTAGCAATAAAACAGAGATGAATCAATGACAGCAGCTGTAATGGTTACTTTGCAGCCTTCATTTCTCCTTACTAACTGCAAGATAACTCTTTTGCTTTTCAGGTCAGTGCTAACTGTTGCTTGTGAACAGACTGAAGTCCTGCTTTTTGACCCCATATCTTCGAAGCACATCAAAACTCTCTCTGAAGCTCATGAGGACTGTGTAAATAATATCAGGTTAGTATCATGGGAAACAAAATCAAACTTTCAGTAAATAGAACTCCAACATTTTTCCTAACTGTACGTGTTAATGTGTCCATGAAGCTGTAGTGATATACAGATCAGTCCTCTGCTGTTCTGTGCTTTTTGTCTTGTCAACAGACAATGTGGTATAACTGTATCAGTTACCATACTGCAGTTTGTGTATGGGGAGAAAGTTGATGGACAGTGTTACAATTAAGTGAGCACGCAAGGCAATACTGAACATGTACATACAACGCACCTTTGTCCCTTTAAATCTCAGGTTGGAGCGAGTATAGCTAGAAGAAGGAATGTTACTGGAGGCAATGTAGTATAGTGGATGAGGGCCTGCACTGTGCATCAGGAGACCTGGGTTCTAGTCCCAGCTCTGCCACTGCTTGACTGTGTGTTCTTGAGCAAGTCACTTCACCCCTTTATGCCTATTTCCCCTTCAACACTTTGTCTGTTTTTACTGTGAGTAAGCACCTTCTTCCGTCTTTCCTAGAGGTGGGGATCGGACAACTCCCACCCTGAGGTGGCTTTGAAAGATCGGCCGGTATGACATATGGTGGGAAAAGGGCAAGGATTGAGCTGCTCAACATGGCATTGACCTTCCTGCTAGAGCCCTTCACTCTTGTCTTTTATTTGCCTCTAGTTTATAGGTATTTGCTGTATTGTCAACTCCGCTTTTGCTTTTAGAGATCCCACCTGCTGTAAATGCTCATTCTGATACCCTGCCCTCCTTTATATGGTAAATTTCCAAACCTGGGATTCTTAAAATATTCTATTCCTGAAAAGTGACTGAGTAAAGATGGCTAATGAGGTTCTGGGTTCTGTATCACAATGATTTTCTTATCAGATGTGCTCAGTTCACAACTAAACCTGGGGTGATTTAACCTGCCAGCCTACAAATGCAACATGAGCTCGGAATCGGGCTGAATTCTTTCCTCTTCACACAGCAATAAATCAGACCAAGTACGCCCTCAGTGTGCAGCCCAGTTACCCAAGAGATCTCTGGATGATAATGCGGCAGAAGTAATTTTTTTTTTTTTTAATGTGGAAAGATAACTGACTGGAACTGAGTTGATCTGCAAGGAAGGTTGGAATTAAGCTCCCTCACCCATAGCTATGTTGGCGGGCTAGAGCTAACCAGGGTCCTTTCCAGTGTATTTGGTCATGTCCTCCTTGAGTGAAAAGGTGCCATTTTTACATCGTTACTGAGCAGTGTAGAGCTGGTTTCTAATTTGAAAAATACAACATGTTGCCAGTGTTTTATCACCATTCGTTTCCAGTGGCTTGGGGTTCTTGACTTGCTGCAACCTCAGGAGCTTTCTCTCCCCTTAAAGCTAATCCCTGCTGCATTGTCTTTATTTACTCTGGATCTGTTTAATCATTTCAAGCACCTCCCTTACAACACTTCCATCTGCACAGTCTTGTCCTTTTCCTCTGTGTTGAAGCAAAGCAAGCTCATAATTCTAATGCCAGAAGAGATCACTGTCATCATCTAGGTGGACATGCATTGTATAGGTCATAGAACATCACCCAGTGAGCCCAACAAACTTGTCGTTGAGGCAGAGTGCATATTTTTAGGAAGAATCTTGATTTAAAGACTTCCAGTGATGGAGAATCTGCCACTTCCCTTTTTAAGCTGTCCCATTACTCTTACTATTTAAAAAAACAGTCACACCTTATTTCCAGTTTGAATTTTTCTAGCTTCAGCTTCCAAGCCCGGGCTCTTCTTCTGCTAGATTAAAGAATGTTCTGGTATTGGCTGTCTCCTCCCTGTGTATACCTGTAGACTATGATCTAGTCAAGTCATGGGTCTGATCCAGGAGTTTTGTCTGAAGGCCAGAGATTATCAGGATAAAGAAATATCACCTGATAGCATTATGTGCTTAATTTGATGACCGTAATAATCTGACAAGACCATCTAGTCTTACACCGCTCCCATTTCAAAGTCATCTTACTTGACAGAAGGTAAAGTGCCTGTTTTTTTTCCAATGTGTCTCCTCACTAAATAATGGAGAGCCACCATACTCGTTTACAGCAGACGTTGGGTGGTGTGTATAGACGGATGCAAGTGTGTAGTACATCTGCCTCGTTTCGTGTATAGGTTAGTCAGTGTGCAGAGAATGAAGTATGGGGACAGCATATTGAATGGTCAGGATCCTCAGGGTGGGTAAAGATTATGGTTTTCTTAAAGATTTTTTTAATCATTTCTTTTTTAAATATAGTTTTATGTTGAATTTTTTTATTTACATGTTAGTTCTTTAATTCCTGTTTTGTAGTCTTAAATTACTAAAGCTGGTATACTCATTTTAGTTAAGTATCAGAGGGGTAGCCGTGTTAGTCTGGATCTGTAAAAGCAGCAAAGAATCCTGTGGCACCTTATAGACTAACAGACGTTTTGGAGCATGAGCTTTCATGGGTGAATACCCACTTCTTCAGATGCATGTGGTGGAAATATCCAGGGGCAGGTATATATATGCTAGCAAGCAAGCTAGAGATAACGAGGTCAGTTCAAACAAGGAGGATGAGGCCCTATTCTAGTAGTTGAGGTGTGAAAACCAAGAGAGGAGAAACTGGTTCTGTAGTTGGCAAGCCATTCACAGTCTTTGTTCAATCCTGAGCTGATGGTGTCAAATTTGCAGATGAACTGAAGCTCAGCAGTTTCTCTTTGAAGTCTGGTCCTGAAGTTTTTTTGCTGCAGGATGGCCACCTTAAGGTCTGCTATAGTGTGGCCAGGGAGGTTGAAGTGCTCATTTTAGTTAGCATCCTTTCAGACATCACAGACTTCTTTTCTTCTAAGAACTTCTGCACTTAAAATCTTTGTCCGTGCTGAAAAAGAAAAATCTGCGTCTTCACTGGCATATTTACTCTGTGACCAACCCAAAATCAGACATAAAACTGATATGCAAATACTTGTAAATATAGCACAGGCTAACACCACCTTCCTAAATATTGAACTCCCGTAAACCAAGAAAGCTGAAATGCTTTGACCAGGTTATGCTACTTCATCAGGATTTGCAACCTGAAGTCAATGGGATTTAGGATTTTTGGAAAAATCCCACTTTTACATGCCTAAATACAGGTTTAGGAGCCTAGGCCCTCCTTTTGGAAACTGTGGCCAGTGTATTAGTTAATAACTGTTAAATGAGTTGGAAGTCTAAATAACTTTTTCACTGTTAACGTGGAGCAATTTTGTTTTCAAGTGACAGATTTTGACACTAATGCTTTCAATAATGATATCCCTGATGCTGCGGGCACTTATGCACATGCTTAACTTTACATACATTGATAGTCCCACTGAAGCCATTGGGGCAAATCATGTGGGTGAAGTTGTTTATCTTAAGCATTTGCAGGATCCAGACCTTCGATTTCAATATTCTGTTTTTTGCCTCCAGCAGTTTTGTGACATTGCAGTGACATTTAGTAAAACAGTACTTATAAATTAGTTCACTTTAAATTTTAATCTAAAGTTGCAGTAGCACAAATTTTTAGTTTTTCAAAGCCTCAGACCTGATTTAAATCAATGACTTTTTAGAAAAAAATCCAGTGGCTTAAATCACCTTGACTTTATATTGTTGCATCCTGAGAATAACTAAATATTTAATTGCCATGTTCACTGTTCAGTCCAGCCTGTGCACTGAGTGAGGCAGGGGTCCTGTGCAGGAAAAATGTGCTGATGTCATTAAAGACTTAACATAATTCAGATGACCAAAGGGGTGGAGTTCCAGCTGGGCAGGCATGCCATGGCTCTTGAGTGCTTCACTGCACAACTCGGTCTTTTAGTGCAGACTTTTTGGTATGGAATTATTTAAGATTTTAAATTTCTTTTTGTAGAGGGAAGTGATAAGGAGGGGACGAAATTGTAGGACCAAATAGGGAGAGGTTGGAGGAAGATGGGGAGAAAGTCCAAGAAACTAGAAGAGTGAGGTTAGCAGAAGTTAGTGATTAGTCCTGACCTCCTATGATGAAATCCTAAGAGCAAATTGCACAAGTCTGTCTCACTCCTGTTACCGTTTTTTAAAATCTGTGTTCAGTCCTGTACAGAGCTCCCTCTGCTGGCTCTTGTAGCCACTGTGAGCAATATTCCCAGAGCTGTACTGTCTTCATGCTGGTGCCTGCAGTAGGCAGTGAAGGAAACTACAGGCAAAACCCGTAGGGACTGAAGTGTTCGCATTCAAGATTCTGGGAATCTTACGAACACTCTGGATAAATAAAAAGAAACCAACCCAAAACCTCTGTAGTGTCTTTAAACATTTTCATGAGTCGCAGTAAAAAGGAAATAATAAGCTAGGAGGATAAGTGATATTTCACTATATCATGATCAGCTCTTCACTGGACTAACTCTCCAGTATTGTTGAAAGCTGTCTTTATAAGCTTCTCTGCCAATTTTGGGCCAGATTTTCAGAAATTCTCGTAATCAAGGTAGTAATGCAATTACCCTGGGTGTCAGAGAACAAACCGCTCAGATATAGCGCTTCTGAAAATTTGACTATCATTAACTTTCTTCAGTCACCAAAACTTTGAAACAATCTGCTTTGTCAGTAATATTAATAGGTCACAATGAGGTGAGGTCTCCTTGTGCTTGGGTCAAAATCCCTCACTAATTTACCTGGCTATTTAAGTGACAGTGGTGTGCTGTATAAAACCCCAAGGAGTTTGTGACTTAGTCAGAAAATATTTCAGACATAAAATGCACTGGCTAGCCCAGCGAGGTGAGTCCCTTTTACACTGGGACAGAGTTTAATAATGGGCTCATATTGGTAGGCTTCACAGAAAATGTGTTCTGTTTTTTTTTAAAGGAGGGATTTGAATGGAGGGAAGCTAGTGATTTTGTCCAGCAGGGATGGAAGGGACAGCATGGGAGGAACAGTCAAAGGAAGTGGTAAGGAGTGAGGGGCAAAAAGAGTAAAGAACAGTACCATTTCATCTCAGTTCAGTGAAACCTACTAGAATCTTGTGCTATCTAAAGCGTGAAGACAAGGATTCCTGTATCTTTCAGCACTCTGCTGACAAAAGTGGAGCTGTTCTGAAACCACAGTGAAGGCTGGAGATCTAAATAAAGTCTGACAGCCTTGAGAATATCCCTCTAATAAAGAGGCTCCCCAGTCTCTTACTAACGGTGGTCTGAAAGCTGGCTGGTCACGTGATGCTAATTTCTAGCGTCCACCTGCTAAACTGTACTAAAATGCAGTTAAAAATACAGTCAGTCCTTTCCTAGCATCTTCCACGTGAGCAATTGCTTTAGTTGCCACAGGGATGACAGGCTATACAGTACAGTGTTGGGGGCCTCTCTCTCTGAAATCTATCTGTAAGGAAAGAAATTTATTTTACTCCCCTGCACAAGAAGTATTTGGTGGCGGGGGGAGATCGATGTCACCAGTGTTACCTGAGACACATTTTGGGCCCCTTTCCTGTTTTAATGGCAAGCCTCATAAATCAAATAAACACTTACTACACATCTTCCATGGCAGTTTGGCTTGCAGTGGCTTCATTCCGTACGTCTATTAAAAGGCCAGCCATTATGCTGTAATGATGTGGTAGCAAGTAGTGGGACATGGAGGGACTTGGGGGGTGTGGTGTGTCATTGCACTCAAGGCACATGCACAGCGCTATGGCCGTAAGTGCTAATGGATGTATAAACAGACCCATCTCAGATAGGAGCAGGGGATGGCAATACATCTGTGTTTGGCATTGGCATGACCATTACTGGAATGCTGTATCCCGCTCTGGTGCCCACAATTCAAGAAGGCTGTTGATAAATTGGAGAGGGTTCAGAGAATAGCCACAAGAATGATTTACAGAATGGAAAACATCTTGTAGCGAGAGACTCTAAAAGCTCAATCTCTTTTGCTTAATAAAGAGTAGGTTAAGAGGTGACTCGATTAGTCTGTAAGTATCTCTGTGGGTAACAGAAATTTGATGATGGACTCTTCAGGCTAGCGCACACAGGTATAACAAGATCCAGTGGCTGGAAGTTGAAGCTAAACAACTTCAGACTGGATAGAAGGCGTACATTTTTAACAATGAGGATAATTAAACATTGGAACAACTTATCAAGCATTGGGGTGGATTCTCCATCACTGGAAATCTCTAAAATCCAGTCTAGATGCTTTTCTAAAATATATGGCTGGTTCAAACAGGAATTCATTCAGGAAAGGCCTGTGGCATGTTCAGACTAGGTAATCGCAATGGTCCCTTCTGGCCTGATAATTTATAAAAACCACCAATGGGAGATCCCTAAGACAGTCTTTAAGATGTGGTCCATGCTATGAAGAAGTATTGCCCTCCCCTGCTCTATTTCCATAGATCTTGTTAGCTGCTCTCTTTAGTTTGTCCCTGGCAATGGAATATGAAACTGATACTTACATTTTGGCCACAAAAAGAGTGGTAAGATTCACATCACTAAACTGTCTGCTACTACAAACTATCAGTCCTTTGTGTGTAGCTTTATTTTTATAAATCATAATTCCCAGTTCAGGGATAACTTAAGTCTGAAACACCTTAGACACACAAGGCAGACAGGACTGTGCTTGCTTTACAATATTTAACTGTCTGTCAACTTCACAGGTTTCTGGATAATCGACTGTTTGCAACTTGCTCTGATGACACTACGATAGCACTTTGGGATCTGAGAAAGCTAAACACAAAAGTGTGCACTTTACATGGTCACACGAGCTGGGTGAAGAACATTGAATATGACACGAATACCAGACTACTAGTAACATCAGGGTTTGATGGCAATGTGATCATATGGGACACCAACAGGTATGTGAATATGGGTTATGTGTGGTCATTAAATATATGAACTGTGGTAGGCTCTTTTAAAATAGATACATTCATCTTGGATGAAACTCTATTGCTCTGAATGGAAACTTAATACATTCTTAAATTCTGTCACCGATTGCTCATCAGCCAATGGTGACAATCAAGAATTAGGACTGCCTTATTGGGATGAAGATCTAGCAACTCGAAGGAGGCTATGTAGGTCAGATTGAAACAAAGCTGAAAATGTGCTATATCAATCTATAAATACAAGTGTGCACGTTGCAGTTTCCCACCTCCCATTTAAAGTCTAGTTTAAATGAGATCCAAAAGAGAGTGTACAAATGGTGAATGAGTCAGTGGGACACAGAGTGCTCAGCACTTTGAAAATCAGCTCATGTGTTTATGAATTGACCTGTGACTTAAGCTACTGTTTTTGTCAATCTTGGCCTTAATCATCTCTCTCATTTTGCACTGTCCAGGTGCACCGAAGAAGGATGTCCTCACAAGAAGTTTTTTCACACCCGTTTTCTGATGCGGATGAGACTGACACCAGACTGTTCAAAAATGTTGATCTCCACCTCCTCTGGATATCTTCTGATTTTGCACGATCTTGATTTAACCAAGTCCTTAGAGGTTGGCAGCTATCCAATATTAAGAGCCAGAAGAACTACGTCAAGTTCAGGTGAATTCTTGTTAGTAAAAATCTGTACACTGTGATCCGTTTGATAGAGGTATTTGTATACTGTTCCCTTAGGCCTGGTCTACGCTGCAGGGGGGGATTGTCCTAAGATACGCAACTTCCGCTACGAGAATAGTGTAGCTGAAGTCGATGTATCTTAAGTTGACTTACCTCGGGTTCTCACTGCGAGGGGCTGACTGCCGCTGCTCCCCTGTCAACTCCGCTTCTGCCTCTCACCGTGGTCGAGTACAGGGGTTGATGGCAGAGTGATCGGGGGATCGATTTATCGCGTCTACACTAGATAACATAAGAACATAACATAAGGGGACAAGGGGATCCAGTAGACGTAGTGTACTTAGATTTCCAGAAAGCCTTTGACAAGGTCCCTCCCCAAAGATTGTTACGTAAATTAAGCTGTCATGGGATAAAAGGGAAGGTCCTTTCATGGATTGAGAACTGGTTAAAAGACAGGGAAAAAAGGGTAGGAATAAATGGTAAATTCTCAGAATGGAGAGGGGTAACTAGTGGTATTCCCCAAGGGTCAGTCCTAGGACCAATCTTATTCAATTTATTCATAAATGATCTGGAGAAAGGGGTAAACAGTGAGGTGGCAAAGTTTGCAGATAATACTAAACTACTCAAGATAGTTAAGACCAAAGCAGATTGTGAAGAACTTCAAAAAGATCTCACAAAACTAAGTGACTGGGCAACAAAATGGCAAATGAAATTTAATGTGGATAAATATAAAGTAATGCACATTGGAAAAAATAACCCCAACTGTACATACAATATGATGGGGGCTAATTTAGCTACAACGAGTCAGGAAAAAGATCTTGGAGTCATCGTGGATAGTTCTCTGAAGATGTCCACGCAGTGCGCAGAGGCGGTCAAAAAAGCAAACAGAATGTTAGGAATCATTAAAAAGGGAATAGAGAATAAGACTGAGAATATATTATTGCCCTTATATAAATCCATGGTATGCCCACATCTCGAATACTGTGTACAGATGTGGTCTCACCTCAGAAAAGATATTCTAGCACTAGAAAAGGGCAACTAAAATGATTAGGGGTTTGGAGAGGGTCCCATATGAGGAAAGATTAGAGGCTAGGACTCTTCAGCTTGGAAAAGAGGAGACTAGGGGGATATGATAGAGGTATATCAAATCATGAGTGATGTGGAGAAAGTGGATGAGGAAAAGTTATTTACTGATTCCCATAATACAAGAACTAGGGGTCACCAAATGAAATTAATAGGCAGCAGGTTTAAAACAAATAAAAGGAAGTTCTTCACACAGCGCACAGTCAACTTGTGGAACTCCTTGCCTTAGGAGGTTGTGAAGGCTGGACTATAACAATGTTTAAAAGAGAACTGGATAAATTCATGGTGGCTTAGTCCATAAATGGCTATTAGCCAGGATGGGTAAGGAATGGTGTCCCTAGCTTCTGTTCGTCAGAGGATGGAGGTGGATGGCAGGAGAGAGATCACTTGATCGTTGCCTGTTAGGTTCACTCTCTCTGGGGCTCCTGGCATTGGCCACTGTCGGTAGACAGATAGTGGGCTAGATGGACCTTTGGTCTGACCCAGTACGGCTGTTCTTATGTTCTTATATAGACGGCACTAGATGAGTCAAACAACAGTTTTCCACTGCCCAAGCTACTGCCTCTTGCGGAGGAGGCTTGCCAGTGCTGATGGGGAATCCCTCCCGTTGGTGTAGGTAATGGCTACTCTGAAGTGTTGCTAGCATTTGAAGTGTAGGTAAGCCTTGATAAAATACCACCAGAGTGCTCAAAAGTAAAATAACTCATGTGGGAGACTGTTTCCTATTGGTCTGTAACATGGGTGCTGTGGAATACTTAGTAGCAGGATCCAGAGAACTCAGCAACAGGAAATTGTATGGTTCGTGGTTCATTTCGCCACATTGCAAGAACTTAATAAAATAGTCCCAAGAATTACTCTGCACCTCCCTTCCTGTTTGGTGTCAAGTCACTTTTGTCTTAGCAGAGTTACTGTAGGCTGCCCAGTGATCAAGACAAGGTAACATGCAGTGCTGCTCTGAAAAGGGACTTTATAAATAGCATAATGGGACTTCATGTTCTTGCCTAGAAAATCTGCTGTAGTTATTAGTGAATGGAGCAGATTTTTTCAGATTGCGATCTGCCATTCATGCAGACCCTGAATCCAAGTTGAATTTTGTTGTTTGACTCATCAGCCCCAGTGGCAATGATGCTGCAGGTCAGGCCCTGACCTGAGTTACACCTGTGCAGCCTCAGTCTAAATGGAGCTGCACAGGTGTGACTGAGGGACCTTTCAGCATCCATTACTGCAGAAGCATGAGCAGGAGAGAACCCAGCTCCTGATTCTTAGACCCCAGGTTGAGTTTGTAGTGCTGGCAGTTAGTTTACTTGTATCAGACGCAAACATGGACCCATAATGGTACTTCTAGGGTTGTTTTTCAGAGCAGAGCCACACTTCAAATTGAAAAGAGTGCACTGAACACTAGCTCAATTTGGGTTAGAATTAGTGCTTTGGTGCTCAGTTGTTTGTGGTTTAAGGCCTTTCTTGGGAAAGCGCTGTCTTCTTTAGAGAGACGTATTTGATTAGGCCTGTGCTAGTCTACATTCACAGGAGGTTAAAATGAGATGCATACAAAGCAAAAGAGCTTATCCCATCTGTCAGATTTACATGGCTGCTACTCTGGTTTCAGACACAACAGCTACCAGTTCATCTGGTCCTAGAGCTGTGGGTTCACCATGTCACCAGAATGATTCCGGTCCATTGTCCGAGAAACACATGTCACGACCCTCCCAACGAGAAGGTATGTTAAGACTAGAATAAAACGCATAGGTTCTTATGTGCGAGTGGGTCCAGTGTGTAGCCAAAATGTAAAAGTGAATAAATAGTGTGCACTTTAAGTTTTATATACTTTCCTACCTCTTATTGCTTAGGCTATTTTAAAAATCTCACTAGGTTTTCCACAAATTCAGTACTGTATCATCACAGTATATAGAATGGTGATGTCCGGAGTTCTAATTTTGTTGCTTTCAGATTTCAAAAGAGAA